>NC_073702.1:56999003-57302033 GCF_023634085.1 Falco cherrug
ATTGCATCCTTTGCCGCTTCTGATTAACATTTACTTTGTTGAGTCAACAGGAAAGGTAACCACATTCAATACCATATAGATGCCAGAATGTTTAACCTGAACATTAAATCAGAGGTCCCATATCTGCTGACTTGTGTTACTTGCTCTTTGCTGATGACTGAGTATTGGTTATTCATATATATGTAAGCAGACTACATATTATTGACTGTTTCAGCCCCTCTGCCAAGTGGTTTGGCCAGACCATTAGCATAGAGGAAAAAGAGGTCCTGCTCTAACCTTGCTGTGGTGGAAAATAGCCTGAGGCAGTAGTCTGCACTGACAATACACTACTGAAATTTGTGAGAACAGCAATGCTACTTCAGCAACATACTTTTTCCAAAATGCCACAGTTAATAGCGAAGTCATGCAGGGAACAGCAAAAGCCAATACAGTATTTAGGACATTAAAGCAGCATGTCTGAAATAAGAGACATCTGGATTCAAATAAAAGTAAACATCTATTGTGCATTAGTTGTTGCCACTCTTTGTAAGGCTACAAAACTTGGACTGTTTATGGTCTCCACATCAAGCATCCAAACCATTTCCAACACACTACTTTCATGCCCTTGCTGCCATAAAACTACAGGATGTTACCTTGAATGCTGCAATCCTACATTGCTGTCACATTGTCAGCAATGAAGCAGGATTACAGGATGCCCAGTTATGCCAGACCTAGTTCTTATGTTGGACAACATACTGCCAAAAGCAGGTTTTCTATGGGCAGTTGAAATGCAGAGAAAAGCTCAGAGGTAGCATAATGAGGTGGTTAATGGGCAAGTTTAAGGCAAATCCTCAGTTATATAAGATTTTCTGCTCCGGCAAAGAATAGGTGCTTATGCCATCATAACATGCATATAAAGTCAGAATGGTGCTATATGGTATAAGTGAGGGGTCCTCAAACTACAGCCCGTGGGCCGGATACAGCCCCCGAGGGTCCTCAATCCGGCCCCCGGTATTTACAGACCCCCCTGCCCCGCCCCCGCCGGGGATTGGGGGGGAAACCAAGCAGCCGCAGATGGCTGCCTGCCACTGCATCCGCGCGCCGGCCCCCTGGTTAAAAAGTTTGAGGACCCCTGGTATAAGTGAATATGGTAGCAAAACAAATTATAAGCGTGCCTCACAGTATCGTGAAAATGGGCATCTTTCTGGGACAGTAAAACCAAGTCCTGATATACTAGTGGAAAACAGGTGTCATAATCACTCTCTTTCCATCCTTGGTGCAATTATATTTCTGACTTCGCCATTTTAAAGGGCTACTTATGGAAGATGTAAATCATATATTTTGTAAATACTGGCACAGGTTGCCCAGAGAGGTGGTAGATGCCCCATCCCTGGGAACATTCAAGGTTTATTCAAGGACCGCAGGATATGGCCCCTGTCACTGCTGAGGTGGGGTCATGCTGCCAGAGCAATAGAGCCTTGATTGCTACAATTGCTCGTTCTGAGATCTGGGGAAATTAGAATGTGTTGGACAAGGCTTTGAGCAACCTGATCTCACTGAAGGTGTCCGTGCTCATTGCAGGGGGGTTGGACTAGCTGACCTTTAAAGGTCCCTTCCAACCCAAACTATTTGATGATATGAAGATACATTTTTTGGTACATCTTTTTTACATCTTATTGTTGGGACCATTAGATAGTGACAGGAGAAACAATTGTTGACTATTTGCTGGAACTGTTGCAGGAGTTTTTGCTATTATATCCATGTTTTTAACAACAGTGAAAGGATGAGTCTTTTTCCGTATGAGAGAGAGGGTAGGATTCTACAATTACTGTAATTGGCATTCAAATTGCCTCAACATATGGAAGGCAGTTGATTTGCACAAGTAGAGGCATTTTTTAATGTGAACCTTAATTTTTATGTGCACTAACACCATCCAGATTGTCTGAATTGCCTGCTTGTTTTGTTGACCCATTACAATAGAAAATATGTAGTGAAGCAAATCTCAAATTAATCCCTGATCTGTTTCTAATTTCTCAGATTTTGCTGAATTCAGACTGTCGTTCCTGTTTTGAAATGACAGGGCTGCATTCCCTAGAATTTTGTAACAGATTTTATAAGGACTGGTAATTCAATATGCTGACATTATTTTCTGCAGATGTAAACAGATTTTTTCATAGTTCTTTAGTGTTTTTCACTTCTGCTAGTTCATAAAGATGTAATCCTGAAGGGCTTAGTATCTGATATTATTCCAAAATTTGGAAAGGTTGTCAGCTAGTTCCCATTCTGTTTGAAATCACTGAGCCATAATGTTTATACATGAATTTACATCCATGTGTTCATCTTTTGTAGTACTTCCTTTTGTACACCTAATGGAAAAGGGGTACCATTCCTTGCTCTGGTTGTAAAGTTTTTTAAGATACTGGACTGTGAAATTTGGCCACCGGGTGCTTCGTCTGCTCTGTGAAACCTCTAGAAGAAGCTTCTGTCCTCTGTATCTCAGATGTGATCAAAGATGATGATTGCTGTATGTAAGAATGCATTTAATTTTCTACTCACACATTTACAGAAAATGTTGCTATAGATATCAGATAGGAAGGTTGATTTTTTTTTTTCCTGATTACTGTGTTTATTGAGGAATATATGTCACAAGTCCCCACAAATAGCCATCAGATATTAACCATCAGGGTTAGAATGGATTTGTGATCAGTAACTTGTACTGCAGAGCATGCCATTGCTGTTACCAACCGCTTGCGTGATTCAGCCTAGATCATGCACTAAAATGGGAAAGGCTGGTGGCTATTTGCAGCAGTCACTACCTATTTGTAAATCTACCAAGTTCTTATTTTTGCTTTTGAACAGAATTTAGAAGCCCTCATTGTCTGTAAGTAGCTGGCAGTTTAGGGACTGAGAGATGGCAAACTGAATCTCATTATATGCTTGTCCAAACATGAAAGCTGGTAATCTGGTTGCCTTTGTCTAAAAGGATATTGCTTACTCGGCGTAAGCTCTGAAGCATGATGCTACTTAGCCAAATCAAGTAGCTTTACTCATATGGATTGAATTCATACTGAACTGAAGAGTTTTCTCGGACTCGGAAAGTGAAATAGATTTGTGCATGAGAATTGAGCAACAGAAGCCATAACTTCCTGGGCGTCCCCTTCTGAGCAGTGGTGGTGAAATTTATTCATTTTATACCCTTGGAACAGAACCAGCTGAAAGTACTTTTCCAGATCATTTCAGGAAGCAGACATCTTTTATACTTTATTTTTAGTAACTCATTCAAGGAATCGTTTTGGATGAATGCAAACAATTAGGTGAAACAATTTGGTTTGCTGGAGGAGGAGATCTGCAGTGCTTGGGTAGATCATAGTGTGGCGTAATAGATGGGAGGTATGGAGTGCTGCAGTGCTTGGAGGACAGTGGGTTGACTTTCAGAAGCTCAGCTGAAAGAAAGCCTGTTTAGTTGTTCATGGCAGGCCTCCTGAGTCGTCTTCTGTTTGTGATCAGAAAAGCTCAGCAGAACCTTTGTTCTTCGGAGACAGCACAGCTGCATTGTGTTTCGAGTGCAGTCTGAGGATCTGGCACTTCTGGATATAACGGCTGACTGCCGACCCAGCTGTTGGACAAGAACCTGATGGACTTTCATATGAACTAATGCCTAGAACTTGGAGGAGAAGAGGAGCAGCCACCTGGGTACTGTTGCTGCCTGAGCCTACAGCAAGTGTGTGCTGCCTCGCCTGCTGCCAGCCAGCCCGTAGAGGGGACAGACTGGGCAGATATGCAGCACGTTGTAGGTAGTTGGGCCCCGGTCAGGGACCCGACCGCAGGATATGGCCCCTGTCACTGCTGAGGTGGGGTCATGCTGCCAGAGCAATAGAGCCCTGATTGCTACAATTGCTCGTTCTGAGATCTGGGGAAATTAGAATGTATCCATATGCTGATCAAGACACTTCGCTAGTATGTCAAAACTATAAAACCAAGTGACAGCTGCTTTTTATCAAGTGATAAAATTTCTTAAAATATTACTCCTTCCACATTTGAGGTTTTTGCTCAACCTCTCTTCAAAGCAAAACACATCAGCTGTATGGCATACTCCATTCACTGGTGTATGGAGGCTCCTTGAGCCCTACCCAACACAGAAGTGTTTAATCAGGCTAAATTTTGTCATTGCCATACATGGCCATGATATAAGAAGAAATGCAAGATTTGCAACAAATCATCTTAACACTTGTTAGGCTAAAGGGGAAATATATTCATGGAGGATAAGCTGACTGTAAGTCTTTTATCTTTTTCTCTCCCTTCTCAAAACATAGCTACTCCCTGTTTGAACACAGTTAAGGTAGTTGGAACCAATTTGTACGACGGTATAAGTGTATGAGACAGAAACATATACGAAACATCCCTAAACCATAAGCTTCTCATTTTTTATGAGAACAAATACTGTCAGTCATTTTCCTATCCTGCTGGTGTTTGTATAACATTAATTTTGAGAACTATGTGATCTTTGTCTCCTGATTGAATGTCTAACTAGAGGTTTTACAGCAAAGTGAAAAAAAGATATCATCATCATGAACACTGAAAAATACTTCATCTGTAAGCATAATGGGTAGCTTGTGAAATTTACAGTCTCGCAATTTTTACCTTGGTTAAAAAAACTTTGAGAACTTGTTTCCGGTTTGGGGTAGGGCATATGAAATATGAATGCGTGCTTTCATGTTCGTGCTGAGGCCTTTCCACTGTCTCTTCCATTTTGTTATTATTACTGTCCAGTTTAATATGAGGTATTCCAACTTTTCTGGTGGGGAGACCTTTTTTAAGGAGAAAGGTCTTGGTTCCTCTGTGATGTACAGCATTGCCTTTGCTAGTTGTGCCTGTGCTGTCTGCATAGTGTATCAGAGCTGCTTTTCTGCAAACAGCATAGCTCATTTCTTTAGCAGCACAGTCATACAAAAATTAATATTTTAACTTTCAGCAAGCAAACAATGGCAAATGAACAAGTGTTCAATTCACAAATCTTGCCCCATTTCTCTGTGTAGCTATAGATTTCTGTCTTGGAACCAGGCATCTCATTGGGATCAGAGTGTGAGATTTTGGTTGGAGGATTGCTCTCCTCTGTTTTTTAACTATGGAGTAAAGGGAAGAAATGCAGATATTTCATCTGTATAGAGTAAGCATAGTTATTGCAGTTGTGTATATGTTTGTTAAAGAGTAACTTGCAAAAAAAAGAATAACCAAATGGTTTTTTTCTATGTTCTGAGGACTTTTTTTCATTTTAAAGACTGGCTTTTATTCCACATACTCAATTTCTCTACTATCCTCTAAAAATGTGATTATTAGTAAATTCCCATGAGTAGTGTTGAAGGAAGATGCTGTCTTAGGGATATTCTAAGTTTTTCAAGACAAAAAGGACTAGGTATCAGAATTATTATTGATTTCCAGTCACTGTAAAGTACACACACATCACAATAAAGGTTAAGTGCCTAGAAGAATGTAAAAGAGCAGAGACTTTAAGTAAAAAGAAATTCCAGATTAAAAAGAAATCAGATTAAAGTAAATGCAGTGAACTACTTTCTTTATGAGTAAGTCTGGAATGTTTTCTTATACAGCTACTGTAAACAGGATGTTTTCTCTTTTTCTTCTTAATGCAGACATGAATGCATCAATATTTAATTTGACCACAAACAGTATATTTTTTGCTTTTAACCCCAAATATATTTCAGACTTTGTGTGTTTTTATAACGATGATACAAATTTATAAATCCTTAATGCCTTTAATGCTGCCCATATGTTGTGCTGAAATCCTTAGGAATCTGTAAAAATAAAAATCAAGAAGATAGTTATGGACTCTGAAAGCTGAAAACAGACCTAAGCCAGTCTAACAGCTAAAGATTTGTCAGCTGGATCCTAATGCTCCTAAACCTTTAGCATAACAAATGCTGCGTTTGAGAACTTATCCCATTATATCTGGGCATCTTAAATCACTCCACAGAAAAAATATAAAATAAAACAAAATAAAATGCTCTACGAAGGCATGATCTGGCATCTGTGCTTCTGCCCCAAGTGCTGTCCTTCTGTGCCACAATCAGCATGAGCTGTTCTTAGGTTTATGCTTGTGGGCATATGGACAACTGGAAGTCATTTGGAGATGTCAGTTGTCCTCTTTTCTTTTTTTTTTTTTTTTTTTTTCTTTTACCCTTATCCACTGTGAATTGCTAAGGATGCTGCTAGTTTTACTCCAAAGCAGTATGCACTCCGATTGCTTCATGTGTGGTTTTGAATTTCAGAAGCAGAGAGCAAGACAAAGCCATTCTAAGGACGAGCGTGTGTGCATATACAGGTATCTTCCACCAACAGAATAGAGAGTTGATTCCTCAGCCTGTGCAAAAGCTCTGTCTCAGGGTTTTACACACACTTGCCCCATACCTGCCAAAGATTAATCAGGCAGAAGCAATTGGAGGCTCTCATCAATGTATAGACTTTCCATGCCCATTTGAAACCCAAGACTTTTAAAAGCTAGGGGTCATTACTAGTTCGGAGGCTACCCTGCCCGTGGGACCAAGAAATTCTGCTAGTCGGCCTATCTTTTGTTGGTAGCCTTTTGTTAAGTGACAATTGCTTTCCTCCTTTCACAGCAACTATTCATGTTGCTGGGTTTTGTTTTCCCATCCACTCATAGTAAACTGATGCACCAGCACAGCATTATAATGAATTTCTATTTGGTTAGGCAAAAGTTGGATTATCGTGAGTAATCAAATTACTCCTCTGGAGACAGGATTTCTAAGTGAAGTGATGAGGTGAAGCGATTACAGCTGTAACCCTTACAAGCATAAAAAGATGTGTTATGCTAATCCTTTGTGAATGGATTGAATTGAAAGTGAGGGGAATAAAAAAGAATGCTCTTGGAAGAAGAAGGGGGTATGAAAGGACTACTGTGTCATTTATTCCCTTTTCATTCATCCTTTGTTGCTATAGAGAAAAAAAAGTAGTGGTAAACTGGAGTGCTTTACCTTTCAACTCTGTCATTCAAATCATTTAATCTTAAGCTGCCTGAAATACTGTGTAAAAAAATCAAGGCAGGGAGAAGTAAGGAGGAAGGATAGGTACAGTGAAAAGAAATGTGTGGGGGAAGTGCCAGTAAGTGTAGGTTTTAAGATTTCTAGACCTGGTATGACCTTATCTTACTTTACTGTAAAACCAGCAGAGTGAGGAGGGGGAAGAAGACACTGCAGAAAGTAAGTTATGCCAAACATTGCCTTTATCTGCAAACATTTATAGCTCAACTGTGAGGTCCTTGTTACCCCTAGGCTTGTTTATTTTCTGTTTCAGCTTTTTTCAGCTGTAAGATAGGAGTGTTCTGTTTCAAATTAATACCTGAAAAGACTTGTAAAGGCTTAGCTAGAAGGAGAGATGGCATGCAAATTACAGTGTAGTAATTAACTGAATAGAGCAGCATAAATATGTTTTCTTAATTGGAGAAGAAGAAATAATTTACTTGGTTTTAGTTGACCAACCTGAATAAAAATGGCCAATGGTGTAAGTTGTTTCTTCTTTTGTTTTGTTTTGTTTTTTAAGATTTCAGGTAGTTCTCATTGTTGCTTTTTTTTTCCCCTTTCTGTATACTTTTTGGAGGGTGGGGACATTGACCCTGGCCAGCAACCAAGCACCCACCCAGCCACTCACTCACTGCCCACCAGCAAAACAGGGAAGAGAATCAGCTAAAAAACTAATTCTTCTAGGGCTACAGGATGAGGAATATGTGGCGGCTTAAAAAATAAAAAAAAAATAGTTTTAATTGGGCTGTTGCTGTCACTGGGTTTTCAATCAGCAATTGTAATTAAAGTTTCCTAAATATTAATGGCACTTTTTACCAAAAAGTCAAGATCAGTGTAAGATGGTTCAATGCAATGAAACTTCTTTTGAATTTACAGTCACTAAGTAAACATTAAGTCAATGAGCTGAGTAAGAATGAAATTTAGTTAGTGTATTGCTATGCAGTAAAACATTTCATGTATCCTGCTGTTTCCTGAAAAGGGTTTTATAAGCACTCAATAAACAGATAGAAAATTGATATTATATAAAAAAATCTTTTGGTGATGGAACTGATTTAATAAATACCTGCAATATCTATGAATATTTAATAAAGTGGGGTTTTGTTAGTAGGCATAAATACATTTTGCTGTAAATGAATGAAAATAAGTTTTTTTATGTGTGTGTATTGTTCTGCTGGGAGCTTAGAGCCAATACATCTAACAAATTGTTGGAAAATTTTCCAGTAGGTATTGCTTTTATGTAAACTGAAAGTCCTTAAATTGTCATCTTTATTCACTACGGTTCATGAAGCAGAAGACAAAGAGACTTGAAATAAGGGTTTTCTTTCAGTAGTTTGTATTAAGATTGGTTGAACTACTATTCCGTTTGTCCATCCGGGCTAGCCCTGCTGATTTCACCTGCAGGTCCGCTCTCAGATGCATATGGAGTTCTTTGATTTTGCAGGTCTCAACAGTAGCTGAAGGTACAGAAGATTTGAAGCAAACGAAAACATTTTTAGTTTAAAAATCTGTTCACGCTTTCTAAAAAACACCTGTGTTAACAGTACTAATAACAAAAAAAATTAAAAGGAAGAAATGGACTCTGAAATTTGGTCCTTGCTTTGCTTATATTTAGGCTTAATCTGATTTCAAGTCATTTATATGGTCAGTGAAGATTACTTTAAGAAGTAATTCTTTATGCTTAGGAAAAATTTCAGGCTTAAAAATCTTATAAGAAGCATTAAGAGTATAGAAACAGCGCAATAGTTTGAAACAGGAATTGATTGATTTGGAGGGGGGGAAGGCAGTTGAATGATGATGTTTGCACTGGTATTTTTCTGTCAAGTAGGTGACACCACTTCCCTCACTTCAGTGACGTTGGTTAGTTTGTTTTTACCTGCACAGTAAGAAATCAAAAGGAACGTATTTGCTACAACTAGAGTTGAAGACTTAGTATCACTGACCCAAGATAATATATATCACAAGGAGGTTGATCTGTAAATCACTCCGTGCAGATTTGACAGTGCATTTCAGTCATGATTTGTAATGCTATTTACGTTCTCGTTCTGCCCATCTCACAAAAAGGCAGGCAGTTTATGCAGAGTTATATGGTACTTTTGTGTGGTGGCAGCACATGTAGGAGTTCCATTGCTGACCAGCACAGGGAATGGCCTTTCTAGAGTGCGCAAAGTAGTGTTTGTAAGAGGTCTGGGATTCTGCCTTTGGAAAGAAGGAAGGAATGAAGCCATCTCTTTTGCTCACAAAGATCCACATTTGGGTTTGCTCCACTTTTTGTTGGCATGTATCACTCAGATTCATGCAGCAAGGGAGCAGAATTCAAGTCCAATGTAAATTGACATTTACAAGCAAAAATTATTGATTTCATAAAAAGTCATTTATTTTCAGTGATAATTTTAAACACTTTCTATATCAACCATAATGATTTCTTCTTTTTTTTATGTATTTTATGCTCCCTTTTTTTTATTTTCTTTTTTGCTGGTTTTTTTTTTCAATTTTTGTTTTCCTAATACTCCAAGTCTTTTTTCATTGTGTTTTTCCTGTTCTCTGCATGTCTGTTTTCCAGACCCTTTTGCTTTTCATTTCTCATTTTCCTTGCCACGTCTCTGTATTTTGATTCTCCTGTCAGACCTAGGGCAGCTCTTTTAAGACAAGCTGTCTTTCTGCTGCTAAACCCTGAATCATCCCTCTTCTATATCCGCACTCTTTCTTACAGCAGGGTTTCTCCAGCCCTGGTGGGGGGCTGGGGAGAGGGCCACAAGCAAATGAGGGGAGTGTTTCAGGGAGGAAAGCAATCACATGCTATATATTTGTTTACCCAGTATGTAGCCATATTAATAGCAGCTTGAAAGGGTGCTCTTTATCCCTTCTCTCAGTTAATGAAACGTCAGCTGATCCAGATGCTTTCTGGTAAGCAAGGACTGGCTCATCTAATGTCTCTTCTCCACTGGGTTGAGAGGCAGTACCTGAAAAGCAGTCTTCATTTTTATAGGCAATCAGTGGTCGCTGAGATTCTTTCAGCGAAGCAGAGCATGAGCTTTTTTCTTAAATACTCAGGGCCATGTGCTTAAAGCTAAATCAACTCTAAAAAGTGCTTGGGAGCCAGCTCCAGTTGAATCTCAGGGGGGTGTTTTTGAAATTGCAATAGCCTTAGAAAAAAAGCCTCAAACGTGAATCTCAGTGAAATACTGAAACCGGAAGAAATACAGAGTTAAAACTGCATTCCTTGCATTTCAGAAAATACTGCTTCATGAATTTATTGACTTATGAGAACAAGGCAATAATAACTACTTAGAGTGATGAGATTAACAGAGTCTTAGTTGGTGTCTTCATGTATGAAGTAGGAATCTTGGAATAATTCAGGTTGAAAGGGACGTCTGGAGATTACCTGGTCACACTCTTACTCAGAGCAGGTGCAGCTTAGTTGGATCTAAATTGCAAGTTAAATTAGGTTGTTCAGGGCCTTGTGAAGCAGAGTTTTTAATGTCTCCAAGGACAGAGATTCCTCTTTGGGCACCTGTCCCGGCATTTGACCACCCTCATTGTGATTTTTCATTGTGATTTTTTTTTTTTTTTTGTGCACCCCTATGCTATCTGCTTTGTGATTTCCCTCGTTGCAAGTTGTGTCTGTTGCCCCTAGTCCTTTTCCTGTGTATCTTTCCAAGCAGAGTCTGGCTGTGCCTTCTCTACATCCATCCATCCATGAGGCAGCTGAAGATGGCAACAACATCAATTCTCTCCTTCCTCGTTTTCTGCAAAGCTGCTTTCTGCACCCAGGCTGTACTGTGTTATGGTATTACCATGCCAAGTACAGGGTGTTGCACTTGTCTTTGTAGGTGAAAGAAGGTAGAGTTATTTTCCAGAGAATGTCATATGTAGCTGAGTGGAATTATATCAGCCCCAGTGCAAGATTGAGAGCACAGAATCAAACATTTATTTTTACCAGTAAACACCCTATGGTCTACAAAATTGCATGACTAGGTCCCTTCTCCTTTCTCAGTGCGGTAGTGGTAGGTGTATTTACCCCTAAGTGATCATTGAGATAACAGAGACTGTTGACCCTTAATACTTCAGATTTTCTAATATTTATGTTTATTGCATGGTAAAACAAGTTAGTGTTATGTGTGATTTTAGATCAAATTATATTCTGTTTCTTGCTTTTCCTTTTCAGCATTTTTACCTGCTAAAAAAGTGATAAATATTTACCTTCTGAAGTGTTTTAGTGATCAAAAAACACCTTTATAGTTTTCTTATGAAGTTTAATGTAATACCAAGGTTTTTTAATTTTGGTTCAGAAATACTTTATTATTCTCCACTTTGTTTCTTAAATGCTGGAGGTATGCAAATAGTTTTGTATTTAACTTTACTTTGGGGATTTTTTGTAAGTAGTAGACATGACGATACAGGATTGCTTTATGTTTTCATGCAATAATTTC
Organism: Falco cherrug; assembly: GCF_023634085.1. Taxonomy (NCBI): domain Eukaryota; kingdom Metazoa; phylum Chordata; class Aves; order Falconiformes; family Falconidae; genus Falco; species Falco cherrug. The sequence goes on from NC_073702.1 coordinate 57,010,465, forward strand.
TAGCCTTGTTATTACACAGAATCAGGCAAGAGGACATCTTATCTGGAGACATTGTCATTGCATTGATGGGCTAATGTTTCTTTTCAAGCACTTTAACAGTACTTTTGATTTATGAGAGGTGCTCATTCCATCTGAAATTCATCCGTATTGGTGCTGCCTGAATATGTCAGGGTGACTTCCTCTACCCAAGTTTGAAAATTTTGGCTAGCTGTCTCTAAGAAAGCTGATGGATAAAACTGCCTGAGTTTTAAGGAATACGAAGCTGAAGTGAGTCATTCATTAAAGTCATATCAAGTTAGTCACCAAGGAGGTGAAAAATGGCTTTATTTGAAGAGAAGAAAGGCCATTTTCACTGTGGACAGTCAGGAATACCTGCTTATAAATGGGAGCTTGCGCTGTGGAGTAGCCTGTGTGTTTCAAATTGCAATTCACATTTTGCCGAAGGGGCAATTTAAATGAGATAACATACAGATGTGTCTTAGCCTGTGTCTCTGAACAATAGAGCACTTTGTTTTCATGTCAGTCAATGTTTAGTTCAATTTTTTTCTTATTTTAAAATGCAAATTTGTTTTTGCTTGTTGTTAGGCAAAGCTTGTGTAGATATTTTTGCCACCTCATCTGCAAGAGTTCTTGGCACTCCTTCAGTTTAAGGTGATTTTCTCTTCCAAATCAGTCACATTTTAATCAGATCACAACTGACTCAAAACCTTAAAACCGGATTTAAAGCATAAATACCAGTACAGTAATCTTCTTTGCCAGCAACCCATTACATAAATCATAATACAACATTTGCATGTTATAGTTGGCTTCATTTATTTTGACTTCCATGTGAATTTGAACCTTTGTTAGTAGTATTCTTTTTTTCCTTTGGTACAGTTGTATTTTCCTGGAGAAGCTAGCTGGGAAAGCAACAGCCCAAGGCATATCCAATACAGAGCAACTGATTTCATCCTCTGGATAAAACCAAGTAGATGCTTCACTACCCACAAAACATGCAGCCAAGGGGGGCCACAAATCCACTTTTAAACTGATACTTTTTAGTTCTGCATACTACTTTTCCTACAGCCTGGCTTCCTTCTGTCAGAGTAAAGCTTTTTGCAAGTAAAAACAGATTCATCTTTACTTTTTATGAACCACTGTAATACCAGATATAAAAAGTTCATCTAACTTTAATCATGGAGGATTTGTATTACATCTCGTTCCCCCATCACAGTTTTGTGTATTTACTTGAATAATGGAAATAACAGCAAGTCCTTTATTTCTCTGAGAAGAGAGAAACTGATTAGAGTTTAAGGTTTGAAAGCAACAAGACTTCTGTATGAAAAGAGAAAAATGTGAAAAAGCGAAGACAAATGTTCAGAAAGTGGCAATACACATTAACAGTCTTTCTTGCAGGCATGTTTCATCCTGTAGTCTGCAGGGCTGCCACCTCTGCCTCCTGCCTTAAAGTTTCTTTGAAATACTAGTAATATAGGAATATGTAGAAAGAGAGGCAATGACACAATATGAAAGGCTTTTAATGTCATTACAGGTCCTGATTTGAACTCGGTCGTCAATGGCAATCAACCCAGAGCTGCGAACATCAATGTGGTTTTTTCCTACCATTGTCATTGCATTAGCTGCATGTTGTTGCAGTGCCATTACAGCTGTGTTTCTAGATGTCAGATGTGGTAAACAAGCCTATAAACAGGCTCGTGACTTACACAGGGTTTAAGGCTTAGGTAATGTATTTGTGTTGCAAATGGTTGGTGTAGCAGAAGATGTCAAAGCTTTCAGTCAGCTAAAGGCTGTTGCCTTCATCTCGCAGCTGGTAGACTAACATGGATAAGCACCGCCGCTTTGATGTTTCAATGCAAAATCGGGTGGCCTAGCTTAAAGCGCTGCCATAAGACCTTTCAGATGTATTTGGATAAGTAGATTTAGGAGCGACTGCAAAATTAGGGTAATGACTGAGACAGTACTTGCAGCCCACTGCAGTGTGTGGCTGGGTGATACCCAGCTGGTTTGGAAGAGGATATTTGCCTTTCCTTCATGCTCCCAGATCTCCAGTTGTTTGGATACCTATTAGAGCTAAGGAGTTCAGGAGAACCTCGAGAGTGTTGACCCATGTAGCTTTCTGAGAGTGGATGCTCTTCAGATGGGAAGATTTTAAAGAGAAGGAAAGCTTTCTGCCATGGGTGTTGCACACTAGTGTATTCTGTGTTGGTGCCCAGCTAGTCCAGCGGACTCCTGGAGACACAGAATCATGTCAGGAAAGTATGATATACCTGAAGAAGTTGCAAAAAAATTCTCTAGATGGAAGAGTAGAGTTCATGAGAAAGCATTTTTCTTCTTTTGGGAGATATATATATATATTTTTACTCTTTCACTTTATTTGAAAAAGGACCAAATTTTACAGTAAACAAAATATTGAAGACTGGCAGTCATGACAGTAAGAATCTGGGATACTAATAACAGCTGATGGGTGCTGTTAAAGACTAGGTTTTGCACTGTTACAAACTCTTATCTACATGGGTTTGGAAAAACTGGGACCTAACTCCAAAGGAAGAATTAACCATTTGTTTTCTTGTAGGGGATTCTGTGTATTTTCTCAACTTTTGCCATTCTGAAGGGCAAATAATAAGTGATGGGTGCTATTAAAGACTAGTTTTAGCACTGTGTAAGGATGAAGGAAAAACTATTTCAGTTCCTCCTCATTGCCTTTGTCTTTTGATTCTGTCCTCAGTGTTATTAGCACTGCATTTCATCTAAGATAATTTTTCATCTTGGGAGTTTCTGTGTTTTGAGCTAGTGTGAGTGTAGTTTGGGTTGCGTTTGCAGTTTTGTGGTGGAGGAGAGTTGCTTCCTTCAGTGTAATTGCACAGGTCTGCAATAACTCTGCAACTCCTACGCTACCAGTAAATTCTCACTTATGATTTTATAGTTGCTTAAATTAGCAGAAGTTATTCACAGAATATTATTTTCAATAAATATAGCAAAATGGAACTTCAGACATTTGAGAGTAATATTTTTGCCCATAAACCATGTTGTGTGCATATATAAATGAGAACGCTCATTATAATGTACTTTGTCTGCTAAACTTCTTAACTGTTACCTGGTGGAAAGGCACATAAAGATGAAGTATTTTGTATATTTCTTACCAAACACTGATAGTAATTTTCTTTTCAGGTTTAATTCTGAGCTAACAAGCCATATAGGAGTCATTGTCAAAACCAGAGTATTTCTTAATGCAGTGTTCTGCATAGCTGAAATTTTATAACTAACATGAAGTGAGAATTTATTTTTTAAAATGCATGTTTTCAAAAGCAGGCTGTTTGTTCAGACTAAAACTTGAAAGTTGATTAATTTGTAATGTGGCCAAAAAGTAACACTTTTTTTCCTCTCCCTAAAAAAACTTCATAAATGATCTCATTACCAAAAGGCTGGCTGGCTTTATATGTTCTCAGGAAAATATACTACAACAGGTCTGACAACAGACCCATTGTACTTAGGAAGTAATCGCAGTGACTTTGAGAAATGGTAACAGTCCATCCAACAGGTCATTGCTAAATGGTTGTGATCAGGTGGCTCAGAGGGTTAGGGGACCATTCTCAACCAATAGCCATTTCCAGAAGATCAGGGAGAAAGTGGCTTAGATATCGTTGTTTCAGTTCATACTTTACAGCATGCATGTTATGTATTTCTGCAACTTTTTTTTTTTTTTTTACATACCCTTTCAGGGTCTGTTAGTGCACATGCAATGAAAAACTTGGTTTGAGTCTTTAGATCTTTTCTTCCATATTGGCTACTGAAAGAAGTGCATCAAGTGGCTCCAAGAAAGTCTTACTGTGAAAACTGATTTTTTTTCCAAGACATAGAAAATTAACCAGATTTCAAAATAAAAGTAGATTGCATTAGGTATTTCTCTCAATTTTTCCAACATTTCAAACGTTCACCTGTTATGGGATGAGATGTGGTGTTTTGAAACAAGTATATAGTATTGTCCACTATTTATATTTTGAGGGATCCTGTAGCTTTCTAAAACCTGAGTTCTCACACAGATTAGGATTTTTTCAGGGTAAGTCTCTAACTTTTGCACTGTTGGTGACAATTTTGAAATGGTGACCTGAGAGGGAACTTGTAATATTTTAAAAACACAGTGCCAAACCCTTGAAATACAGTATTCCAATTCCTGTCAAATATTTCTCATTTGTTTTGAAGATAAGGGAGGCCAGAGGGAGAGGGGAGAAAAAAAGTTGTCATGGATTTTTAAGTCTCAAACAGACTAATGTATAGACACTAATTATCCATGGAATATATTTCCGGTGCATAAACCAAACAACATCATTTGTTCTGTGCTTTTTGGAGTTGATGGTTCCCGAGGCAAGCACAGCTCTGCTACCTGGACCTGTCATGGGCCACAGCCAGGAGGAGCCTCCTCTCCCTTGGGCAGTGCTGCTGCAACACGGGGAAGGGACATGTTCCTCTGGCCTTGCAGTTTGCTCTTTGCTTGGAGAGGTGCCTTTTCAGAAGCCTTAGCCCACATTTTTAATTTGTGTCCTGTTGTGGTTAAAACAGCTAAACTGGAAGCTGACAGTGTAACTTCAGCTTACACCCCTGTGTAAAATACTTCGTCACTGTCGCCATCCGCATTCACCCAGAGCTTTTTGTGTCCTGGGGGCACAGTTGCATCACTGAGCTAGCACACTTAAAGCTAGCTTAGTTATCTCTACCTAAACAGCTGTTTCTTGCATGACGATGGTAACTTGCAAATCAAAAGCCGTACAACAGCTGTAGATTATAAGATGCACATTCCCTATAGCTGAATCCTATCCTTGCCATACTTTGAAAGACAGTGAAGTGCCTACAAAGTACACACACAAGTAGAACATCTTAGTGGCAGGAGAAATGCACTGAAGGCCCTAGTCTGCTCTTTCAGTGTGACCTGTGGACAGCAGGGCAGAGTGCTGCTGGAACATTGTCTCCTCAGCATTGTTCCTGCTTTGGCTTTCTTCTTCTGCACATGTCCAAGGTCTCACAGCTAGTGAGGTAAACGGATTCAGCAATTTCTTCACTTGATACTTCTGAATCTTTTAAGGTCAACTCTTTTATAATTGGTTATAAATTCATGGATGTTACTGCTTGCAGAGTAGTCGTTGTGAATTTAAATTGCTTCTCAGTGGAACATTGCAAAAGTCCTCATTAATTTCAGTTTCGGTCCCTAGTAGCAGCAGACACTTGGTTCACCTGATTCTGTTTTCCTTGTAGTTTCCTACCAAAGTAGTACCACTCAATGGACTGATTTGAAAGTTCCGGAGAGTAGTAAAGATGGGGTTGATTTTTTTTATTATATATGATTTAGGTACACTTGTGAAGGCTTAACAATACCACTCAGGAACTGATGATTTTATATAAATGTATATAATATACTGGAATTTCCAGGTAGCATTCTCATTATTATATGGCAAGATATGCTGTGCTAGTTGGCTTAATTAATTAAAATGCATATGAATATTTATAAGCTGCATTTTCATAATTTAAAAAAACATCCAGTAGCATAAGCTCAGGATATTTTTCTGTGCTATCTGGAAGCAGGATCTGTGAGCAGGTGTTCACAGTATAAGCTGTTTACCTGGTACCATATCTGCATGCAGAGCCACCTGTGGGACTTCCTGTGCTTAACTTCCATAGCATCTCATACCATCCCAAATCTGACTAGAGATTAGCCTGAAGCTATATTTATTTCATTTTGGTACATAAGCCATCCTTTGAGAGGGATGCTCTTTCAGAAGCTCTTTCAGAAGGAGCTGTAGGGGCCCATGAAACAGGTCTCTATCCATTTCTGTGGCAATGACCTTTTATGTAGAGAACTAATTTTTTTCGTACAAGGGCTTAACTTGTAATAACACAAAGCTCTGGGGCATGGAGGACCCCCCCCTGTTAGGCATAGCTGGTAGTATCTGTGATGCCTCCCCATTTCCTCCAGCGAGGGACACACATGAGGACAAAGATGGGTGCAGTATGTTGCAACACAAAGTGAGGCAGCAGATTTTACCTACGCATCACCTCGCTACCCTCCTCTTTTAGGACGGGTGTGCAGAAGAGGCTGGTGGTGCCGGGCAGCCTGCTTTTCACCAGCAGAGCCTGTTAAATGCTGCTCCTTGGGGCAGCTGCGGACCCTGGTTACCATGGCGACAGGGATGCACCTGACACTTCAAAGCACAGCTCAGGCAATCACGTTTTTGGTTCATAATCAAATAGAAGTTTTCTTTTTAATAATGCTACCCTAAAAAGCTGTAATTTAGAGTCTTGGAAGCAACAGCTTAGATTACCCAAACTCTAGTGAATTTCTGGCGTGCCTTCATCTCCCAGAAGCTGTACTCCGAGAGAAGAAGCTCTTCTGGAAGATGTAGAGAAGGGAGAATTGTGGGGATTCCTTTCCCTGTAAATGTATCTCCAGCTTTCAAGCTCAAAAAGAAAATCTTAGAGAGGCCAGCAGCATACCAACGTGACTCACATGCGGACATCTCTAAGACCTCATGAATCATGTGCATTGCTTGCTGGAACAAGTTGCACATCTCCTCTCCCCCATCCCTGCAAAAGCACATTCAAGTGTTTTCATCAAATAGAATCAGCAGAGAATTTGGGGGTTTTTAACATAATTAAGCTAAAAGGGGTTACGGATCTTCTCTCTCTGAACTTGAATTAATTAACTTTCAGACTTCTAAAAATTTCCTTAATTGCACAATGATTATCATTCTAGCAAAGCAGTAACAAAACTGATGGAGATGGAATGGTCTTTCTGGGTAGATGATTAAAACACAGGGCAGACCAGTCTAAAAGAAAATATTCATCAGAGAATCTTGCTTAGTTTCTCAAAGAGCCCTTTTCTCAGGTGGTAGACTGACATATCTCCAGAGCTGGCTGGAACTCCAGTTTCATTTGATGTTATCCTGATGTTACTTTGCTTAGCTCATTCAGACATCATTCCAGGTTTTAATTAAAAGTTTTTGAATGCCACATAACAAAGGTGCAGAACAGATTATCTTGAGCAGAGCTATTTTGAATATCAAGCTATGCAGCAATAACATCAGTTTGTGAGAATTCAAAGATTTGCCATAAACAGAAATTAACGTTCAAAGAAAATGCAGTATAATAAAATAGCAGCTTTAATCATGCATAAAACAGCTTCTTCCCTTGCTCACACAAAGGAAACCCAGCATAAAATGCTGTGAATGTTAAGAGAGTCAAATGGTGTGGTGAGAAGGTTACGTATAATATCGTGTTCAGGACTTCTGATCTAAAAGCTGTGTTTTAGAAGGCTGGCTGTTCTCTAAGTGGTACCATACAAGCAGCCCTGTGAAATCCTATCAGAATCTTCTGCTTGAAGAATTTTGTTTGGATGAGCAAGTAGAATGTGATTATCTTGATTCCAACACCATCTCCTTAGGAAAGTATAGGTGAATAAATTTTGTGCTGAATCTCATAAATTCTCTGACAATTTTGCAAGGTTGTGTGTAAATTCTGAACCACAGAAGGAAGAAGACAGGAAAGCAGTATGTGCCACTACTGGATTCCTTATGCCACAGTCTGTTAAGAATTAAGTATGAATACTATGCATACACTCAAATTAGAAGTGGGTGTTGGATTTTTAGGTGTATTTGATTAAAAACAATAATAAAAAAGAGGAATTAAGTACATCAGGAAACTGTGAGAATAAGATGGAATCTACCTCACTAACTGTTTAGGTTATTACTGTCCCTGAGAGTGTTAGCAATCCTAGCCTAATTTAGAGCTGTTCACAGCTGAACTTCATGCTATTGATCATAGAAGTCAACTGGTTGAATATTGTCCTTTAGTTTCTATGAAAACAAGGAAAACAAGTTTATATATGGTACCTGTTACTGGCAATGTGCAGAGCCAGAATCACTGGATTGAGTTGTTTTATGAACTTTGTGAATGGGACTGTGGAATATGATTGCTGTTACTGCTCATTAGTTCAGAAGAAAGGGGAGTGGATAAGTTGCTAAATCCAGTGTTCTCCTACAAATCTAGCTCATAAATCTTCTGTGTATGCAGCTGTTTTTATGGGGGTAAAAAATGTAGTTAACTCTCAGTTTCAGATGAGAAACTCTTCTTGCAAATTTTATGCAAAATTGGTTTGCACTGGTTGAAAACTGTAGAATTATCTCTTAGACTTACAGGAACAAATTGTGAAAAACATAGTAATATGCATGGATATTGTAAAAATTAACACTTAATTGAACATCTATTAGAGTAAGAACTGGCCAGAGGAATGAACAGCCAACAGAGTCCATTTTCATACGATCATCATTCTGTTACCACACAAGGTGGTTCTTCAAATCAGTAAATTACCTTTTACTTTTTTAATTACTGTAGCTCTCCAATTTAGAGAAAAGGATATTGAGGGGGACCATGTCAAAGACTTAGAGAAGTCAAGGCAGATTACATCAGAAGGTCTTCCTTTGTCCGCTGATGTAGTCACTCCATCATAGAAGGCCACTAGGCTGGTTAGGAAAGGTTTGCCATTGCTGAAGCCTTGGTTAGTTGAGTTGCTAGCTTTGGCAAAACCAGCAGTTCAGCCTATAGAAGAACCAATTCAGAGAAAGAAACATCCTGACAATCTTGTAGTCTAGAGGATAGAAAAGGCATATTCTCAGAGTAAGCAGAATTTTGCTTGCTACTGCAGTCCTTGTGCAATCAGCAACCAGGAGACACTGGTTTACGCACATAAGTTTAACCCATAGGTTCAAGGTTTCTGTGGTTTTGTTCTTTCATCATGTATGTGTAAGCTCACACCTGCATACTACAATACACTTTGAACTATCAAAATTAAAACACAAGTAATATCAGATACTTTCAAATTCATAAGTTTTGTTAAATGGTTCTGTGCTACATTCAATGGCTTCCTCAAGATAATATACTTTATTGCATACAGTGCACATATACATAAATAATAGATTACAGTGTGATTTATACCTGTAATTGCTGTTGTATAGTCCCCATATGTAACATTTAGTCTAGAGAATGCATATATTATCGGTTGCTGGAAACATACATACAATAATCCTGGCTTCATTTAAGTCAACAACAATTTTTCTGTTGCTAGTAGGGAGAGTGGTAGTGTTTTGCCCATAGAGTTTAGCATTTCAGATATAGGAGGCTCAACTACTGGTTATGCACTTGCTTAGTCTATGACTACTCAATATAATTTTTCTCCACTAATTTAGGACTCTATGGTATGTTTCTAGTGGGCACCAGCTTTATCTCATAAGCAACGTTAAAGTTCATAGAATGAGTTACTGTCTCTTGTAAGGAACCGAGCAAAAATGGACAAGCAGGTTATATCCTCCTGTCTTTTCACCGTTGTTCTAAAAACTTGGTCAGAGCGCTGCATTTTGAACAGTTACTGGTAATGCAAACTCAATAATTTCTCACAGAATACATGATAAAGCACCAGTGCCTAAGTTAGGTGAATAACTCCCTCAGTAACCTTTCCTTCAGATTTTCTGAGAAGTGTATAGTTGTTCCTCTAAAGTAACTTTTCTGAATGAAATAAGATTGTGAGTAGCCAAGCAATAATTTTAAACACGACTCTGAGAAGCACTTGCATTGCAGCTTGCTCTATCAAGTAGTAGGGTCCTATTTTTCTCCCGGGAAGTGAGAGACAGGTCTCTCATTCTTTCCTTTCTGCTCCCATCTCTCACTAATGCTCCTGTGAAAATACCACCGTCCTGATCAAGGCTCAAAGGCTGTACTTTTGGATGTATTTTTGAGTTTTCAACTTTTGAAGCGCATCTTCAGGTCACATCCAATCCTTGTGATTTGTATTTTGAAGTCTCTCAAAGACCTGGCCTTAAATCTCCATCCACTCAACTAAATCTCTTGCTTGAGCCTTAGTTATTTTGCAGCTTGAGCAGTTCTTACCTTTGCTAGGTCAGAGCTACCCAACTGTGCTCACATTGTACTCATGGTGATTCCACACAGTGACTATCCCACTCCTGCATGTTCCCCTCTCCACCCTTCCTTGTCCTTGCTTTTTCTCAGTACCCCATGTAGCAAATGTGAGGTTTTTTTCCCATTGGCATATAAAGCCATTTATATTTTAGCTTCGACTGGTCTTTTGACTTGACTGATTGGCCTTTTGGCTTTACTGCTCATCAAATGTTCATTCGTATTTGTCACATCCAGCCCAGCTAATAGTAGACTGGGAGTTGATTCATTTTTTAAGCATTAGGAATCTCAAACACCTTCTTCTTCCAGTTCCATCTCAAAAGTCATCCCCCTCATTTCCTTTGTTAGTGTCATATGTGTATCTTTACATTAATTGTGGCTTATGTGTGAATGTGTGGTGTGTATGCAACTACACATGCACACACCACTTACCTGATCCTGACGCTTACCCCTAGACATTTTAACAACACACATAATAATAATTAAAAATAATAATAATATATATAGTATTGAATCCATGCATGTTATGTATGCAAGTGTGTGTGCAGGCACATATTTACACAAAGGAGGAAGCATTTACTATTTCTCAGCAGATAGTTCAAGCCTTAGTGGAGAGGGATGATTATGATGATGAAGTCTTATGATGATGATTAAGTTTTATGATTAAAGCACTGCCTGATCTCTCACTGTCTGCCTAGCTCTTGCATGGGTGTCTGGAAGAGAGCACGTTCCTGACTCAGAAGGTTGTTCTGTGGGTAAATTGTTAGTAAGTGGTTCAGACACTGCTGAGATGAGAGGTACAGAAACAAGTAATAAAGAGTGATTTTTAAACAGTAGCATGATCCTTTCCTCAAAAGATGATATGGGTTCCTGCATATGGAACCTGAATAGAAACAGTCTGAGTAACACAGTTAAAACCAGAATGTATTAGATACCAGTTACCGCTGGTACTGACTACACTGGCTTTCTGAAAGGCCTATGGAACAGGTTTTCAGGGGATCAGTAGTGTGTTTCTATGGTGTGGCTTCACCTCAGTTTTTGTTCTGCATTTTTTTGGTGGTCTGTTCAGAAGCATCCTAGTTTCAGAGTAAAGGACATTTTCTGTGTAACGACATAGGCAGGATGATACCAACATCTTGTAGCTACTCCACATGCAGCTGCTGTGAGGGGGGAGAGGTTAAGTGGCATGTGCTGCATGCTGGTGGAAAGTGAGGGGAGAAGGGTCAGAGGGAAAGCAAGCACATGTACCCATCTATGCTTGTGAGCAGGGGAAAGGCAAAATGCTAAGCCACAGCCTTAGAAAGTAAGAACTAGAGAACTGAAGAGCCGTTTCCTGTCTTACAAGTAAACAACTCATGTGATTTTACCCCCGGCTGAAACCTATTTATATTTTCTGATGTTTTTGCCAGGCCTGGAAACCCCCATGTTCCTGATCCTTTGTACACCAGGCTGTGATGCAGAGAGGTGCAGACTGAACGGCTGTGCGTTTCCATAAATATTCCATAAATATTCTGTTTTCCTCTCTGCTGTAACCTGTGGCCTCAGCCCACTCAGCTGTGTTGCGGAGTGGTTCCATCTCTGTGTAGAACAGCAATTTTTAATTATTTTTTTTTTTCAGGGCCTATAACCAGAAATAAAACTACTGCTGACTTTAGGCTTGGCGTTGTGGATAACCTTATTTGGAGAATCAAAATTCCCAGTAGAATGCAAATCTCAGGCCAGATGCTGTGAGGTGAATTAATATACAAGGGTGGACTGAAACTGAGTGAAGGAGAGAAGGACTAAAGTTTAGAGTGCCGGCTGTGGCTTGGAAAAGAGAGTTTAATTTACTGTTTGTGAGTTAATTTCACTAGTCAGTGTTAAATACTCGGTATTTAGTATGTGAAAAAATAACATTAAAGGAAGTAATGGTGATTTAGTTGATAGTATCTGCTTTGTCTTCTGCTTTGTAATACAGTAACTTGTTTGGAAATGCAGGTGCATATACACCTGCGTTCATGAAGTTTTATATATATGTATATGCACCTGTATACACACATATGTAGTCATATACTTGGTGTTGAAAATGTATGGCACAGATTGAAATTTATAGTGTGTCTATATACATATGTGTACATGTATAAACACATGATATATGTATCTGTATCCTGGCTACTGTATTAAAACACCCATGTGTTTGGAAATTATCTGGAAATTATCACCAATTATGATATTCTTGTCTCTAGTGCTTACACATTTAAGCAATTTCTTTTTTGATTCGTTTAGCAGCAGCAACAGAAGAACCTGAGGTGATTCCAGATCCAGCTAAACAAACGGATCGAGTGGTGAAAATAGCAGGAATAAGTGCTGGAATTCTGGTATTCATCCTACTTCTCCTTGTTGTTGTATTGATCGTCAAAAAAAGGTAAGAAAATGATCTGTGCTGATCCCTCTTTTTTTTTTTTTTTTTCCCCTCCATATCAAACAATAACTAAATGGGTATTTTTTACAGGTCTTTAAAAATAAAAGTTTCAGATCCGGTAGCTTACATCAGTTTTTGTATGAGTTCTTTGTGTTTCATGTTGGTTTTGCTGTGATTCTTATGATGGATTTAAAGAGAGGATTTCTTTGTGTTTGGGCTCCAGTAGCAATACATTTTCTCATACTGACTTATTTCCAAGTAGTTTTAAGTTGCAGTTGGAAGAATATACAGAATATTAAAGTGGGTGGTGTTGAAATTCATGGAGTTGTTTGGTTGTTTTTTGTTTGTTTTTTTTTTTAAAGCAAAGCAAGAAAGAATAACTTATGGCACTTTTCATGTTGTAATCAATTTAATGAATTTGATTTTCTATATGCAGCTCTAACAAGTCATTTGTATCTGTATGTTATCCAACTTGCAAAATAATGTAATTTTATACCTCTATTTATGCTCTTGTAAACCTGGAGTTTTTCCTTAAAAGTCATACCACATCACTGTAAAATTATCTAGCGACTCCTTAGTGCATGAAATTGTTTGGAAGTGTATTAATTTGAATGAATTTTAATTTTTTCAGTGCTTTCTTAGACAGTAAGCAATATCGCCATCTTCTGGCGTTGTACAATGCTAACTCCGCATGCCAATGCTCCTACCTATAGTAAATTGTGCTACCCTATTGCTCAGTTTTTAAGTCTCGACTTCTCAGTGGTTGCAACTCTTTTAACCTGGCATGAAAGTTCATCATATGGCTCCATAAATCCGTAGTTATAGCACTGAAACCAATTCGTCTCTTTCTGTGCCCTCCCCTCCCTGACGGGTCCCCTTCACAGAGCACAAGCTGCTTTCTCTTGGGTAGAATGAGATCTTTGTCTTCCAGTGGTGTGTGCATTGCGTTCCCTTGCCTTTTGCAGAAGTCTTAATGAAAAGTGTATTTGTAAATGTTGCAAATGTTCCTCTGAAACGCAGCTCGCTAGTATTTTTAAAGATTAAAAAAAAAAATTAGAATTGTGCCTAAGATCATTCTATATGTTATAATTACTGGTTTGCATTAGATTTTTTTAATTTATTGCCTCTTTACAATTATTCCTGGAGATATATAACTTGGAGGAGAAACGTCTGCATTAGAAACATTAGGTATGCTTATAGTGTTCTGTGTTAGTTAGCTACATATGTGATTTTTCCCAAAAGTGCTTTTACTTTTCTCTGTTGTTTACCTCTGTGATTGAGAATTAACACATATGCAAAAGGTCCAACTCATCATATACAAAAAAGACATACAGTCAGACAATTTTCTTTATTTACACAATTTTTGAAAAACAACAAAAAAAATGGTTTTCAGCTTTTAGGAAGAAATCTCTATTTTATAGCTTTATTGCAAGATATGTGCTGGGAAGTACCATCTTCTCAGTGCGTGTTGCAGTGGTCCCGTTATTTTTAATAGAAGACTCTGTGTGTGTGCACGTATGTGTGTGTGAGAGAGAGACTGTCTACCACTACGTAATGTCGGTCACTTCCAGATGGGATTGACTAGTTTTGCAGGCAACAACAACAACAAAAGCTTTAAATTCAATGTGTTCATTTTTCCTATCCTTTTTACCTCTTGCATTCAGAGTCCTTTATACTCGTACTTTCACTATTGAATTGTTTGATGTAAGTAAGTTAATGACGTCCATGAAATGATATTTTAAAATTTCCCCTTTTTCCCCCTTCCCTCCTGAACCTGTGAAGGCAGTACCCTCTTAGGAATGATACTTGATCACCATTCTAAAGCAGATAACATTTCTAAACTCCTGTACTATTTTATATTCAAAATAGGTCAGAAATTAACCTGTTTAATGAATCTTTAATGTTTGGCAATTTTTCATCATGATAGTTTAATTGGTTGTCTATTGCGTATGTTATAGGTGTGCCATTCTCCCTTCCTCACCTCCCTCCACTTAGGGGAAGTGGGCAAGTTTGTTTTTTTTAATATCAGGTTTAGTCAAGGTCTCTTACAAAAAGCGTAGAAAACCTTTGTATACCCGAGTTAATTCAGTCCATCTAGTGAATCAGGGCAATTCATGTCACAAAGCCAGGAACAGCTGTAAAAACCCTGACACATTCACACATACATAAGCACACTTCACTTAGTTGTGGTGGGACTGAAAACCGATCCGTTTGAATCATCTTCTGTAGTGTACATATTTAGTGATCCATTATGTAGTATCCCTTTTGGTATCTGAATTGACCACAGCTTATTACATGGAAAAGTCGATAAAACAATGGTTTCCGCATTTTCATTGGTTTATTAAAACGTATGCACAGCCATCACTATCTCAAACTGATTAAATGCCAACATTACATTTTATTGAAAAATGGAGTGCTAAGCAGTTTTGTTCATGAGCTTGAGATGTTTTAGGCTTTGCCTGATCATTTTGTACAAATTGGTTTGAAGTTTTCCCAAATGAAGCTCTTAACAGCTCTTACAGAGTTTTACTGGAGTAATCAAACCAGCTAAGAAAAGGGATACTGCATCTTTAACAAGCAATGCCATTTTTATTTTCAAAGTCATTGTTGGACTATTGCCAAATGTCCTTCATTTCCTTCCATTTGTTTACGTTCCATGTTTTTAATGCTTAGCATGACTACATCAGCATTTCCAATTGTAAGATTTTAAAATAGAAAGCATATGTTTGCATTCAGGAAATGTGTGGTATATATGTCAGTACACACATATCTGTTGTAAATGTGCATTCTTTAAAATGTGTGTACTCATATAGCTACACATAGTACACATACAAACATATATGTATACACCTGTGTACCGATAAAGATGTTAAAATGAATGACCTAAAATTTGTTTCCTGATTAAACGTATTTATTAATGGAATCTTTAGTTTTTGTAACTGAAAAGTAAAAAGCCTATTTACTGCACAAGATTTGTACACAGCTGTTCATTTGTCATGACATCTAGGTGGTAATCACTATATTATGCTGAAGTGCATGTTGAAAATACACAATCCATTTAATTTTCAAAATTTTTTGCAATAAATGAAATCTCAGCATGTAATTTTCTCAAGTGATCTTTCTAAAAAACAAATCATTTTTATATGCTAGTGTATTTTTTTTTAATTGCATGGCAAAGTAAGGCTAGTTTGTGCATGAGCAAGTTGAAATGCTAACCAAAGAAACATAATTTTTTCAATTTTTTTTTTTTTTAAATGCACATTTCTCTGCTTTATTGAATGTGACAGAGTCACGCTTTTCATTCACCATTGCTTCTCTTTTTCCACTGTCTGTGATTTGCTTGCCAGGAGGAGCTACTATTCTTACTCCTACTATCTGTAAGTAGAATATGGGTGACTTACTATTTTACATGTTTTAAAGATGCAGTATCCCTTTTTAAAAAAGAAAAAACAGTCTCTATAATTTTCCTGAACTTTTATTGATACTTTTCTTTATCCTCAGGCTTGAAAAATTGCTTGTATCATTGTTCATGTTATTCTTACCCTGTTTTTTTTTAAAGGGATATTGTATTTCTAACTGTATATTGAGACTTTTGCTTTTTGCTACAGTTCTTCCCATAACTATCATTTTACTTTATTGTAATCATAATTTATTTGCGTTATGATTCACAGTGACACATCACACTACAGAAAAAAACTCTTTTCCCATTTCCTGGCTAGGGAACTGTGCTCGTAAATCACAAATTGTTCTTTCCTAACATATCAGCTCAGGAGTGATCCTATGCACTACTTCTCCTACGCGGATCGTAGACAGATGCCAAACCTTTAAAAAATAGGTCTGTGCCCTACAAGTGACAGAGCAACCCATCTGCCTCTGCACTACCAACCTTTTTTTTTATTCAGAGAAATATTTTTTGTGAAGTGGTCTGCATTTGTTGTTTGTGAGGTGCTTTGCATATACATTTTAAAGTGTGGATCTTTATGACATTGGTTTGCACGAGCAAAACTGACTTTTTTTTATACATCTTGACCAAGTGAGTTTTTGTGAGGTCTGCAGCAGTTTTGGCTGTGCTTGAGCAAAGGAGTTACACACGTTCTTAATTTTAAATAAATGCATAAAGCCCTTGACTTCAGAGGGGATCTAAGAGTGTACTCAAGTGCCTTGATGAACTGGTGGTGTCTGATGATGCTTTTCCACATTTTTAAGCAGATTAGTTGACTTCTTTAAACAAACTTAAAATAAAATATTTTAAAAAAAAAAGCTAAGCTGGCTTAGCTATCTGCCATTCTCCAGCTTATTGTGATAAATTATAATTTCCTTGTTAAATTTGCTTCAGCTCAAGATAATTAACCGCACGGTTTCATCCTATGATGGAGCACTTTTCCCCTCCAGCTCCCACTGAAACACCCACCTGCACAGGTTCACCCAACTGGATCCTTTAGCAGATAATGAGAATCATTTAAGCTTTCTGTCAGCCTCGAGTACTTTAACCTAACCATTTGCTTAACTATCATGAAGCATAGATTGTATGTGCCTTTGGCTGAGTGAGGAAAGGAAAAAGAAGTCAAACCCCGAGGGAGCCTGGTGCTGTTGAACAATAAAGCTGTCCTCCCATTTCGCAGCAGCTTTGGGTTGCGGTGCTACAGCACAATGGGCCCTTTTAGGAGTTGAAGCAGAGCATAAGAAACTAGCTACTGTAATAAGCTAATCGCTTGAAAGTCTTAATAGCTGTTGATCTATTTAGCATAGCTAGCAAGTTCGATTACAAATTGATGCTTCAAAGTAAGGCTTAATATAGTCAAGAGATGAGATGTAATAGTCTTTTGTTCCATTTCTGAGGTGGCTAGAAAAAGGTGATCTTTAGTGTATAGAGACTGAAATACTTTGAAGTATAGTGACTGAAAGGCTTTGAAACTTAAAAAACCAGTTTGAACTAGCAATGCCGGTTTTGTGAAAGCTTTGATAGTATTGGGAACGAGTTATAAAGCTCAAGCAGTTTCACTTCTGGAAGTTCTGATGGTCTTCATTTGTTTGACCAGAGTATTGTTTTAAACCAGCTTTTCTTAAGTAATCTTTGGAGTAAGTTTATAAAATAAAGCATTTTAGTGAGGGCATCCCACTGTCACTGTTGGTTTTTTTTCAGTTCTTACTGAACAGCTGATACACACAGAACCCTCATGCATACCACAAGGGTTTGATAAAAAAAAAAGATAGTTATAGAGACCACCTTTGGGATTTTTGTAGTGAGGGCATTATTGAGTAGTAATTTTCCAACTAATCAATTTGTAAATGGGGAGGGGGGGGAAGTGGGGGGTGGAGTGGACAGTAGACAGGACAACAACATAAGGAGATGAGTCTGGTGAAAGAATCTTTGTTATTTTCCAAAGTGCTTTGTCCCTCTATATCCAACTTTGTGGTCCCTTACTGTGAGCCAAGACTATTAAGAAACAGTCCTCTAACATTTTCTTAAATATGAAACAACATGAAGTGTTCCTGCCCTAGAGAGTGGTGTAGGTCTTTTCTGGTAGATGTTCCCAAGACTTAACAGGTAAATGGATGGGTAATTTACACTAATATTCCTCTTATCTACTATTAGAATGCAGTACAGAATATCAAAAGTTATTGGAGAATAGAGGAAGAACAAGCAGTCTGTTTAGTCAGAAAAACGTAAGATAAAAACTGTCTAAAGAGTTAACAGGACATTTGATGATATTTTATGCAGAAAAAGCTTGTGAAGCTAAGCTATGGTTTAAACATACATTTTCAAGAACCCGGTATTTTCAATGATGATTGTGCCTCTCCCACTTGGTGTCAGATTTATCCAAATAAGCAGGTTGGCTACCGACTATATTGCAGTCACAACTTCAGATGAAAACAAGGAGATTTCAGAACAGTCTAATATATGTCAGAGGTTCCTGCAGAACCAAGGTGCACTTCATGCTGCTCTGCATACTTCTTATTACTTGAGATATATGCTTTAAGAGGAGTAGACTTTAACTGATAATTAAAATATATTATCTGCTTCCGTCTGACTTTTGGAGACAGTGAAAATCACTTCAAGTTCTTTGTCAAAAGGAAAGCATAAAGATATATTTCTGAAGCGTGCACTTTAAGGGCATTGGCTGTTAATTTGGGGATTTAGTCATACAGATTAGGTTGCTGTTTAACTGTGATACATTCAGAGTGTAAGACTGTTAATGTCAAAATTTAAGATGTTCCCAACTGCATGCAAGGATGGAGTAGTGAGGAGGTGTGTGTTCATTTTTTAAAGAACCAAAGTTTAGTGTCGGGAACAAAGTATGGTATCATGTTGTATCTTGTGTACTGAATGGGAAGAACAACTTTTAACATAAAAGGTAATATGAATCCGTATTAAATAATTATGTTTCTTTTGTTATTTCATAGAGGTTTTGCCTAACAAAGTAATTCAGAAGGTTAAATAATTTCTTCCTAACAAGGCAAGCAAGGGGAATGAATTATCCATTTATGAAATCAAAACATGATTTAAATGGAGATGGTTGATAAAACTGCATGCGCAGATGCTTGTTATTTATCATTTCAGTTAAAATGTAATTATATTCTGTAATTTGTTTATATTAGTGTAATTACACTGCAGGAAAAAAAAATATCACCAGGGTACAGAAGCTAGCACTTCTATTACAGCATTTGTGTATGTACAGAAAACACACAATTGTGACTTTTTCATAGCAGGGTGCGGAGTTTTATCAATTTCACTCTGGAAAAGTTGTACACAGGAAAATCAGCCAAATTTTTCAGTCACTCAGGATTGTAGATAATGATTACTGTAGACATCAATGTTCATCAAATATTAAGGTGGTTTGGGTGTTTGTTTTTTTTTGGCTGGGCAGCAAACTTGCAAAGAAGCGCAAGGATGCCATGGGGACCACCCGCCAGGAGATGACACACATGGTGAATGCAATGGATCGGAGTTACGCTGACCAGAGCACCCTGCATGCAGAGGATCCCCTTTCAATCACATTTATGGACTCTCATAACTTCAGCCCCAGATGTAAGTATGACAGTGGCAGATTTTCTGGAGTGCAGGTGAATTTGGAAACATGGAAAACAATTATACTCTTTAAGGAAAATTATTGTAAGCTCCAGGTTTTCTAGAAACACTGGTAAACCCACAGGTTGAGTAGAGATGTTCTTATGTTATCCTTATTGGTATGTGACCAATTATTTAAATGTTTACATGTACTTCAGTATGCATTGATACATGTCCTAGGGAAAATATTACACCTCTAGAGTATCTCAATTAAAATCTGAAATTGAGTTTTCCATCATGAGGATTTTTAATACCAACATGTGAAATATTACAACATAACACCATGTCTGCAATGAATAATAATATGAAGTCCAAATTAATTTCTTTCTTTTGGCAGTAAGAATGTTATAACAGAAGGAAACATTGACAATTTTCATTGCTGTTTGTGAAGTTTAGGAACAAGCTTGTTAATGTATCTGCAAATTTGCTCTATATTTGTATCCCTTTTTTGTAGATTTTCCAACTGTCTGGTTTTTACAAAGTTTGGCAGTTTGGATTGCTGACTGTTAAGTGTCTGAATTATAACTAGCACTGTCCAGTATGCTTGCCTGCTAGCATCTGCACTGTGCCTTGCACAAAGACAAGATACTCCACTGGCAGACTCTAAATATCTCAAAACTAGTGTGTTTTGATTTAACAAAGGGACACAGTTCTGCCATGGAGCTGGCGGGAAGCTGACCTTCTCAGAGCCACATGGCCTTGTGGCTTGGCTTCAAACAGATCTGGGCAGCTTGAGCCGCTTCTGAATTGCCATCTTTTGGGAATGGCACTCCATCTCCCTTCTCTTGCCTCCCAATACTGCTTACCATGCTTGAGCAGAATAAACCCCTTAAGGCTCTTAAGTTCTTTCCTGATTGTTATAAGGGAAATGGATTTTGGAGGAGGATTTATTGCTCAGTTTATTGAAGCTTACCAAACTGTGGTGCGCTAACATTTTAAGTGTCTCGTAACCAATTATAAATAGGAGTTTAATATCAGCCGGTGAGTTTTTCTCCACAGTTTTGGCTGGAGTCATTTGAAAGTTCTCCGAAGTTTGATGTCTTATTGGTGTTGAAATTTGTGGAGGCAGGTTTGCAAAGACAGCTTGTTTTGGACTAAGTTATGGTGAATCCCAGGGAAAGTACCCATCAGGAACCTACAGGGCTATTAGTGAGCCCTGGCTGCCAGGCACTTGGACAGTTTTCCAAGTAGCCTGACGTGATGTCAAGAGCCCATGAGCCCCAGCCACCACAGCTGTCCTAGTTGGTTGGCAAAGAAGTATGGCATCACTGTTTTCCAGTATCTGATTTTTTGGGTGTTGGAGGATTCAGTCCTGACCATCATCTGTGCTGAAGCAAAGAACCTTCCAAGCTTACGGAGTTTCCTGCTATGCAACAAACTTCTAGACAGATTGCTTGAGAACGGGAGCTCAGTTTTGTCACAGAGCTGTTGATATTTTAAATTTATGTTCCAGGTTGGAACAAAAACAAATTTTGGATTCTGCCATTTCCTGCCCAAAACTACATTTGTCTCTGCACAGTTCTAGTGATAACTTAATTCTATTAATTCTATTAATTTCATTTGAACATCTGCATCTCTATATCTGTAATTTTGCTCTACTCATTAAGAGTAATATCTTTGGCACTGCACATAAAAAAGCTATTAACTGTAAATATGTATATTTTTTTAATTACCTGAAGACTTTAAAGAAATACCATTCTCTTTTGAGATGAGCTATTCAAGTACATGAGAGAATGGGTTTAAAAATAAAGAGTTGGTTCTATGAAAGTGAATCTTTACTGTGAAGCAACCGAACTATAGTGAAAGAGGAGCCCTTTCATAAACTAAATTGCATGTAATGGATTCTTTATTTCATTTCAGTAAGAATCTCTTTGCCTTTATCATTACATTTCTGAAGTCCAAAATCATTGCCTTTCATTCCTCTTTTATTCAGGATGCTTTCTGGAACTGTGTATTCATTCTGTTTTCTGTTGTAACAAAATTAATGGGTTTTAGTTATCATTTGGTTATATTGTGAAGTATATTGGTTTTATTCATAAAAATACACAAATTGAGGGTAATGTATTTCTTCATGAGCTTTGTTTTCCTACAGTGCCCAATGATCCACTTGTGCCGACAGCTGTGTTAGGTGAGGACCCTAGTCCTTCATTATCCATTCCTGCATGAGTTTCATCTCCTTGCATGGCTGAACGTTGAAACAGCTTTTTTTTTTATGTAAGAGATAGCTATGCTGTTGTCAGGAAATAACTCTACACTCAGTTTATCAATTCAGAATTAAACTGACACTGCTTTTAGAATAAAAATTATTTTATGTTCTCATTAGGAAGTTTTTCCTAGTCCATGCTAACTGAAGAGTAAATAAGGAAATAGGTAAATGGAAAATACTAAAACTTTTCTCCCTAGAGCGTTCAAACTGAGTTCCAATGAACTGACATGTGAAACTAGACCTCTGTTGAGATACATAAAAATAAAATTCAGATCCTTATTAGCATTATTTGACACAGAAAGCTCAATTTTCTAATGAAGTAACAAGAATTAAAAGAAAAATAGAAAAGTGAAAAAATTCCATAATATCCAAGAAGAAACAACTTTGTAAATTCTGTACAAATATTCCCATATACCTATATTAATTACATATTTCAATTGACCTTAACTAGTAAGTTTTTCAGCTTGTGCCTACTTTAAAAAGAACCGATGTTGGGAGTGGCCAAGCTGCTTATTTCTGTTGCATCTACACTAAATGCATGTATTGGGTGGGGTTTAAAAAAAAAAAAATAAATACAAAGATAAAAGTATCATTTGTGCCCGAGTTCTTGGTTTGAGAAACACAATGTGCAGTACTGAGTTTCAGTCAGTTGCTGAGGTTGGTTTAGGATAAAAGACAAGTATCAAGAAGTGGACATAAATATAAACTAAAGCTGAAAATTAGATTCCTAGAAGTAAAGCTTAAAGGGACCTGAGGCAATTTAATCCCTCCTCTTTTTTTGAGATGAGACATTATATGTATAATGCGGACTCTTCCGGCAGTTGATTGTCTATTGTGTTTTAAAAATTCATAGTGAAGAGAATTCTGTTCTTGCAGTGGTATGTTCCAGTGCCTTACTTCTCCTAAGTAAAAATAAAATTCACATGCATATTAGTGTTAATGGGGACCCAAAGCTCAATTTTCTGAATATTAATTACTACTAAGTGGGTGTTACGACTGAGTATTAGCACTGCTCACTCCTAGTTTTTCCTAACTAGACTAATCTAGACTAAATCTTCTTTGCTATGGATTGAGACATTTGCTTTTGAGACACTCATAGAAAATATGGAGAACTGAGTCACTCTTGTCCTTTTAAAACAGTCTTTTAACCATCAAAAGGCTTATGTGTCCTCAGTTGTCTCTCTTCTAGTTGAGTTTAACTGAGTTCTTTCACTCGCGTCTTGTAGCTGACATTTTCTAAACTTGTTATCATTCTTTTCCTCTAAACACTTTCCAACTCATAGGTTGAATTTTTAAATAGTGGTGCCCCAAATCACATACAGTTCTTAGAAGTTGTTTCAATGCTGAGATGAATGGAATAGGTACCTCCATGCCCTACTTGTAGCGTTCCTGCTACCTGAACTGTATTTTGTCCTTTTTATTGCACTCATATTGCTGATTTGTATTGAGTTACCCGCTAAAATCCCAGTTATCATTACTCAGTCCATTACTCCATTTTGTAGTTATGTATTTGACTTCCCTTTCCTACATACAGTATGTTGCATTCACTGTTTAATGCACCTTGTTGAGTTTTGCATTGTCTCCCAAATAATCATGATAACTTTGAAATCTGATCCTGTACTTGTGAAGTGCGTGTGAGGCTTTACCACTCAGTGCCCTCTGCCCGTACTGTCAGGGCATTTTCTATCCCACTGTGCGAGCTGTGGGTAAAAATATTGATAAAAATATACCCAGGAGGAGTCTTTGCAGATCTTCATGTAAAGCGTCCTCTGAGACCAACAGCAAATTGCTATTTGTGAGTAGTCTTTGGTCTTTGTCAGGCTGGGTATACTCAGCATGTAAGAGATTTATCAAGTCATATTCTGCCCATTTCCTTTTGATAATGTTGCAAATGCCATTCTCTTGACTACAGTAGTGTCTTAGAAAGTTTATAACCATCAGAGCAGTTAGATGCTGGAGCCTTCCACTTTGGGTCCAAGGAAGCCTAACCAGGTGGTTTAAGAAGTTTATGAGGGGTGGTGGAATAGATGACTCTGAAAGAGCAAAGGGTTAGACTCAGTAATTCTGAATACTTACTGAAAGTAAATCAATGGATTTATAAAAAATGGATGTTTTCCTGAAGTTCTTCTAAGATCTTCTTGTCTCTTTTAGCTTCATTTCAGGCACTTACAAGCTACAGAGATACTATCTGGTGATACTTGTCAAGCTATTCCTAATAGCTCATTCAGGCTATAAGCATATTCCAAAGGTCAGTGTGTTGCCACTACATTGTGGCAGATGCAGATACAGGCAGCTGTGCACAGCAAGGGCAAGGAATTAATTGAAGAACATTTTAATAGTTCCTGTCTGCATTTCCATCTACTGGTAATGGTGTTTTGGGCATGACAGTCTCCTGGAATAAGCAGAACAATGCTAGTTGGAAGAAGTAATATTTTTCATGGCATGGACTGAAATAGTGGAGAGAAGTAGATGAGCTTTTGGACACACCACAGAGAAGGGGTTGGGTACCCACCTGCAATCTTGTTCCATTGGAACTAGACCATTCAGCCTACTCTATCTCCACATAGCTCTCACTTGGCCCAGCATCACCAAACAGTTTTCCTCTGTTTTATTTAGAGATGAACAAAATTTTATGGGCACTACATTGTAGAACATGTTATTTATATGAAGCTCTTATTTGTAGCTGTACCAGGTTCCTTTTTCTTCCTGTATAGGTTATTAATGCTACTTTCCATTCTGTGTACATTAGCACTAAGTTAGTATGACAATTTTGTTTTTCTCAACTCCCTGTCATTTCAGTGATGGCATAATAATGTGGCCCTTATATTTTTAAAATGGCTTTCATTGTTACCTATTGTGAAGCTTTAACAATTTTTAATGACATTTTTTTTAGTCATTTTCTAATATAGTCCTGAAATAAATTTCTTATGTTCTGTTCACTCACTGTTTTTTGCTGCTTCAATGGGTTAAAGTGCCTATTACTGGTAAGTATTCTGCGAGGAATGGGGAGAACTGCAAATCCTGAAGTAGTTTAGAATGTGTATGTTTTAATATGGGTTACACTACAATAAAAAGTGACTGCTGCATGCCACTCACATTATTAAGCAGTTTAGTGAGGCATGCATGTACTGAAATTAGCAACTTGTGTGACAGCTTAAAGAGTCTTTACTCCTAGTCTTTACTAGGAGATCTCATTTCAGAAAGCATTAATGGGGTTTGCATTTGGCGAACTGTAGAAAACACAACCCTTGAGGTGTTCATTTTTTTCCTAGAGTGTTTTACTTCCTAATCTGAATCCTTTGCAAGGAAGACGGTAGACTGATTTCAAAGAAGTGTAGGAGGGGTCAGCTATCCAATTCTAATTTCAGTAGGTACTTTCCAAAAAGGCTTCAATTAGATTTTTTTTTTATCTCTTTAAGTTCATTTGAACTGCTGATTGCTAATTTAAACAAACAAACAACACCCCCACCCCCCCCCAAAAAAAAAAAAAAAACCAACCAAAAAAAACCACAAACAAACACTGTTTCACAGAAAGGATTGACAAAATGTAATCACTTCATGCCGTTTTGACATTTGGTTTTGATAACAGGATTGGTGTAGCATAGGGCATTAGTAGATACTTCTTTGTTTATACAGAGCAAAAACTGCAGCTGAAATCAGCACACTCAACATTTTCATTTCTCTACTAAAATACCTGGGTTAAAATGACCACTCTGAAGTGCTGATTCGTCTTCCTAAATGGAGGTGGTGTTCTGAAGCAGTAACGCAATTGCTTCTCTTTTTTACTGGGATCTCAATTTACTGTTTGTTGGCTTCAGACAAATGATGTGCTGATACCACTACAGAGTTATTCTAATTTATTGTTTAAGGTGTAGTATTGCTGTTGATACATATTAGCTATTAAAAGAGTTACTTTAGGTGATAGAGGCTGGAGTTCCCATGTACATTAACGTCATAAAGTTTTGTAGCTTCAAATAAAATGCCCTTCAGACATCTTTATTGCGGGATGAAGGATTGCAAACTTTTGTATGTGTTTGCAGTTAAATTCCTTTATGTACTTCACAGTGTTTATGTGCTTGAGAGTAAGTGCTCTGCATTCTCAGAAATTAGACATGTTTTTGAAGGAAGACGTTGAAAATAGATGGTGATATGTGTAGCAGCAGGTGTTATTGCTCTGCAGGTACCTAACGCATTGATTTCTTGTGAATACAGATGAAAACCACAGTGCAACAGCAGAGTCCAGCCGGCTCCTGGATGTCCCTCGTTACCTCTGCGAAGGCACAGAATCCCCATACCAGACTGGGCAGCTGCACCCTGCCATCAGGGTGGCTGATCTCCTGCAGCATATTAACCTGATGAAGACCTCTGACAGCTATGGATTTAAAGAGGAGTATGAGGTGAGATCTTCAGTGGTGGATTTTTGCTAGGAAAAATCCCTTTGAAAGGGGCATCCTTTTGTTTGCATTGCATTGCAAAAGGATGCAACTAAATGTCATGGTTTTAAGTGAAAAACAGAGAAAAATAAGCAGGCATAAGATTCCTATGCATGTAACCCAAAAGTGAAATAGTGAAGTAGTCTAATGGTCTGAGCCTTTACAAATGCCTGGAGAAAGAACTACGTATGTTCCCTAGGGTATAAGAACATGTGCCCTGCTGAATTTTTTCAACATACTGTAAGAAGTTGCCACCCTTTTATTGCTGCTTTTTAGTTGAAATGCTGTAATTAGTTATGTGAGCTTTCTGAGCCACCTTCAGTGCAGATATCCTGGATTAGGTTAAAGATTTAACCTGGCTGGTTTTGCGCAAAGCACTGACTGGAAGCACTCTCATGATTTATTATAGCATCCCAGTAGGACAATACTGGGACTAAACTCCAGCTAAGAAGTAGTGAAAACATGCTGAGGGTAGTAACATCTTGGAAGTTCTAATTAGACCTGCCTGAGCATGTCTACTTACAACTTTAATGTTAAAATGAAGCAAAAAATTCCCTGCACGGGATGTAGAAGATGAGTACAGATTCATTTTGCTTCTGATCTCTGAATCTGTTGTGATTCTTTGGGATTAGAGTATCAGGCAGGACACACAGTAAAGATGGGAATGGTAATGGCAAGGTCACTTGCAATACAGCTAGGTTTAAAATGAGTTTTCTCTGAGTAAGTAATCTCTTCTGACTCAGTTTTCAACCTTCTCTCCTTTCTGCAGCTGTCTCTACTGTAACATAATCACTGGAATAAATAAATGTGTGGTTTTTAAAAGAATATTCTCTTTTCCTCTCTTTTACTTAAATACGCTTTGTTATGCTCTGCCTAACTTCAGGGCTGAGCCCAAGTGTCAACCAGTGCTGGGGGGAGGGTGGTCCCTGGTGCCACATCAGGTGCTTTCCTGCTTGCTGCTGCTTCTATTACCATATACGACATCTTTGCCCGGGCTTGGGCTTCTGAATGTACATTAAAGTTTTGTTTCCATGGCTACTGTGTACTTTCTGGAGGTAACTTACCCAGATCAGGATAAGAGAGCATCTGGAAGGAAAGAATAGCATAGACATGCAACAGCTGTACAATATCTACGGGCAATGAAGAAAAAGCCGAGGAGGAATAAAAGCTGCTTCTATCACTTCTGAGACTTCAAACTCTTAAGAAGGGTTTAAAAATGTAGAATAATTTTGCTAGTGGCCAGAGGGAGGGATATGAGGAAAACTAACATTAACAATAAACATTGGCAGAGTAGGCTTCCTGAGGGTTCTGTAGGAAGAAAAGCCATTTTACTAAGCAATATGAGGAAAGCAATGTAATGCTGTAGTAAGCAGGCTGTATATTATGGTGCCTTGTAAGAAAGGTGGTCGGTCTCCCTGTGCTTTCACAGCTTACTGTTGTTCCTCCATAGCAAGTATGTCCAAGCAAGTTTAGCCTTCCAGCGTTTCCAGGATTTGAAATCCCTCTGGAGTCCCTCAGTGACATGCCCATTTGACCTGTAGCAGTCAGAGGGAGAGGGCCTCCCTTCTTCTCTAGATACGTTTCTGCACCATGGTCCCGCCTGGGTGACCAGAGTGGACGAGCAAAGCTGAGCTGACTTTGTGGTAGGGCAGTTCTTTTAAACTGTTATTTTTGGAGATAAATTAATGGTCAGAATGTTTTCTTTCGGAACATTTTTATTTATAGAGTTTCTTTGAGGGGCAGTCAGCTTCTTGGGATGTCGCTAAGAAGGATCAAAACAGAACAAAGAACCGCTATGGAAACATTATAGCATGTGAGTATCGGTGTGCTTGGTTTGAGCGATATAGCTGTAGTCATGTGTTACTTGTGCCGTGTTCTCTCTTTCTTTACAAGTCTCCAGTGGCGTGCTGCTTAATACCCCAAGCGGACGAGGAGGACAGTGCCTTTTCCAGCATGTTTTTGTCCTTCACAGTTCAACTTTCTTCCTTTTATAACTCAGACTGAATTTCACATTTGCATCTCTGTTGTGCAAGCTGTGGTAAGCATGTTAACAGCGACAAGCTAGCACTCATTTGGATGTTAATTCTGTAATTCGCAATTTGTTACTGTTTTACAAATGCAATTGAACACGCAGGAATGAAGCTACCGGAGAAGTGCGTGTAGAGTTACCTCTTCATCAAATCCCAAGTGCATTGTTAACCTCTATGTTGTGACTTCCTTGGTTTTCTTATTGTCTCAGTATGAACTTATGCAGGCTGGGTCAGAAATAAGGAAACAGTAATCAGGATTTTTGTTTTTCTAGATTACCATCAGTGGAGCTGATGTTAAAAGGGACTTTGAGCAAGTAACCTGGTTTCTTTGTGTCTTTTTAACCATGTGTAACAGTGTGATACCTTTCAGGTAACTTAATGAAGTTTAGTGAATGTTTTTGAAGTAATTGGAGACCTCAGACAAACTGGTTCTTTGTAATTCTGTGTAAACGCTTACTACTTAAGGGTTGTAAATGGTGAGGTGCTTGTGCCAGCCGATTTTGCTTTTCTAGATGACTTACCGTAAAATCTTACTTAAAATCACACT
Organism: Falco cherrug; assembly: GCF_023634085.1. Taxonomy (NCBI): domain Eukaryota; kingdom Metazoa; phylum Chordata; class Aves; order Falconiformes; family Falconidae; genus Falco; species Falco cherrug. The sequence goes on from NC_073702.1 coordinate 57,039,105, forward strand.
TCAAAAAGGCACCGTAACCACTTGGTTTTTACAGATGACCACTCCAGGGTGATTTTGCAACCTGTTGAAGATGACCCATCTTCAGATTACATTAATGCCAACTACATAGATGTGAGTGGATTGCACAGCTTTCTCCCTCTCAATTTACCAGCTTCTCTATGTGAAACTATTGCATGTTATGCCTACAAAGTTATTGAAAGCTTTCTTTTATTAAGAACAAAATGTACACTTTCCTTGTTCTACGTCCTAGTACTCACTGACATTGTTGTGCTTTCTTTCACATCTGACTTTGGTTTGGGCTGTAGATTTGGCTGTACAGGGATGTAAGTACCACTATATGTGAATAACAGCATCCTATTGTAAATATGTAATATAGATATTGTAATTAATTAATTTCCTCTTCTATTTTTATCAGTTGATAACTATGCATGCCTCATCTAATTTCTCTCATCTGTTCCTTTAAAAATTTCCTTTTGTGTGAATATTTTTTGTATCTGTTTTGAAAAAATAATTTAGCCTTTTAACATAGCTCTGAATATTATTAGATATTGTTACATACCTCAGATGAACCTGTCTGTTAAAGAGAATTTGCTGTTTGCTTTTTTTTTTTTTATGATGATTTTGGCCACTAGCTTTTCTTTTCCCCTTCTCATTTATATGTGAGAAGCTGGATAGTGTGCTGTACTGTAGTTGTCTGAAAATGTACCTGTGAAGTAGTCTTAATATATGTTTGGCAAAAAGGGAAGGATGATGGCCTTTGGCAGGGGGGTGGTGTTTGTTTTTAACAATGATTTAGACAAACAATATTTAGCTGACGTTTCTCTTCAGGTGCTAATTTAGGTATTACAAAGTATATACACGTATATAGATAGATAAAAATATTTTAATTTAGTAGAAATTTCCTCATTACTGCAGAAAGCCTCTAAAGTTTGAAACTCCAGACTTTGATTAAAATAGAAATTAAATTATAAACTTAAAAAAAATTGGTATAAACAGGAAATCTGAACAAATTCTGCCAGGTGTTTTGATTAACAAAATACAACTTTTACCTAATTAACACCATAGAAATAAATAAATTGTTGTATTCAAAGTAATTCGAAAGATACTGGAATAGCCAGTACAAGCATTTCTAAAATACATGGCTTTGGTTACCTTTCCTTATAATTACACCTTACTAATTTTTCCTGTCCACTGTTAGTTGTTAAATTATTTAAGACCCTCTCAACTTTCCAGGATATAAGGATTTAGCTCCAGGTATATTGCTTTCTTTTTATTTCGATATTTTAACATGGCCATCTGTGTGAAGTGTTAGGCCTGTGATACTTTGCCTGGGGCCTTAAAAAAGAAAACTCTCCCAGATTTGTAATATATCCAGTACCTTGAGGATGTTGTTTCTCTTATTTAGGAGTGAATTTAATCTCATTATAACCAGACAGGAAAGCTACAAGTTAAAACTGGCACTTTGCAATTTTAAAGTGACACTTTTACCTTCTTCTGGAAAGCATTACTGAGTTTAAAACAGTGTAGCACAGGTTCCACTTGCATAATTTGAAGCTGGGACTTGATATTAAGGACTCCAGGAGAAATTTTTGAGCCATCTGATACAATTTTGGTCTCTTGTAAAGCCAAGAGTGAGATACTCAGAAGTTTTTTTTCATAAGCCCCAGAGGAAGGTGCTCTCACTCTAGATAGGATAATGAAGCAGTCTGTGGAAAAGGATATAAACTCCTTGGGTACATCGAAATCCTTCACTTTAATAGCGCCCTGTGAATACCAGGAATCCAAGGACTTGTGCTCCCCTGTAATATGATACTTGAATCAAGTGGCCTAATAAAACTGTAACCTAGAAAATAATTGGAGTTATTTCTTCACTATTTGCACATTGTTGAATTCTGTATTGTCTTCCCACCAGCAATACTCAAGTTTCCTTCCTCTTTGTAGCTAATGTTGCTGGCACTGGTCAAAATATATTCTGAATTATTTCCTCAAGGGCAGCAGCTTTGTGTCTTGTAGTTTGCATGCAGACAAGTAATGCTGTACAGTACCGATAGCACTACTAGAGACCCAACTAACTGGAAAGGTTTAGTTGTGTAGAGTAATCTATCTATATATGTATGTGTATATACTTCTGTGCATCATGTCCAGTATAACTGATGTGCACTTTGTGCAGTAGCACAAAATATTTTCAGAAGAATCCACTGCGGTAGGACCTCGATTCTGTACGCACACCGCAGTGTCCAGCTCTGTTCCCATTAGTTATGGCTCGAGTACATACCTCTTTGTGCCTTGCAATTGCTCTGTTTAGAAGAAAACAAAAGGTGTGTACTTTTCCATATCAAATAAGCTGGGAACACAGATGAACTATTGAGATAATTTGGTGGCAAAGACAAGTTTTACAAAATCTCAAATAATGTATTTGGCTGGGGAGAGAATATCAATAGAGAACTAATTTTTAGGCCCAAGGGACCCCTCTAGAATACTCCTTCCCGGTACACTGCAATGTCTGTTCAAGTCAGATGTTCTTATTTCCATTTTATCTGTTATCATTCAAACCTTTTCAGTATTAACCGTTTTTTTAGGTTTTGAGCTTCATGCTGCTCTTAAATATTGGTTTGTTCTAAAAATTTTGTCTAGAGATAAGAATTCTGTAGTACCGTTATGCTTGTATTTTCCCCTTTCTGTTAGTAATATGGTACTCAAACCAACTTACATTGCTGTTTTAGGGATATCAGAGACCAAGTCACTACATCGCAACCCAAGGTAAGAATCTGCCAGCGTGAAGTATTCTCGGTAGTGTCCAGCAGTGTTTTTGTAAAATGGAAGTAGATGAAAATAAAGCATATCCAATATTGTGAGTTGTCATCTTGTGTTATGGTAAATTAACATAGCATGTTCAGGTGGAATGTGAATAAATGCAAAAATAGCACTAATTTGTCATGTTGATTAGCTATTGAGCAATTCTTTCAGTGATAAATTCAGCTGAAAAAGACAGAAGCTACTACCATGATTTCCAGTTATGAAGATGAATAGAGAAAAGTGGCGTGTGGACAGAGAAGAGAACAGTTTCAAGCTGCCTTGAGGCATTTTTCTTTCCATATTACAATATGTTAGAGTATTGTTAGGGTTTAGTCCGGGATGCAGACAGTGAAGATAGTAATGATAAATTAAATGCTATCTGAGAAAATCTGGGTAAAGTAAGGCCAGAGAAAGACAAAGCCTCTTTGTAGGAAGAGGTGTGGAAAATCTTTATCATATAACATCTTGCTAATAAAAAGGGGAGTTAGAGGAAAAAATTGAATTTCTATGGAAATTATTCATTGTGTATTTCTGATAAAACTCCTCACTGAGGAAAAACAAATAGATTAGTCTAAGATTGCACTGAAATATCAAAGGCCATGAATTAAAGTAAAAATAACTAGATTTAGATGTGTCATTATTTGATCTGTGAGTATAATCAGACAGCTGGCTGGAAACATCCAGTTATTTGTGCCCTTGGTTGATTGTAGCTGCACACAGGAAAGACAAACTAAAGGCTTGTTTTAAAGCAGGATGCTCGAATTTCTGTCCACGTTTTTTTTATTTTTGTGTAAGAGCTGTCTAAACAGGTCTCTCTGTGGCAGTTAAGTCCACATTTGTATTTTATTTCTGGTTTACTATGTAAATCATTGCACATAATAGTGCGTAAAGGACGCAAAAATGTATTGCTGCTTTTGTATGCAGCCTTCGATCAAGCATAAGGAATATGGTTGAGTCTTCAGATGTGTGTTATATACAGTAATATTTATGCTGCTGCTGGACCATGGTCAGGGAGCTGTTTCTGAGATGAATGTAACAGGGTAAAAGCCTCTGTTACTCAATGGAATGTGTCTCATCTCTGCAGAAGAGCAGGAGGCAAAGCTTAAACAAGTGCTTCTTGTCTGCTTCACAGAAAAGTAGTTTAGTTTAAATGTCCTTCAGTGGGAAGTTTATGGCTCAGCACCTATTCATGCTTGTGCAATTTGATGGGAGCTAGATGGTAAGTGTGCCGGATCTGTACCACCGGCCCTCCTGACTGATGCTTCACCCCAGTGTGGGCATCTCCTCAGTGAACATCTGAAGAAACTCAAGCTCAACGCATTATATTTAACAAATGTAAAACAAACCTAGAAATGTGACTACAGATGTAGTCACACATTGCTGTGTCCTTGTAGTTTTCAAGCAATCTGGCATTTCGCTACATGAAACACGTGCTATTAATTTATTTCAAGTGGCAATTCTGTTAAACTAAGAAGATTCAGCATTGGTTAGCAATAACAATAGTCTGGAAACTTGCATAATGGAATGATGATGTGGTTTCATGAAGCTTTCATCTTTAAGCAAGTGTGTATCAGCTCTGTAAAGCACTGGATTTTATTTTTTGTGTTTGCTTTGACTGTTATTCTTTTGCAGAGCATTACCTGGAATCTTTTCTTACAGGTCCAGTTCATGAAACTGTGTATGACTTTTGGAGAATGATATGGCAGGAGCAATCAGCTTGTGTTGTCATGGTCACAAATTTAGTGGAAGTTGGGAGAGTAAGTTTTTGGTTTGATTTTCTTTTAAAGCTACAAACCTAAAAAACCTGTTGCCAAGACACACTATCAGCAGAATGTAGAAGAGTCTTGCTGAAAGACAACCCTGCATCCTGAGAGCAGGGGAAGGGGGACAGTCTAGACATTGTTGCAGTCGCAGTATTGTATAAAACCAAAGCTAACTTCTGAAATAGACTGGTGCTGTGTTGCTTTCATGAGTAGTGACAAATTGTCTGAATCCAAAATTCATATTTCAGCAAAATAGATTTTTATATTGTCACTCAAATGAGCAGAGTAAGTGGACTAGTGAGCAAATATCCTTCTATATCGGTGGCTAGAAATCAGCAAATTATTTACAGTTTAGCAGTAACACATCCCTCAGGGAGAAATATAAAGTGTCTGGGATTACTTGCAACAGTTTGATTGCTGATATGAAATGCATCCCAGTTTAACATAAGTGGAAATGTATTCCTAGCTCAGCACTAAAAAAAATATAAATGCTCATTTAGAAATGAATTTGACTTCTAAGTACAGCTGTGTAAAGCAGTGAAAACTCCTTTTAGCTAGCGCTTAACTTGACAGCACAGCCATTAGCCATGACAAGGTACACGAGTGCCTGGTCATTCTGGAAATAAATGTGGTGTAATGCAGTACGTGCAGTAGTGTATCCTCAAGCTTTTATTTTCCTTTGGTGTAAAATGCATTTCCGTTTTGTATTTAGGTCAAGTGTTACAAGTACTGGCCTGATGACACAGAAGTTTATGGGGACTTCAAAGTGACTTGTGTAGAGATGGAACCCCTTGCAGAGTATGTCGTCAGGACCTTCACTCTCGGAAGGGTGAGTACATTTTGAAAGGGCTCAGCAAAACACTATTCCCTGGTACCAAGGGGTATGGAGGAGGCTGTGCTCGCACGTGTTGCTGTACAATACCAAATGCCTCTTTCTGGTTAGCAGGTCCACAGTGTGTAGGCAGCCTTACCTCACCATGGGAGTGATGCATTGCATCAGCACTACCCAAGCATGTGTCTGACTGTGGGATTTTGAATTTCCCCAGAAATGTTATTGACTGCTACCCTCCCCTCTCTGTCTCCTCTTCTCTGTAGCCACACTTCTGAGCTGACTCAAACACTGGATTATGAATCATGGCTGGCATTCATCTCTGTTCACTCCGTCCTGAATGCCGCTAAGTCAATCTCACTTAAAGAATAAAGTCTGTGAATGCAATATATGCGATACAGTTGTGGTCTTCTGGTAAATCATTATACTTGCCTGTAAATGTAGCAGGCCATTGCCTTAATTAGCAAAACTTCTGAAAGTTGATGCAAATTGCATCTAAGACTATGAAAAAAAATTAGAGGCAAAACTAGCATACTTAATGATAAAAGTAAAACTTACAAAATTCAAAAGGGAAAAAAACCCAGAATGACATCTTTAAGCTTCGTACATTCATTGCTTTAAATAATTGGTGAAATGATGAAACCAGCATGTAGATCCTATCAGTGTGATAATGATTTGACTCAGAGAATATCTAGTCTATGAAATATTTGAATTTCATAAGTTATTTATTTTTTCCTTTTACAGAGGGGCTACAACGAAATCCGTGAAGTTAAACAGTTTCATTTTACTGGCTGGCCAGATCATGGAGTTCCTTACAATGCCACAGGCCTGCTTTCCTTTATACGGAGAGTCAAATTATCCAACCCTCCTAGTGCAGGGCCTATTGTTGTCCATTGCAGGTGTGTACAAAAGAGGTAGATTGTTTTTTTCCACAACTATGTAGGTGATTATTTACAGTAGTCTCTTGTGAAACATCCATCACTTTGAAGTGTTTTGGTTTTGTTGTTCCCTTTTTGAATTGCCTAATTCACACTGCGGTAGAATTTGCCTGTCTACAGCAGTGTTTGGAAATAACCAGATTCTAGTGCACTTTTCCTAAATAGAATAGGCAGAGATTTTCTTTTTCCTGCAAGAGCAGCACCAGCTAAATCATATGATACTTCAAGTTATCATTTTAGGTAGCCTACAACATTTTGTGACAGCATTCGAGAATAAGTGTAGTTACAGCTGCTTTGACAGCTTGGTGTTGCATATAATGTCTGTTCAGATTATTAATTATGAAAATCTGTTCAGATTATTAATTTAAATCAAAGTAAGCAAGTAAATACAGAATGTTGGTTTTCCTCTGCAAGTTTTGCAAGGTTTGCGTTGTTGGGACACAGTCCCTTAAAAAATAAAATTTTCTTTCAGCATCATCAGATGTTTAATTGTATTCTGTAGATATTCGGCCTTTACAGATTTTAAGAATTCACTGTGCAAAACCTGTCCGTGGCTTTATTTAAAAATGAAATAAATCAAGAAAGATTCTTCTGGATACTGTTGAATGTGCTGCCTGAACCAGCTTAAAGCTTGGCTGGTAACACACGCTTCAGTTTCTTACTGTAATATATCACTTAAAAAACATCTTTAATCTTATTAAAAAAAAAAAAAAAAAAACAAGATCTGTCTTTATTTTGAAGTGCGTAAGCTTAATCTTCCTCCAGATTTCAGTTTAACTTTTCTGTTTTACTTGAAGTATTGATCACATGAAGGGTGATAAAAGGAGAAAAGAAATTTATTGGGGTTTTTTGCTGTTAGTAGGTCAGATCTGATGGGAAAAAGTTGTTTGGGGCACATTGAAAGGTTTAAAGGACATTACGAAGAGGAAAGAAGATAAAAATTAGATGATGGTTGTGATGAAAGAACTTAGTGACTTTATAAAAATGCTGTCAGTAATGAGTTTTGAAAGTTTGAGTCTATTCCTAACAGTATTCACTAATTTTTTGTAGTGCTGGTGCTGGACGGACAGGTTGTTATATTGTGATTGATATCATGTTAGATATGGCAGAAAGAGAAGGTGTTGTGGATATCTACAACTGTGTCAAAGCCTTACGGTCCCGTCGCATCAACATGGTACAGACAGAGGTATGGAAGTTTACCTTCAAAGCGCCTGATGCTTTCTGAAACGTGCGAGGTCAGAATTTCACTGTTACTCCGAAAAGCCCTGTTGAGGGGTTATGTCCACTGGGGAGCATAGCTCAATGCAGACAGTGCCCAGGACCAGGATGGTGCAACAAACCTGCCAGCTCTTTCATTCTTCACACAAACAAGTGCTCACCTAATTTTGTACCAAAAGGAAAGCAAAGGTGATTTTTTAGGGAGCACCTAAAAAGTGCTCCTTTTTAGGTAGGAGCAAAAAAAATACTTTTACAGTAGGCCTGTCTGGCATGTCTCTCTCCAGCTCTGGTATCAGCAATTCCAAGGACCCAAAGTTGGAATTTCAACAAGTTGCCACTGGTTTTAGATTGTCTCAAATCACTTTGTCCATAATTTGACTTACCTGTGGAACTTTATGTCCATTTCACTCTCCCTTTTCAACTCTGCTTTTATTTGCTTTATTAACCTCATCACCAAGCCTTTTCCTTTTTCTATCCTTTTTGTCTTTTGTCATGCCTTCAGCAACTCCACAGTAAAACTATTGTCTTAGTGATGAAGCTAGAACAGCTCCCATTCTGCCACCTGAGAGTCATTGAGCTTCCACAGAAACATAGTTTATTGATACATATTAAGACAGGTTACCTGAAGTGGTTTGCCAGACCTCTCTCCTGTCCTCCATGTGGACATCTGCCTGAGAAGTTATTTCACCTGTGACCATGTGGAAATCTCTGCAGCTGGCAGCCAGGCATATCAATGCAATTTGGTGCAGGTTTTATTCCATGCTGCAGCCTGTGGCCGTTGAACAAATCAATGTTCCTGATCAACTACGGGGCCTTTGGGAAGTGCCTGTGGTGGAGCGTTTCAGTGCGACTGCTTCAACCATCCCAGTTTAATTTGCTCTTGCATGTGAATTAACACCCCTGCTGCAGTTCCTTTCTCTTTGTCGCACTTTTGCCTCTTACCTCTCATCATCTCTCAGGAGTTCATACTCACGCAGCTAAATAAAGCTGTAATTGCAGCAAATTCTTGTGATGCTCATCTAGACAACAGTGATGGCGATAGCTCCATAGCTGTGGCAATAGCTCCATAGCTATGAGGGTAAGGCGGCACAGGCTGTAAAGCCAGAATATGACCATGGTCCCTGGGCATGTGCTGTTGTTACAGGCACATGTTAAATTTTGTGCTGTTAATAACCTCATTGGTATCCACAATAGCTAGGTGAGGCTGGCACAGTTCTCGCAAGTTGCTGTGTAGACACAATTTACATCTATTACTCTTGGGGTAAATATAATAGGTGTTGTGTAAAAATTGACAGGAGGCCTGACTGAAATAGTAATGCAATTGTCTAGGGCTCAGGATATCTCAAGGCAAGTCAAAGGAAAAAAAAAAAATAGGAAAAAATGTTGTTCCTGTTGGGACGCACTTGAATTTATTACTGGCCTGGAGCCCGCTATCAGACAATTGGTGTACTAGCTTGCACACGCATAAGGAAAACGCAGTGTGCCAAATAATTGCTAATCACACTAATAGTGCTTGAAGCAATTTACACTTTCTGCTAGTATTGTAAGACTGAAAGCTATTTTTAAAAGAACAAAATGAGTAAAGCCAACAAGTCACTGGCATACACACAGAAACCTTCGAGCACCACAACTGAAAACCTCCCATTAAATAAATTGCTATGCCTGTTCTGTTAAGTTTTACTGAATTTAAATTAGTTCTGAACTAAACATCCTTGTTAACTGCATACCAATTAGGACAAGATTGTGTTTGTACTAAAGTGTTACTTAATGGGTTGATGGACACTACCTTGAATGACTCTTACAGTGTGCAGGAGATCTGTTTATCCTAAAAGAAGGAAAAATCAGTTGGTTTTAAATGGCTATAATTTCTGTTTCTTTGCCTAATTTGGTAGGAGCAGTACATCTTTATTCATGATGCCATTCTAGAAGCTTGCCTGTGTGGAGAAACTGCCATTCCTGTCTGCGAATTCAAAGCTGCTTATTTTGATATGATTAGAATAGACTCTCAGACAAACTCTTCACATCTCAAAGATGAGTTTCAGGTATTCACAGTTCCTACTAACTCTTCATGTGACAACAGTGTTTTTGCCTCTAGATACATTTAATTTAATTGAAGGGAAAGGGTTTTCATATCATATTTATAACATTTGGTCCCTTTTAGTCCACAAAATAAAGCATCCATGTTTACATCCTTTGCAAAGTTGTTTTAAGTATGGAGTATCATCCTTTGAATAAAATAGCAGTAAATATTTGGAATAAAGAGCTCTAACTGGGAACCGCAGAGAGTATTGTTTTCATTTGCACAGCTCTTTAGAGGTCCAAAGTATCCTCTTTGTTTTATTCCTTTTGGAGAGGATAGTGTCATGTGGAATCTGTTCAGTGGTACATGGAGCTCCTTTTACACCTGCAGCTTAACCCGCCTTGAAAAGACTCAGCACATCCATCAGATAGATAGGAGCTCTTATTTGCTAATGTCTTCTTGCTAATGTCTCATGTTTTTCCATATTGCAATATTTTAAATGAAAACGTGGGGAATCTAGAGTCCATTGTTTGTTAGTTCAGTGTGCTAAAGCAAGCATCCTCTCTCCCTTAGACCCTGAATTCTGTGACCCCTCGCCTGCAAGCAGAGGACTGCAGCATAGCCTGCTTGCCAAGGAACCATGACAAGAACCGCTTCATGGATATGCTGCCACCTGACAGATGTCTGCCTTTCCTAATTACTATTGATGGGGAGAGCAGCAACTACATCAATGCTGCTCTTATGGACGTAAGAGACTATCTTCTTTGTCTGCATAGTGTGCTATGAAAAACTGTGTAACATGAGAGAGAGCACTTGCTGATTTAGGAAAGGGTAATTCTTTCTTAGTGTAGTGCCCAGTAAAACTGTCCTAACAAGGAAGGGTGGAGCGAATGGGTAAGAAACCCCACCAGCTTGTGTTGCTTGTTCAGAAGGTTTGTTATCTTTAGTCTTCTGCATCCTTGTGGGACCCACTGGAAATCTCCCCTTTTCAACAGCATTATGTAAAGCTCTAGTCTCCAGTCCTCCAAATCTCAGCAGAATCTCAAAAGTCTGCTCGTTGTTGAGAAGTGAATGTTACATACTTGAGCATGAGGTTACTATTGCTATTTTAGGAAAAAGCCTACATATATCAAAGCAGGAGAGACAGGGGAAGAATGAAGCAAAAAAATGTTTCTTTGGCATATTTGGGGGTAGAGTTGGGGGTTTTTTTGTTCATATTTTGAGTTGCAGCTCTTTAAAGTTGAAGTTTGAGCGACAGATATACTGTCAGGGGAAAAGGTGAATTAATGGGAAAAATACAGGTGAACCTGCTTATAGGTGTCTGATTGATAAAGCAGTTAATCATATGTGCTGTCATATACCTGCCTGTGCCTGCCATTAGCATTTCCAAAGTTAGGCCCCTAAAGCCACCTTTACAGTAAATATTTAAATTAAATTAAAAAAATAGCCTGATTTTCAGGACCATCTCCTTTCCTCAAAAATGAAGCACTGTCAGAAACTGCAGTGTCAAGAAGAGATGCTGGAATAAAATGGCAAATAGCAGCACAAATCATCAGGACTGAATGATGTATTCATCCCAGAGCTCTGCCTGAGCTAGTGCAGGAAACATTTGAACTGCTAGCAAAATGCAGTCCCTAATCTCACAATTAGCTATTGTGCCAGAAAAATAGAGGACTAGCATTGTGTGAGACTAATCTATTATGGAGTCACTGGGGCTGAATGGATAAATTAGAGCAGTGAGCAGAATTTTGGTAGCAACTAAAATTGTTTAGAATTGCAGTTAAAATCACATTAAGCACCTGGATAAATTTGATGTGCTGTGGACCAACCAACACAGCTGCATAGAGGAGTGTGGTTTGGGGAGGAAGGAAGACGATGCAGGCTGAACGGCTGGGTGGCAGGAGGGCTCTGAGTGCGTAGCAGCGTGTGGCAGGCAGCGACAGGAACCAAGCAATGTATTAATGGATGAGCAGTCAGAGGCAAGTAAGGAAAGGCAGAAATGGTAGTAATAAAAGGAAAAAAGCAGCAGAAAAAAAGTAATATACTACAATGAAGTCATGTACCAAGGCTGATAGTACAGCGTTAAAACTGGAGGATAAAAGCTTTTTCTTGTCCTTTCTCTTCTGGGTTTTTTTTGGTTTTATTTTTAAGACCGATTTATTCAGAGAGGGGGACCCCACTGCTGGGCAAGGAAAGGGACTTTCAATAACAAAACAGAAATGGAAACTTTCCCCTTTCCACAATGTACTTGTCCCTGTGTTCCCACAAGGTGTCTGCTTCCCAGTGTGACAGTGGGTCTCCTGCCTCTTCTTTTTGAAAACCTCATCATCTCAGAACTCAGTACATTCTCTCATCTCAGAAAAGACCAGAAATCATGGGGAAGAGGGTCAGGAAACATGTACAAAACTAGTACAAAACTAGTACATAATTTATTTCTTAAAAATACAAGGGAAGAACCGATATTGGTTGTTACTCTTCGCTTCCTGGGCAGATCTAGGAAGTAGGACACAAGCCACTACTACCCCAATATGCTGCTTCCCACATTAAAAAAGCATAGCAAACATAGATTAAAAATTTGTCAGCCACCTTTTTCTGTTGTCAAACAAGTACTGATGCTCAAGACATTCATTTTTTTTATCTTCACAATTTACAGCAAGTAGAAGGGTGAAAAGAATTGTATTTTTTCCTTCTGGGCCTCGCACTATGCTCTTCAAGGGTATGTCAATATATCGCACATGAAGATCCCTCATATCAATCTTCAAACAAGCAAGTTTCCATACCAAAAGTGGTTTAGCTGTGCTACCAGGTCTTTCTCCTAGGATAATTTACTTAATTCAATAAAAAACAGCCAAAGTGCTTTTGGTACCAGCATGGGTGCTAAACACAGGGATCTTTGCATTGCATACAGCAGTCCTAGCACTTCATCTTCAAACTGGTGACTTACAATCCCATCCACCTACAGGGATATTCACCATCTTACTATGTTTCTCAGATGAACCTGTTGGTGCTTCCTTGCCTGTTCATACCTGTATTCCTTCACCGCAGAACTCTTCGGTGCATAGTTGCAAACTGGCTGAAAACAACCTTCTGATATCTTCTTTTCTGCTTGGTGCTCATAACATATGTGCTGCAGGGAATTAGCCCCGCTGCTATTAGTTGCATCTCAGCTAACCTAAAGGCTGGAAGTCCCTATGTGCAGTTGTGTCTAACACAGCACACAGAAAATGGAATCTCCTGCCATGACAGGAAATACTATTTTCCTGTTTAACTTCTCCTTTCAGCTAGAAATGGGCCCCAGTAATCCTGAAGGTCAGTTCCATGGGTGACCTTGTGGCCGTGGCACTGAAAAAGAATTTGGGATTGAACATAGTCCCAGCTTCAGTTACAGAGCTCACGTGTAACCTGCTGTGGATGGGGTGACCTGAGACCTCTGCTCCCCTCTCTGCAACATAGGGAGAAGGCTTCCTGCTCGGTCTCTGGGACATTGTGCCTGGAGCGGAGTTGCTTGAGCCTCAGGTCAATGGAGTCCTGAAGAGCATCTTCAGTGCCCCGTGCATGTCTGAACTGAAACAGGGCTTGGCCTGTGACAAAGCAGAAGGTAGATGTGAGCAGAGTAACCTCTTTGTTCTTACCGGAGATGATAATGTATTTTTAACTTCAACAGCTTTGGTGAAATCTTGTGCAATTGATGTCACAGCTTTGTTTTATTTTTAAGTTTTTTTCTGTTGCAGTGTTTGAGTGGAAGTTATTAAGTACTTCCTCTACCAGTGCTAATAAAATCGTTTGTGTTTACAGAGCTACAGGCAGCCAGCAGCTTTTATTGTCACACAACATCCTTTACCAAACACTGTGAAAGATTTCTGGAGATTAGTATACGACTACGGCTGTACTTCTCTTGTGATGTTAAATGAAGTCGACTTAGCACAGGTTAGTTTGGGGCTGGAGTTTTCCACATACCGTCGCATGCTTTAATCACTCTGGATCCACTACATGATCAAAATGTAGAGCAGTGCCATGACTTTACAGTTATTCTCTGCTTTACAGCAACTAATTAACACTAGTTGCTCAGTAAAGTTTAGGTGAGAGATCTGCAGTGGAATAAGGCAGCGCTCCAGTTGTAACATACCATTTAATTATGCCTGTTTTGCTTTGGTGCAGGGCTGCCCGCAATACTGGCCTGAGGAAGGGATACTGCGGTACGGTCCCATCCAAGTGGAATGCATGTCGTGTTCAATGGACTGCGATGTCATAAACCGAATTTTCAGGATATGCAATCTAACAAGAGTGAGCATTTTCATAACAATATATAATGGAAGAATATGTCATTTCTAATGCTCTCTAGGCTCTTGTGGGTTTTAATTTGGAATAATGGTAAAATAACTAATGTTCTTAAGATATTACCCAGAAAAGAAGCAGTCGGGCATCAATATCTAATACTAATTTCTAGTACTTTTCTATAGCTACACACTAAGCAGAGAGCAGTAAGGTGAATGGCTGTTGTTCTGTGGTGTTCTCCCGGATGAGTAGAAAATGTATGACAAGTACACTGTTTGCTCTGTGTGCAGGGAAAGAAATATCCTTGTAAGGAACATATAGTGACAGGTATTTAATTCATAGCTTCTGTAAGACATTTTCTGTGGTGAATCAGAAACAGGAGCACTGGGGCTGGTTATGCAGCCAGCACCTTCTCAGCTTAAGGTGCAAGAACCGCAACATAAAAGGAGGATTATGGCACCCTGCAAAGCGGGGTATGAAAAAAAACTCCAAAAGCTCCTCTGCCTCTGAAGGGCTCTGCACCACTGTGCCTCGACCTACATTTCTCATCTTTTTCTCAACTTCAGTAGCAGTGGCGGTCTTGAGCTCTTGTCTGCTCTTTCACACTTTACACCATCTTGTCATTTTGCTGTTCTGTAGCGTCTTACACGGTCACAGCATCTTCTCAAACCCTGTTTGCCATGCAGTGTTTCCTCCTTTAGCTCACCCCTATAAATCATTTATGTTGCCTGCGTGTAAAGAGTTACAGATGTTTGTGCCACCATTGTATGTACAGTTAAGCAGCAGCCCCTGTTTTACTTACAACTTTGTATCTTTCATGCAATACTGTACTTCCACGCCACCAAGTACTACTTGGAGTGTCCGTTTAACTTTCATTAATGCTGAAGAACAGTTGTGGGGAAAATGGATTACAGAGCATACGAAGATTTATTTATTTTTTCTTTTCCTTTGGTCACATTTTCATTTTTCAAAGGGGAAAGATCAGTTTGCATACGACGAATATTTTATCCAAACTTATTTTGCTTATATTCAGAGATAAGAAAAACATTTTCAACTCTCCATACCTTGTTTGGTAACTACAGGAAGCTAAGATGTAGGCACACTGAACCATAGTGTGCTTTTTTTGTTGTATTTTGAGACTTCCTCTCTTTTTTTGGGGGGGTTGTGTGGGGAGTGTTGTGTCTAATGTCTTATTTTCACTTTTTCCATTTCTCCTTTCTTACAATGTTTTGGTTTTCTACTTCTCTACTTCTCTTTGCCTCCCATGCCTTTTCACCTTTATGTCTTGCTTCTGAATATCTCTCTGCTCTGTTCTTCCTTTTCTAAAATCCACATTCCTACTCCTTTTTGAATACTTCAGTTCCAAGAAACTGAAACATTCTTCCAAATATTGAGGCCTTTCTTGTGACAGTCTAATTCTATTCAAAGCTCTCCCTGTGTAGCATCTAGCACATGGAAGACTCAGAGACTGGCAGCAAGGCTCTCATTATCAGTCTGGCAAAAAAGGAAGACTTCAAGGAAAATAGTCATATTTGTCCACCAATATTACTTGTTTATTTATAATGGGGTCAGTTTATGCATGGGAGCCAAAGCTATGTCTCTTCCATTCTGTAGGTCTAAGAATTTAACAGTGATATTTTTAATTGACGGTTGATGTTAAGAATAAAAACCCTTGACACGTAGAATCTGGGGGATTTGTCCATTTAGAAGTCAGGATAGGTTACCTTAGTGATTGATAAACTGATGTTGTCTTCAATGTAGCTCCCTTTTTTTCCTTTTTTGACACCTTCCTTGAGCTCAAGTGATACAAATTAATGGTGACCCTACGGTGGAATGTATATACATGTTGGAATCTGTCCATAACATAAACACTTAGGGTTTGTGTCAGTTTTATATTTTGGTTTTCTAAACCAAGATGTAAAGGTGCCATATTTACCTAAAGCTCTTTGGTTTCCCTCAGCCACAAGAGGGCTATCTGATGGTGCAGCAGTTCCAGTATTTGGGTTGGGCTTCTCACAGAGATGTGCCAGCTTCCAAGAGATCATTTTTGAAGTTGATTCTCCAAGTTGAAAAATGGCAAGAGGAATGTGAAGAGGGGGAGGGCCGGACCATCATCCATTGCCTGTGAGTAACTGGGAGAAAGTCAAATTGTTGTTATTTCAAATAAATGCTTATAAACTCTTGTTCTAAGTTGAAGCAGCATTCTTACAGCTACATTCTTTTGCACATGTCCTTGTTTCTTTTATAAAAACCAAACAAACAAAATGTACCACTTCTACTGTGGGTTGGCTTTTGGTCAACTTTCTGATTTGTCTCTGTTGGGTCAAGGTACCATGGGAACGAGCATTTTGGGCATGATACTACAGTGATACAGCGTATTGTCTCCCTCTGTACATAATAGCATGTTTTCCAGGTAGAAAATATGTACAGATCAATTTCTTCTGTATGGTTTCAGTAAGGAAGTCTTTTATGCTGGCTGCCAAATAATTATTTCCTATGTATCTCTTGCATGTCGTGTGTTGCATTTTTTTCCAGAAGGTCTACTATATTTTGAATGTTTTAGATTGAAAACTATGGATATAGGAAATCAGATAAAAGTTCTGTGATACAGTACATGATCCTAAAACTTGTTGATAAATGACCGCTGGCTGCTTATCTGAGCCTGATATTTAAATTGGAGCTGGTTTGTGAGTTTTGCAAAGGCAGCATCTTTGTCTCCGTAAGCAGAGAATGACCAACCTCTATCCTACCTTATTTAAATATAAAATTTAAAACTTAGAAATTTAATTATCATTTCTCCTTACTTTTTAAAAAAGCTTCTGTTTAAATGTTCAGGATTAACTTTTGGCCCCTTTCTGCCCACCCCTCCTCATTATCCATGGAACCTTCTGCCTAATTTACACTTAATAAGAAGAAATGCCTGCCTTAATTTCTTTGAAATGAAGATTAAAATACTTCAGAAGTGTCCCCAGAGGTCAACAAGATATCAAATCAGTGATGCCTTGGCATTACTCTGGCTTAGATAATACTCATACTGTAGGATAACTCGAGTCTCTTTCCAGAACTAAGTGGAAATTATTTTACTTGCATTTCAACTTATTTTTTTATTTCTAATGTTGTAATTGCCATTGAACTTAGGGTTTTATTTCTAATGCCTATGTAAATTAAGCTATAGCATAGCTGGGTGGCGTGGTGGGCTGTAAGGGCAGAATTCAAAAGAAGTAATTGAGAGGAAGGTCAGGAACAGCAAACATCTCAGACCAAACCCACTGGAGCTGCAAGGAGATTGCTAAAGCCTGGTCTCCCCGTGGGACTCGGGAATCAGTCGTGCTCACAGAGTGAAAGAACAGAAACACATTTTGGATGCTCTCATACACCATAGTGACATTTAACCAGCTCTTTTTCTTGCACACAGAAATGGCGGTGGCCGTAGCGGGATGTTCTGTGCCATCGGCATTGTGGTTGAGATGGTGAAAAGGCAGAACGTGGTGGATGTTTTCCACGCCGTCAAGACTTTGCGGAACAGTAAGCCCAACATGGTAGAAACTCCGGTAAGCATGAGCCCTTTGGGGCTACTGCAAACAACCAGGGAGCCAGAGGCTCTCTTGTGTGAGTTGCATTCTCAGTCCTGAGCCCACAAAACAGAGCAAACTGATGTTGTGCCACAAGAGGAAAGGGACACTTTTGAGTCACACACATCAGCATTGTGAGAGGCCAGGCTAAGCATTTTATGCTACTTTT
This sequence comes from Falco cherrug, assembly GCF_023634085.1. Lineage (NCBI taxonomy): Eukaryota > Metazoa > Chordata > Aves > Falconiformes > Falconidae > Falco > Falco cherrug. Next base: position 57,056,685 of record NC_073702.1, read on the forward strand.
CTTGTAGAAGTACTGTGGCTTTTCACAGAAAACGTTCTGAGTGAACAGAATGCACTTTAAACTCCAAAAATAACCTATCTATTTGAAGAGAAGTTGCAGCAGGTTGTGTTCACACAAACCATCCTGAAATTTTACAGAGCAAGGCAGATCTTGGTAGGAATAAGCTATGAAGTCCAGATTAGTAGCTGGAGATGTGAACATTTTGCTTCTTAATAACAACTGCTGCTTTGGAAGCTGTATTGAATAATGATAATGTTTGTTATTCAGACTTGTAGTAATCAAAATGATACCTCAGAACTTTAAAAATCAAAGACTTGGATCTAGTATGTTGCATATTAACACATAGTATCATAGAACCATTTGGGTTGGAAAAAAACATTAAGATCATTGAGTCCAACAGTTAACCTAAATAATAAAGCAATATAAAAAATAAACTAATATAAACTATATGAGCCTGAGTTAGCAAAACTACAAGACCAAATATTTGCACGTACATTGCCAGAACTTAAAATAACCTTCACTCTTCTGGTCAGTCTTTATGTGTACAGTATGAGCGCATATCCATTTGAGTGATCTGTCATGAAAGCTGAATATTGTGGGAAGTCCTTAAAAAAATTCTCCCAAGTGGATTTTTTTTTTCCTTTCTGTAGGTGAATGTGAAAGCAGGTTAGACACTGTTAGGGAGTTTCTGCCACTTGACTCTCACACTGCCAGCAGCCAGTGTCACTTTTCAGCCAGATGGCTGCCTACAGCATAAAAATCAGGGATGCCAATTGAAATTAAAAATGTTTTGCAGTGTATGCACAGTGAAAATTGCTTCCGACCTTGTGAACTTGCGTATTGAGCAAAATGGCTGTAGCTGCCTCTTCCCATATTGCCCTTTTTTCCAGGTGTCAGTGTTTGCTTAGGATCAAGGAGCTTCTGTGGCATGATTTGCCTAATTATTGTGCCTCGCTTCCATCCCTTGCGACCACATAAATTAGGAAGATGGTTAAAATATTAATAGATAGAGCATCCTGTAGCAGCAGTGACATGGGGCTATGTATTGCTGGTTTTGCCGCAAGTACTTTGCAGTCTGCTGTGCCATAGATGTCTGAGACACAACATATTGAATTGCTGCCTGGATTTCAGTTCACTGCTGTGAAGAAAACAGGTCAGATCACATGGAAAATTACTTGTGTCACTGTAAAGGGAGGCCAAGGTAGATTGTGTGTGTTTCTGATAAATGGGCTGTAAACTTACATTTCATTTCAAAATGCCCCTGAATTCCATTGTAGCTTTAATCTGCAATTACTGAATTTCCATAGTTCTGTGTTTCTGTTGTGTGGGTTTTTATTCAGAACTCTTGAACAGCAGCAGCTGTTGAGTCGTTAGTTAGAGCACAAACCAGGAAAACCAATATATAACACTGTCATGTGCCCTACATTCAGCAACATGATCAGATAACAAAAATGAGCAGCGCAATAAAGCCTTTAAGATATCCCCACCACTTCCTGCTAATGGATCACGCTGGCTTCCTTTGCGAACAAAAATAAATCACAAAAGCAAATTTGTTTTGTTAGGTTACAAGGACAATAGAGATCGAATTAGTTTTGTTGTTTCCTCTTCTTGCCCTCTCCTCCTTCCTCCTCCTTCTCCCCCAGTATCAGCTCTGAACAGCAGCCTTGTTACGGAGAAATACTAACCACGATGGAGTTTGAGCTTTAACGTCTCTTTTAAATGTGCATCTGATCTCTTGGACATTGCATCGACATGACTGTACAAATGGGCTGTGAGCCCAGAGCAGCTTTGTGTCACAGCTCAGTATTCCTGAGGCATTCACTGGCTGTCCGAGCAGCAGGCGCGAGTTAACTGCTCAGTATCAGCTAACTTAAATATAAATGTTATATCAGAGTCAAGGTGCTTTCACTGCAAGAATGCTCTGACTGACAGAACTTTTCATGTTTGATAAACCAGTTTGTTCAGAAGCTGAAAAAATCAGAGAATCAAATCATTGCATTTCATGGTCAGAGTTTTTTTCCAGTTCATTGGTTAGGATGAGATTTTAAATCAGAGCTGGTAATATATTTTACTTGTGTAGTAGGAAAAAAAAAAAAAACAAACAGAAACAAAACCCAAAGCATGTCAGGCTTGAGGTTAAAATTGCGTAGTAGTTAGCAACTACTATTCTTGTTTGTAGATATTGCTGCTAAGACTTTAGAATCGTAGTTTAACTTCTCTTCCTGTCCCCAACCCCCTTTTGCCTTTACAGGAGCAATATCGCTTCTGCTATGATGTTGCACTGGAGTACCTGGAATCCTCTTAGTCGGAATGGATGTGACAAAGTTCACCAAATACATGAATCTCAATAAGCTGTTTTGACAACAGTTCTTGATCCTGTGAAGAAAGATTTTAGGGGAAAAGGGGGGTGGGAGGGATTTTAAATTTTAAATGCAAAGTATTTTTCTTATGAAGTTGTGTATCTTAATAAAATAACTCAATCTGTTTCTATGCTTGTATACAGTATCAACATTTAGTGCCACAGAAATACTATTTAATGAAAACCAGAGTCAGAAGAGATTTGCGCAAATTAGGACTTTTCAGTGTTTGTATATGCAGCCGTCTCTCAATTACAGTAAAGCGACCATCTGTTGCATGTATCAATATTTCCTATATGGTATTAATTTTTCTTTTTTTTTTCTTTTGATACATTGTTGAAGTACAATAACAGTGCAAATTGATAGTAAGGTTCATTCTTTATACGTTTCAAGTGTTGCATATATATACTATATATAGTAAAACAAACTGGCTTATTTTGTTTTAATGTGCAATGATGGCTGGATCACATAAAGGTCTTTATAAAGAAACTTAAACATAAGCCAAAGACTCAAGTGTAAATATGTCTATATGGAGAAAGCACATGTATTTATTGTTTACTTGCATTCCTTTTTTGATGGCTGAAAAAAGAAGAATCATTTTTCTTGAAGAAAGCTTTTTTTGCTGAAATCAAGTGTAAACAATTTTTGTAGTTTATTTTTTGTATGTTTTAGTGTAAGTAGAAGACATACTTTTTATGCATAGACCAAGAAACATTGGTATAGTGGTTTTGTTGTGTACATGCTTGTGATTCAAATCCATGTAAACAACTCAGTTATAGAAGGTCTTTAACTACAAGACCAAAATCAAAACATTTTCCTGAAAATGTATAGTTTTTCACAGTTGCATTAGTTATGTACTGATCAAAAAAATATGTAAGGAAGGGCACACATCAGAATGGCCTTGCCTATGACTTGCACAATATTGGAAGAAATTCTTAAGCACCATTAAAAAGGTAAAGGAACCAATTGTTTTCAAAAATATTGAAGCACAGGTCAACAGGAGAACTGTAAGACATATAGATGGCTCTGCGTATGCCCTTCAGGGTAAAAAAGTATTTGTTTAGCAAATTGTACAATTAAGCAATGTTTACTTTTATGTTTACGGACATGTAAGCTTTGCTTCCAAGAAAGCAAAATTTGAATAAACCAATGCCAGATTCTGACTATAGTTGTGGTCTACAAAATACTACTGTGCTTTCACTTAGCTTGTATCCATTTGTTCGGAAGGTTTCCTAGATTTTACCAGCTAAAATCATATTCTGGTCACTTGGTCTTTTTTAGAACTGACAGTAAAATGATAAGGTGCTTTTAAACATTCTGTAAAGTAAGAGTGAATTAAACTTTTATTTAAAGATTAATTTATATTATTTCCTATTTTGATACCCTCTCACTTACTGTCCTTGTTAGGGAGTCATTCTTGTCTGGAAGACTGATATATTTGGGTAAGGAAAATCTCAAAAGGATATTGTTTGTGAAGGTTCCATGTCATCTGCATGCTCTAGTTTCTTCCGTCAGACACATGGAATTACCCATCCATCACTATAAATGACAGAAACGTTTAAAGAAATTCTGCTTCTCAGACTTTTTTGAGTGCCTCCATCCATATTGCATAGCTCCACCTCTTCCAGATTTTAAAAAAGTGTTTTTCTTTTGTCACCCATTGTTAGTTTCTACCTATGAGCAGCAAGGTAAACAAATCAAGTTTAAAAATGTTCACTGGGTCTGGATTCTTAATACTCAAAATTGCTCTTTTTTCCTTTTGCCACGTTGGAAAAGGGATTGTAAGCTGCATGCAACAGCACTGCAACATTCCCAGATTTCTCTGTGAGGTCATGGCATTCAGCTACCTCTGGCGTGCATCATCTACAGCTCACTATCTGGTCACCATGTTTTATGGAAACAACACACCATCTCCACAGACTGATGCGTCCTGCCTGTTAGACCTGTGTCTGGGACGAAATGGATTGGACTCTGGAAGAGCCTTACTCTGTTGTCCATAAGGGGTGTTTGGAAGATTAGTCTAGAAATCTAGATACAATTTTTGACAGATGAGTAGCTCTTAGAGTTGTAGAATTTGAAAGCCACATTCCATTCTGACCAGAGTGATTTTAATGTGGGGTTTGTGGGGGCTTTTTCCTGATCAAAAATGTATCATTACCATTAGGCTGAATTAATAGTTATTTTCAGGGAGGGCTGCTGTGCTGGTGGCAGTGGGGTTCATCCCCATCAGTATTTCATAATCCTTGGTAAGATCTTTATGCCCTGTTTCCCCTATGCGGTAAGTATGACTGGTGCAAATGCCGGTATGAATCCTGGCATTGCAGCACACTGTGCCTGAGCATCCCCTGCAGCTAGAAGGTATTGTAGCTGCCGGTGGTTATTCTGCAAATGGGAACTACTCTGCCTGTTGTTCACGTAGCTGACTGTGCTGACCTAATGAGTTTTTGCAATAGCTCATGACTGAAAAAGCTTGTGGGAAGTTCTTGCAAGGCCAGGGAAAAGTATGCAGAGGGAATGTGATGTGTAAGAAGCAGATCAGAAATATCATTCTCCAGTAATGGTATACCTTGGGGATCTCTTAGGCAAAAGACAATAACAGAACCAGCTTTTTAGTATAAAGTCAGGAAGAGACAGTTGGCTTTCCTTGTGGCAGCTCTTTCCCCTCCCTTACCTCATCCCGTGGCAGCAAATGCCAGCTTTGTTTTCTGGGAGCACTAGCTCTGTTCCCCTTAATAGGTGCTGCCCTAGTGTCCTTTCCTTACACTTGTGCACAAAGAAAGAGAAGTGGAGGGACTATGAAAACCTGCCCCAGAGGTATTTCTCATAAAGAGAGTGTGCAGTGGAGGGAGAGAAGTATTCCCAACCTTGGGCACTCAAAGAGGGAAATATTTTACTCCCTGAGGAAGTGAAAAACCACCGGCACCAGTATTGCAATGTGTCAGCTCCAGCTCCGGCCCTGGAGCAGTCCATAGTTGTTTCCAGACTCCTCAAAATCTTTCTGCTGGCTACCACCCTTGCTGAAATATTAGCACAGACTCAGTCAAGTGGCTTCAGCCTGCAAGGTACACAGGTTCTGCCTTCCTCAGCAGCATAAACATAAACTGGACCAACAGAAGCAGTAAATACAGAGAGAGCAAATGGGCATCAAGTCAGAATACAAAGAAGTGTGAAAGAGTTCATCCACGGAGGAGTGTGAGATGATTCAAATTTGGAATGAATTAAGTTGAAACTGGTCTAATGTCACATAATGAAAGGAACTAAAGGAGTGTAAAAATTTCCAAAAGTTTTTTAGAGCTCTGTGCTCTAAAACTGAGAAGTGATGACTCATGTCCTAGTCTCCATAGCCACTAGTGGAAGGAGTTCCAAGTGTCGCTTTGATGGCTTTAGTTCATTTTCTATAGAACAGTAATCAAAGAGGTACCTTACAGATGTGTTCGAACTATCTAAATTTTCTCTAAATAAACAGAGCTTAGGATCCAACACTGAATGACTGTATCAGACCCTGATATCCTTGGAATCACCTTAAATCCTTGGAAGTGTCTAAAGCAATATCATGGAGACTGAAGTTTGCTAAAACAAGAGCTACTAAACCTCAGCACCCTGTATGGAGAGAGGTTGCATGCTCTTTTTTTTTTTTTTTTTTTTTTTTTTTTTTAGACCTGGAATCTGCCTTCCCTGTTCATAGTGATCCAGCTCCAGCAGATGGAGGTGTGAAGAGACCCAGTTTTTGAACTTTTATCTGGGTCCTGAGAGATCAGACCCTAGCTGGTCGATGAGATTCTAGAATTTATGTTTCCTGCTTCTTGGGCTAATTCTGCTGTCAGGAAACAACAGCTTTGAAAGAGGCTTTGCCTTCCTGGGTAAGTCACAGACATGAGTGAAGCTCGAAGCTTAGTATCCTCAGTATATGCAAGCAGTTACTGGTATTTATTTCACTCAAGAAGTTGCTCAGATAATAGAATTATGTAGTTTATGGTACATCCTAGCCTTGCACAATGTGCTACATTAAGAAACACAACATTCCTTAGAGGAACGTGAAAGCAAAAGCTACTGCAGGAGTGTGCTCTTGCAAAGGAGTTAACAATTTCCAAAATCAAAGGTCTGAAAAAGCAAAGTGGGGAAGCAATGGTAGGCAAGTGCTATGTGTTTGAGACTCCGATGCAAATTGAAATGTTAAAGGACAAGGAAGGAGCAGCCCGAGAAAAAATGTTGCAGAATCATTGCGTGGCCAGGCCACCTGGACTGACAAATGACTGCATAAAGGGCCTCTTTTAAGCTTCATTCTGCTGCTGTGTCAGATGAAACCCTGAGATCTTGAAATAAATGTAAAAGCTGCTTTTATAGTGCCCTGCTTCTGTACTGAAAAGAAAAGTAACTCATTTTCTGCTGCACTTTCCTGTGTCACCTAGAAGTCTGAATTGAGTTAAGTGATCCTAATCTCACAAAGGAACCTTTGTGGTGGTTTATTGCTAGTGCTCTTGCTTTGTTAAACAGTCAAAGGTCTTGTAACCTCTGCAGATCCAGGATAGTCAAGGATATCTGTGAATTTTCACTTATGTCTTTCCCTTCTGGGGTGAATAACCTGCTAGGAACAGATTGTGTATACTGAGGATGAGACTTTCAGAATATGCAGAGGTTTAGTCCCATAAATGTCCCCTCAACTTTAGGCAGCAAAACCTTGTCTTTGTTTATTTTTTAACTAGAGGCTGTGTTTGAGCAAAATTTGAGATGCTGATAATATAGAAGTGTTTCTAAATTATTTTAAGCTTGCTGGATGCTTTTTCTTTAAGACTGAGTAAAAGAATGCTGTGAGATGTGGTGGTGGTTGACAGGCATAAGCATTGTTTTGGCCCATACTTCTCAGAAATTAATGCTTTCCCTGCTGTTGGGTTTAGAGTCCTAATTTATGCAGAGATTGACATGTATGATGACAGGCACAATAGGATGCTTACCTAATAATAATGTTTATTAACTGTGCCTTGGCCAACAATGAACAGATGTTTTTGTGCCTTGTTGATATACAAAAGCTTGATTTCAACAGTCTTTTGTAACCCCATCTAGCTTCCATCTGGATCAGAAAATAGTCCTGACTTCACAAATTACATCAAGATAAATTTGAAATCCTCATATGCTCAGAGATTTTTCAATGTCCACTAAGCAAGCAGAAAAAAATTAAGTCTATGTTAAAAAAAAAGAAACAAACAAACAAAAAAAAAACCTCTTTCCTGGACATGGAACCAAAACATGATCTTTCTGCAAGCTTTGGAATACCCTGGAGCTTTTTGGTAATGAGCACAAAAATGGCATCTGGCAAAACACGATATCTCCAGATTGTGATACTATGTGATAATATTTTCCTGCCAGGTGCAAACCAGTGCGAGCTCTTTCCATTTCATGGTGGAAAACTTTTGTCTCTCTTTTGTGTATCTAATCTTTTGTAGACTGGTAACTGAAAGGGCACGGTATTTTTCCAAGTCCCAACATTTTGAAGAAAGTTGCTGTCTTTTTGCACTCCTATAGCAAACACGAAACCAAAGATTTTAGTGTCCATAGAGTTTCTCTCTCAAAGTAAACAGAGCGAGTTGTTTTCTGTAGTGGCCATAAAGCCAAACTGGTAAGTTTCAGAAAAGGCTTGAAAGATATTTCTTTTGCTGAAGTCCCAGCAGGTGAAATCCCAGTCCATTTGCAGCCAAGAACAATAAGTCTCGCTGCTCGTGTGTTGTTATTCTTTCTGATCCACTTGCTGTGTCCATGAGTGGGCACAAATAGCCCATTTGGACTCACAGTCCAAACTCCCTTCAGCACAGAACCTGCTGCTGTAGTCTTTTCCTCCAGCTTCAGGATGAAGTTATGAAACTTGCTGATGATACAGATTAGCAACACAAAATTGCCTCTATTTACTGAAAATGGTTGAAACCACCTGCTGAAGCAGTGTGTGCCTTCATTTTGTGTGAGGTAGAAATCATAGACTTAGGAAGCTGTGGCACTGCTGCAACCTTTTCTGTTGCACAAAATCGTATCATTGAAGCTTCAGTTGATGCAGTTTAACCTGTACAAATAGGTTGCTGCCTAGTTTCATCTTCTGAAACGATCAAGGTTTCCAGCTTACCTTGTATTAAGAAACACAACAGTGTTTGAGCAGTAGTTCTCACAGGTCAGACAGCTTCAGGGATGGGGATAAAAATGGAGCATAAAAGCACTAGGCACAGTATAGGTTTTTCTAATATTTCCTCTCCAGCATGACAAGCTGGTTCAGCTAGTGTGACAATGAGCTGTAATTACAGCTGTGAGAAAATAGCAGTGTGGTTCTGTCTGTGGCAAAGGCTTTTAAAAATGCCTTTTAAAAAAACTGGGAAGAAGTGCGGGCTTTGTTTCTGCTTCAGTGTGTCTTCCTTTCAGGCACTTGTTTACTTCAAATAATAGCCCTGCTTAACACAGACCCTTTCGAAGGTGATAGTCCTTCCAGCAGTCAGTCACAGCCTGCAGCACTCTCTGGCCTTAAATACAAGTAAACTGTTGGTATGTGGGTTAAAGGTAGCAGGTACAGGTACGATGGATGCTATAGTGCATTAAGGTAGGGGAACTGCAAAGGGCAGAGGCCTGAGGAATACGCCTCTTGCTTTTGCACAGGGGGATTTATAAACTTTGTGCAAGAGAAAGAGAATGAAACACTCAGTGAACTGACTGGGACCAGCATGAAGATAGGAATCTTGTTTGCTGGTTATTTGGGCAACAACATAGAAAGAACAGGCTTTGGATGTAAGAATAGGCAGGATGGACAGTACAAAAAATCTAGGCAAGATGGGAACTTCCCAAAAAAGCATGCAGTTATGAAATATATGGAAGGAAATAAAAATCCTAAAAGCCCCAGTCAGTGAAATAGTTTCAAATATTGAGTATATGTCGTGCCTGTGGTCAAGCAAGGTTGTTGAATAGATGGTTTAGGCCACTGAGGATGAAAGAAACTGAGCAAGGGCCAGTGTCAAAGAACTGGGCAGTTTATGTGAGCAGCTCCTTCAATAAAGGAGAGATATAACTATGAGTAGGTCTCATGAAAGATTTAAAAAATTATAATCCCTCAAAACCAGGCTTAGTACAGGCAAGAGACTTAGGATCAGCTCACTTACCTCATTTTATGACCTCTAAACTCCACTTGATTTTTGGACTCCAGCAGTTAGCTGCCTCAAAGCCCAAGAAGTGCAGCTTTGGTGGTACCATATTTATCATTGCTGATCAAGAAAATGAGAACAATACTGCTGCAGTGCTGAACATGATCATTCAGATAGTCCTTATCTTAGTTTTGAGGACAAGCAACAAATGAGAAGTAAAGTAAATGTGACAGTAAGTGACAGGTGTGATTTCACAGGCATCTCAGCCCCCACTCCACTGTTAATCGAGAGCCAAATGCTACTTTGCAGATTTCTTTCTGATGCTTGGTTTTTGAAATTATGGTTTGGTTTTGGTTTTCCTTTCTTAGAAGAAGAAAATTTATACTGAGAAAAGCAACGTTAGACATTGTGGGGGTGAAATGAGAAGCATTGTGGGACAGTGTGAGGGGCAGCTGCCTGGCTATGGCCAAGGGGAGCCACTGTAAAGGAAGATTTTGAAGACTGAAAAGAGTTCTGAGTGTCTTGAAAATGTAAGTCAACTTGACAAATGAAATAGCTTCAGAGTCCTACACCATTTAGTGTTTGGGGAAAACTGCAAAAAATGGGTGGGAGAAGAGCACATGCCCTGCAAGCTTTTATCTGTGTTTACAATCCAGCGTGGCAAAACAAAAATTGAATTAGCAGATGGGCTTGGGAAAATCAGAGAACAAAACATGACAATTACTTTGATAATACACACATTCAAGCATGCATTTTCCACATTCTTCACTTGTAAGGCTTTAAGTAACACACTTACTTGGTCATGAAAAGTCTCATCACGGTATCGTGATGTCCTGATCTTGCTCATTACTTAGAGTTTGCTGGTGAGGTGTCTATTCTGGACTTGGCACAGGCCACACAAACATTTAAGGAAGACAGATACTCATCTTTTTTCAGGACTGTGTTGTTCAGATTAGACGCTCTACTCTTACCTGATTATTTTTCTTCTTCTTCCAGTGGTCTTTCCCTTTCCAAAACACAGTACAGATTGTGCAGTTTTGTTGTTTTCATTGGGATTTTTTAATTCTTGTTTTCACCCACATTTTTTTCCTCTACTCTTTCATCTTCTACATCTTAGCACAGGCTGAAGCTAAGCAGGCAGGGATGGGATGTGGTATTATTTCCATAACACATTTCAACTTTTCAGCAGAACGGACCTCAAGGAGTAGTTTCAAATTCACACTAAATGGCTGGACCAGCACATCCCGCCCTCTGATCTCGCCTGAGCCAGGATCAGCTGGCATCTCTGAAAGCAAGCTTATTGCTGTTTGTCACTCAAAGTCTGCTGAGTGCGTTAAGCAGGATGACAGTGACTTAGTTACAAAGTGAAACAACTGCAACTGCTCTTTTGTTCCTTCCAGTGCTTCTCTGGGGTGGGGAGGAGGTGAAAAACCTGCTCCCTTCCAATTCTTTCAAGGTCTGTGGGCCTTAAAAGCAATGTGAAACAGCACAGGAAGAGATTTGGTTAGTGATGTGTTTAGGCGTGTTTGATTTGTGAAAGATTAACACAACAATGTATGGGAGGGGTTGGTTAACTTAGTAGAAGGTCCTAGGTGTTAAGGGAAGGGAAATAGGAATATCTGGGTGTATAGTATGTACACCCGTGTGTTTGGTGTAACTGACTTTCTGTCGTGGCAGGTCCTGAAATGTGCTACCATGATGTGAATTTGAAATGAGACTTAAACATGCACTAGTAAAGGAAGAATGGCAAAAATCAGTTTTCCCACACCCAACTTCCAATAACATTACCGTAGCTGATGTCCACATGGAAGTGGGGAGGCATGCTCTTGACTCTTTGGCATGAAGCTGGGTTAAAACACATGGCCTAGGGACAGTATTCAGAAATACAATGTTCTGAGAAGACCAGAACCGAGCAAATTGAGGTTAAGCACCCCAAGTTACAAGCATCTCTTGAGCCAGTTCTTATTTTTGCAAGCAAGAAGAAAGAACAAGTCCAGGAAGCAGCATCTTGATGAATGCCTGTCCTAGGGCAGGCTTGGATGAGCAAGGGGCTCTCGTTATCTGCTAGTTTTAGGATGCTGTACAGCATCCTCAGCTGCGTGTTAAAACAAGAATCAGCAAATTTTCTCCAGCATTTTTGTTCAATCTTTGTGCTGTTTTTTGCTGCTGCTCTACTTGCTTTGATTTGATTTTGTTCTCTTTTCTATGAAGACTTTGAGTATTTGGATTGGATGTGGTTTTTTCCCCCTTTTTAAAGTCCTTTCTGTTATATGTTGTATTAAATCTTCTTTGGCAAGCATACTGTGTTCCCGGGTTTTGTAGGTGAGCAGAGAGCAGAATGCAGAAGAAGAAATAAGCAAAATATGTTTGTGAAACTGACTTTGGTGCAAGTGATGGCTTTGCAGATTGCAGATTTCATCCTCTAGCCATGGCAAGTCTGTTTGAATTAATTTGTTGACATAATTCTGCAAGAACACTTATAAATACATTCCTCAGATAGATGTGAAGGGAGCTGTAAACTTTCATTTTTCAAAATGTATCTGTCTATTCATGCTGGCTGATTGTTAGATCTCACAATGTGCTCAGCACCAGAAGGTCCAGGATGCTGTAGTGCCCCCACAGGCTCTCAACACCCTCTGGCTTGGGGTCTCTGGCAGTATGGTGAGGAGAAGGAAGGAGAAGGGTCTAACTGCTGCACTGTATGCTTCACCCAGGAGAACATGTGCTAGGAACACATTGAAGGAGATGCCCAAGGGACACAAATGCTCTTGTATGTCAAATAAATGTAGATGCAACAAACTGAAAAAAAGATGAAAGGCTGGCAGAAGGACTTAAACTCCGAAGTGAGAACCCAAGGATGTTTCTTACAGACTCTTTGATATCTTAGATAATTTAAATTAAGTTTGCAGAGAAGGACAAGTTTAAAGAGCCTTGGCTGGATCATAGCACATGTTCCATACTGCCAGGCTGCCTACAAGAAGAAATGGATGCTCAGTGTTACCACTCTACATGAGAAGTAACGAGATTTATTTAGCTTTGAAAAAGCAGACAAAATAGGTAAGAAAACACATGGTGAAGCTTCTGGATTGAGCATTTTAACAGGAAAGGGCTAAAATACACACTAGAAAAAATAAAATAAATGCTACCTATAGGTTCTTCTTTTGCAGTGTTTTTACAGGTTGTTCTGGAGAAGAGCTCCTGTGCTCTTTCCTCCTCCACAGCTGGGAAGACAGGCTTATTGACCAAATTGATAAAGAAATACAGTTGTTTTCCAGCACTTTTCCAAAGCAAGTCTCTAAAGGCATAGCTTGTCAGAGTGGGAAGTGTGCTGCATGCTCTTAGTGATCTCACTGTTTGTTGCAGTCTACCACAAAGATGGTGAAGGGTGTGGAGGATTCAAAATAGATGTTGGCCAGCAGCTACTGAAAGTACTGCATTTGTCTCTTGTGTGAGGTAGAGGATGGGACGTGTGCTGCCCTCAAGGGCATTAGAGGGATCTTGGTGACCACCCTGTTTATGTTCATGATACCAGGCATGGTGCAAAAGGCAACACTCTGCTCTTGGGAAAGGAGAAATAGGACTGGAAGAGGAAAAGAGTGGGATGCTTATCTTTGCTTCATATGAAGCAAATGTACATTGCTTATGCTGCTCACAGAATTTTTTATGGCCAAGTGTACCAGATTCTGCATTAATCAACAAAACCAATCTCTATTTAAATTGCACTTTCCTGGAACCAAATAACTTTATGGCTAGTAAGTAAAAACAAACAAACAAATAAAAAAAAAATCCAACAACATAAATAGTGCACTAGTTGTATCTTTGCCTGTGATGAAATGCAGATGTGTACTGGCCTCCAACCCCACCATCCCTAGGGATGAGGGATCATGAGGGAAGGCTGAGAACTCCCTGGGCACCGTCTTCTCCCACGGGCTGAAACTCTGGCGGGTGCCAGCCCAGGAGTCTGGCTGCCTCTGCAAATAAAATGACCCTTTATTTCAGATCTTAGCTTTCCCACAGCTTGCTCAGACTTTTTCAAATCCCTTCATCTAAGTTCAATTCTCCTGTGTATTTCCAAAAAATACCCACAACCCTCCAAGAAAGAGGTCCAATTACTGAAATCTTTATACTGCTTCTCCTTAAGAAAAAGCAAGGGACACCTGGAACAAGCCCATAAACGCAGATCCCTTAAGCAGCAAATGCATCTAAGCTTTCATATAGGAAAATAACAATGATAACCAAAATGCCTTGCAGCAAGGTAATATCAATGCCTTGAAAAAGGTAGGAAATCAGAATCAATTTAACTGATATGTTGGCAAGTGTTAACTGCATTTCATCTGGAGTCTTTATTCTTTGAAGAAACTCAATTTTCCTGCAGAAACACTTTGCATATAGATTCAACTTCATACACTGAGTAGAAGTAACTGCAATTAAGTTTGTTCTCAAACTTTCTGAAGCTGTTTCTGAAAATCAGGCCAATTGGATTGTGTGCTTGGCAGACTATCTTTCTGTGTACCTTTTTAGAAAGGTTCCTATTAATGGTTTTAAAAAAAGCAACAAAAAAAAAAAAAAAAAGAGAGGAATGCTTGGTTCTGTATGTATTTTAAAATGACAGCTGATATTTCAGTTGCAATAAGAACAGGAAAACATATTCAGTGCCACTGCTTTATCATTAATTTGAAAGTCAGACAACATATCTGTCATTTAAAATAAATATTAAGGATGACAAAAAAATTCAAGGTAACCATTATTAAAATAAATGTTTTGTTGATTTCTTTTCCCAGCTGCTTAGACTAAACTCTGGGTTCTAATGCTCACATAAAAAGGGATTATTAGTGCTCGTTCTTCTGGTAACGTAGACATTAGAGAGTTAAGGAGTGCAAGATGCCAGTTTTAATTCTAGTTCTGTTAAAGCTCTTTGCTGTCAGGGAAAGTCAAACTGTTTTGCTTCTCTTATGTAGAAAATTGTGAGTTGATAGGTGAAACTTCAGGAATAATTAGTGAAAGTAGATGTGTAAATTCCATTGGGGGAATCAATCTTTCCAAAATATATTTAAATTAATTCAGTGTCCTATTCTTTGAACAGTGGCATGGTGCAAAAAAAAATTATTTTGGATTCCTTTAACAGCATCTAGAAACCTACATTGCCTCTTTAAAAATAAATTACAGCACACCCCACTCAAGAAATCACAAAGGGAGAAAGTGATATTTAAAATTAATTCAAAAAAAATCTGCAACATGTCTTCAACTGTCAAAAATGCACTGAAGATATGCCAACCATATTTCAAAACACTTTTTGTAATTTGAAGATATCTCAAGTAATTTTGACTCCCAAAGTAAATCTTTAATGGACCTGTACTTCTCCCTAAAACTGTGGGATTTCTTTTTTTTTTTTTTTTTTTTTTGTGTCCCTGCCTTCCTTTCTTTTACCTCCTCAAAGAAACCAACAACCCACAGAAACTAGGTATTTAATGAAATCTGCAGAGATGGTTAGGTTTGACTTTTTTCTTTTACTTTTTCTTTTTTTTTTCAGAGAGAGTAGATAGTTCTGTGCTAGGAGTAGTCAAGTTGGGCTTTGGAGATTTGGACCTAAGCCAGGGCTTTGCCATAGATAATCCATGTAGCCCTGGATAAATTGTAAATTCTCTGCTTTCAGTCTGCTTTGGCAAAATGATGGAAGATAGAGACCGAAATTGCTTAATATTCGCTTAGCTATTGGAATGCTCCAGGTTGGTCAACTGCCTGGATTGACTTTACAGTGTGACACCATGTACAGAGATATTAATATTCTCATGGGAATACTGAATTCATGTTCTGTGCTGTTAAATTAAAAGCCTTAACACCAGCTGAGGATCACCAGGATGGCTCATTTTGTATAAGCACCCATTTTGACAGGTTCCTCTTTGTATTGTAAAGGCCCAGAGCTCCTACTGTATTAAACATTTGCAACTGGCTTTACTTTCAAAATATTTTATAAACATTTAAGGATCAATCATCTTAATATATTTATAAAGATAGGTGCCATTAATTAATACCTGTCAACAGACGGAGGAATTTTTAGCTTGAGCTTTTGAGTCTATACTAGTGCAGAACTTAGAAATCTCAGATCATGTCCTTTTCTCTGTGGTTGAACAAAACAGCAGCACTTGAACCTTTCAGGGCTTTGAATGTCCAATTCATACACAGTACCAAAACTTTAAATGTATTTATTAAGGCCATGGTGTTAATCCCACTTACCGGCAGCTGGAGAGAGAGTTCTGGAAATACATTTCCTATAGTTTACTGCTGTATGTAAACCTATTACTCTTTCTTGAAGAAGTTTGGGAAAGATGCATGTCAATATTCTTTGCAAGACTGTAACTTAAAATGCCATTATCAGCACAGTGTTTATATGGGAAGCCACAACCAACCGAAAGCCATAACTCTTCCTTATTAAAAGCCTACTCCAACCCCTGTTAAAATCAATGGAGGGACCTTTCTGACTCCAACAGGTACAGAACTGCTCAATAAAATGTAGAAAATCCCCACAGGTTATTGTTTAGTCCATAAAAAGTCAGCCAAAAACTTACTGTTTTTCAAAATCTGATGTGTGTACATATGCTTCGGTTCTTTTAAAAGCACTAGGGGATCCTGGTTCTTCAATAGACCATTCACTCGAGTCAAACACTGGCAAACAACCCTCTGGGCTCAGGAGCTTTTTACTAACAGCCTTTTGTTCACACCTGCTAAGCCATTTAAATTTCATATGAAGAGCACGTCTAAGATCTCTCTGCCGAGCTGTAAGGAAATGTCAAAGAACCCAAAACGTAGTTCCTGGAAACGTAAAGGAAAGTTCACAGTACAATCACAGGGCATTAAAATGTTCCAAGATTTTAAAGCCAGGAGCTATCACAATTCACTGGGGTGAGCGCCTGCTTTGTGAGGGTGTTAGGATTTTCAACCCAATCATTTTTGTACCAGGTCCAAAAACTTGGAGCTGAGCAAGATAATATCTTTAGAAGGGCAGATTTTATCTTTATCTATGGGCTTCAGCGGATGGTGAAATAGTATAAATATCTGTGGGTAATCATCCTTACTTTTTAACACAGCTCCTTATTTTAAATTTCAGCAGAATCTTGCTATGCTTTTGTCTGCAGGATTAAAAAGTCGTCTAACCACACTGACTCATACTAGGGGGAGTTTGAGCAGAGGCTGCCCATGGAAGCCAGAATGCTAAAAAAACCCCATCTTTAGGGGGTTATTGAAATATGCTGTGCAATTAGTGCTTTCTATTTTCAGGTGACATTAGAAGAAATTGTTGCAGGTGCTGGAGGATAAGTTATGCAAATATTAGGCTAACAAAGCTAGGTTCCTTTGGAAGGAATGATTTCAATGTTTAAGAGGTGATCATTTTGGCTTTACTGGGCAATTGATCCCATCCACCTATAGCAGTAAAACAAGCTTTTACACAAAGATCTACCCATCACATTGCAACTCATGTTTTGTTTCATTTAGGTCTTTGGCCAATTGAAACCCTGTCTCTGTGGAGATAAATCCAGGGGTACTATTGTAGGGGTTGGATTTTTTTGCTCGTGATGGGACAACTTGTTCAAGCTGCTGAGACCATCAGTTTACATCCCAAAGGCCAATGAAAATGCATGGTTGTCAGCAGAGGGTCAGGTGCTTCTTGAGTGAGTTGTCCAAAACCTGAGTGACGCTACTACAGGGGTCCTCAAACTTTTTAACCAGGGGGCCGGCGCGCGGATGCAGTGGCAGGCAGCCATCTGCGGCTGCTTGGTTTTTCCCCCCCCCCAACCCCCGGCGGGGGGATCTGTAAATACCGGGGGCCAGATTGAGGACCCTGGGGGGCCGTATCCGGCCCGTGGGCCATAGTTTGAGGACCCCTGCGCTACTAGAACTGGTGCTGACTAGGAGAGGAAGATCCCAGCTCCTGAAGTCTTCACAGCTTCTTTTCATGCTAGGGTTCACCTCTGGAGCAGTTTCAGTATAACACTGTTCACCTGACTTAGTTATTGAGCCAGTAGATTCCTATAATGAAGGGTGACATTACAGCCCATCACCTATAGGAATAGATGACCTATCTCCCTTTCTTTATCATAATTGTTCTTGATGTGTCCTATAGTCCTATATTTATTCAGAGCCTAAACATCCCAAGTGTCCACTTGTTCCCCTGGGAGATTATTTCACAGCTCAATGCACCTGTGTCAGGGAGGATTCCCTACAGTTTAGCCTGACTTTATTTTTAATGACAGGTGGAGTTCCCACCTTACACTGGAAAAAATATGTAAGTGAATTGAACTTCCTGCAGTACCTTGAGTTTGATTCAAAGACAGCATAACCATTCAATATAAACCTCACTCACACCCGCCTTCCAGGGCTTCATTGTTCCCAGTTTCCCTAAAGCATCTTCCTCTCTGGAATTACAGTTCTGCCAGCTCAAGCATCAAATATATTTCCCTTGTGTATATAAGCTCAATAAATGGGGCGTGTCTTCCTGTAGACATAATGCTTGGTTTCATATTTACAAGATCGTTTTAAAAAGTCCCTTCAACCAGCGCAACTAATGGCTGCATTTATCTGGAGAATGGTCTGAGCTTAAAAAAAAACCAACAAACCTTCACAGGCTTATTTGGAAACTTGAAACACTTTATTGGCTTCCTGAAAACCAGTGAGTAAAACAAGTGAGTATTCATCAGCATGGTAGAAAAATATTCTTAGAAATAGTTTTCAGAATTCTCTGTTTTGCCATTCATCCATTCTTCTGAATTAGCTGATGTCACTTTTCAGGCACATTCCCCTACAGCTGCTCCCTGGCCACCCCCGTGGGGGAATGCGCAGGGGCTTTTCCACGTGGGGAGATGTGGGTCCCTGTTTGTGCACGTCTTTCAGAGCAGCTGGAGCTGCTGGCACCATGGCTGCATGAGGGCTTATGGCCGCTTTGGCTTTTGCAGATTTCCCTGCCTGGCTTCACCTTCAGCCCGTTGTTGGCGGTAGGAGGTGCGGTGGCCAAACCAAATGCTGCCTGCAGACTCCTGCAGGGCATAGGTAATGTGGAGGTCCCGGTAAGCTCTCTGTCAATAACACAGTAACTCAGAAATGGAGGTGTGGTAAGGAGAGGTTTGTGGTCTCTGGTGTTTCAGTATGGGAAGAACAAGCTCAGATACCGCATCCTTTTAGTACAGTATACATGCATTTTTCAGCAGCTTGTCTTCATCTTCAATACTGAAACTTGGAGGAAGCAAAGGGAATTTTTCCAAGTCAAGATCCTCCTGAGGATTTAATCTCCAATAGAATAATCCCCGCAAATGGTCCCTTATTACCAGCAGTCCATGATGGGGTGTGTTAATCTTCCATTACGGGATTAAGGATGGTTTGGAGATGGCAAATTATTTTTCTCTGCACTTAGCATTGCACATCAAACTGGAAAAAGCTCCTGCAGAGCATTTGGGAGAACAAATCAGTGGTTCTCACTTACCAGTCTAGGTGCTAGCAGAGACACGGATGGCTCTGATAACGTGTGAGCAGCGGGTAGCATTCCTGATTTGGACTGCAATTTCAGACAACTGCATATAATGCTCCTTCATTGCACCTAAGACGACTGGTTTTGCTGGGTTGTGTGATAAAAAGCTGATCTCTGCACACACAGAGGGGCTCAAAGGAACAACAGCAGGTGGGGGAACCCCAGAGGTACCCTGCCCAGGGTACTTCCAGGCACGTTACAGGAGAGCCATCAGCCCATTAATGGCTCATCTGAGGAAGCACAGAGGCATGGCACCAGCAGGGCACCCCGATAACCCATCAGAGAAAGGGGCCCTTCCCAGAGCCCCCCAGGGCATTGCAGAAGGGTGATCACATCTTGAGCTGGCCATGACACCCAGCACATGAGTTGAGGGGAGAGGCTTTCCAGAGCACCTTACAGACTGACAGGGACTATACTTAGAGTTATGGGACTCATTATGGGATGCAGGGCTATAGCCAAGTATAAGACTTGCTATGGGATGTTTGGGAGATGAACCAAAGATGGGGAAAGGGAGGGATGATGATAGTTTTGGGAGGAACGAGGGTGGGAAAATACCTTAAGGGCTTAAGGGGATAAAAGGAGCTTGTCACACATAAGCAGGCTGGGGGTCAGTACGCTTGTCTGGCCATGCCCTGTGCCACATCAGCACAGCCCACCCTGGCTTCTTATTCAGCTCCATTCCTGATTATTTTCCTGTGTGCACATGCACGCTGTGTGTATGGGGGTCTGAGTGCCAGCAGCTGGAGTGGGATGATGGGTCACAGGGCCATGTGGGTGCCAGCAGGGCAAGTGGCTTGGGAGCCAGGGGGTGTGGGGTGGGGAAGGGTGCTTACGTGTGCTAGGGGACTTTGTACCAGCCACGGTCATGGGGCTCTGGGCCCTGAGGGCTGCTGACATGCCCAGTGGCAGGAGGATGAGAGGCCAGTTACCAGGTGCACTGTGCCTAAGCCCAGCTCCTGGAAGGATCCCCACCGCATCTATACATATGTGTATGTTTCCCACTAACAGACTCATCCAGATCAGCCAGAGGGGGGCACAGGATGAGGCTGTTGGTGGTTGTGTAAGTGCTGTGGTTTCTCCATAGGTTGAGCTGATTTATGTGTATAGGTGCTGTATACGTGCGTGTGCATCCGTGCCTATAGGGAACACATGCTGCTGGTTGACCCTGGGAACATGGAGCTGCAGCTGCCTTCTCCATGCTGTTGGGCTGCTGCATTCAGCAACATAAAACAAGTTTTGTTCTGATTTTTCTTGTATGAAATCCACACCTGGTTGGATTCAAGCAAATTTGAAAGCAGTTATTAATTTTTATGTGTGTTTGCAGTTTATGTTAAATGTTTTTTGTGGTACTGTTCCTGGCAACCTTATCAAAGTGAAGAGCCAAATACAAGTGAATTCAGGAGCAGTAGAAATGGGCTTAAAGGCTTTTTATCCATAGGCCAAAATGACCAAACCAATGTGGACAGGTAAAGTCCAGCTGCCATCACCAACACAATACCTGATAATTTGGGGAGCTGGTACATGAAGAAAATTTGCTGTGATTTCCTAGAGTAACACACATCATTTTAAAATGTATAAAGATGTCCCACTGAAATAGCTGGAACCACTCACACATTTCAATGCTCTGTGCCCTGTAAGAACCAGCTTTTTACAATATGGCTCTTTTGATTACCACTGAATGCATGTGATTTCCCCAGCTCTCTCCCAGATCAATCATATTTGCTTAGTTTCAAGTATGTGTTGTTGGGAGTAGAGAAGGAAGGATCTTTTATATTAAAATACTTGATGAGTCGTTGGCTGTGCATGTTCTCTAGTATGGCTTTCAATAACACCTGTCACACTGAGACCCAAAGTCCTGTTATTCAGCTTGCCTGCAGCACCTGCAACATTAACAAAAGGTAATAGTGAGCTCTGCACCTGCAGGCTCCCCCCTTATAAAACCTATTTCACATTCCCTAGAGCAATATTTGTTAAGCCCAAGCTAACAAACTCTTCAAACCCCATAGCTAGCCTGGCACCTCAAAAGCCCGGACACCCACTCCGTTTTGAATTTTAATATGTGAGTTATATTGTCTCCTGTAAATTAATAAATACAGATGAAATGCAGCTACCATGCTTTTTGAAAACAAACACTTGGTTATCTCACTCACTGTTTTGTCCCAGCATCATGCTTCCTACTTTTCCTGACACCTTAGGGAAGCACGAGACCAGTGTAAGGGAACATGAAATCACAGTCACTTCAGTTTTCCTGGTGATCTGAGTCTGCTGCTTGTTTGCTCTTTGGTCTTGCTTTTCAGAAGACTGCTGCTGCAATAACAGCACTTGATCAGGCTCAGAACAGCAGAGTTGGGACCAGTGCTGGGGATCTGCCCTCAGCACAATCTGATTTTCACTTGGTACCATGCAGTAGCCTCTTGAAATTCATTCCCAGTTGCAGCATCTCAAATTCAAATCTCCACTGGTGACATTAACAGATCTTGGCCGTTTTGCATAACACCATGGTGGTTTAATGTCCATTTACATGATGAAGTAATTTGTATTCTATTTCTATGTCTTA
Source organism: Falco cherrug (assembly GCF_023634085.1). Lineage (NCBI taxonomy): Eukaryota > Metazoa > Chordata > Aves > Falconiformes > Falconidae > Falco > Falco cherrug. The sequence continues at coordinate 57,078,225 of NC_073702.1, forward strand.
AATCCAGGTACAATTTTTAAGACAGCAAAAAACATCAGAACAAAATGGTTTAATTTCTTTTCTTCCAAGGTTGTTTGTGGTTTTGAAGAGAACAGACACCAAACTATTTTGCTGTGCTCCAAGGGAAAAAAAGAAAAACCCACCCCCCACCCAGACATAATGTCTTCCCCCTCTTTAGGCAGGGCTGATATTCATGAAATATCTTCTTTTCACAGGGTCAATAACCATCACCAATGAGATGGAGTTTTGTGACAGATCCTCTGGCCCCCTCCGAAGCCCAGCACCACAGCACCCCCTACACCTCTCCCAGCTTGGCACAGACCCTCAGCGGGTACGGGTACCCCAACCTGGTGGCAGGGCCACCTGCTCAGCATCCCCCTGCCTCACCCCACTCCAGCTGCAGCCGTGGGAGGAAGTGGCCATTAAGGGGAAAAAGCAGAAGTACCGCCCCGTGCCACTCCCCCCGGGTGCAGCATGCACCAGGCTGCAAGAGTTGCTGCTTCGAAAGCTTTTCACTCGTCTTTATGTGCCAAACCCACATGCTGCCTTGCTGCAGACCATGGCATCTACTCTGGAGAAGTTCATTCATTCTCTGGACCCCAGAGCCCTTCCCAGGGTCCTCCAAATCCAGGCAGGCATCTATTTCCAAGGTGAGCATTGGGTACTTTCTGGCAGGGCTTTGCAAGTCCCTCTGACAACAGGTCTCCATTGGGACTGGGATGGGGGGGGCAGCAGGAGGATGGTGACAGAGCTGTCTCCCAGCAGTTTCCCACCAGCTGCAATTTTCCCTGTGAAGAACTAGCATAATGATCAATGGCTTTGAAAATATCTTTGGTATGGTGTGCATCTGGTTTTGTCACAGGCAGTGAGCAAGGAGCTGTAATTAGTCCTCATCATATCCTGGAAAGAATACTGGAATGAGTCATGAATTTGGTTTGCACTCATGCAGAGCCATCAGTCCAGCAATCACAAATCACCTCACAGAGGTTAATTGCTTAAGCCTAGCTCTGCTCTTCTGGGGTTGGCATGGAGAGGTGCTGTCTCAGAAATAAAGAACCAGGGAGTCTGGAAAGTGACTGTGAGGGACCATAACGTTTTCCTGAAGTTCTGCCCTGCATTTGGGGATACTTCAAGCGGTGCAACAATACAAAGGGATGGGTATGAGCCAGACAGGGTTTTCCTGCTGTGAATCTTTTTCTGATGTTTTTAGTTCTAGGCTTTCCTTGTGCTCAAAACACAGTGGAAGGGTGGTAAAGAGGCTTGCACTGGAGGGAAAAGTTCTGCACTCGGTCAGGGCATGGACTTTGTTTAATGACAGTGAAAACAGCATGTCAAGCCCATGTACCAACCTATGAAAAGAAAGTTACCTCCCTGCCATGGCAAGGGAAAATGTGGGGTCACATTAAATAAAACAGAGAGGGCTTCATGAAATGAACTGAAGCCTGTTTCAGCTTCAGCCAAATACCCACTTCAGGATCCACAATATCTATCTTTACATTAGTCTAAAAATCCCCATAGTGCCTCATAGTAGGAAAAGAGAGGAGGTGGCCGCTGTTCGCTGTGGCCGTGGAAGGTTTGAGCTGTGATCAGCAGCTGTGGCCGGAGTGGGTGATTCTTCCCTGTATAAGAACAACCTCTTGGGATGGAAAGAAAATGGGAATGGGCAGAATTAAGCTGAGATGGTAGCGTACTGTCCATGTTCTCCTGATTGCCCATCCTGGCTGCTCTGGAAACTGCCTAGGATGCACGAATAGTACTGATACACAAAAATACATTCTGGGAAATAAACAGCCAAAATTACCAAAAACTTTTGAAAATATGCTTTTCCCAACCTTTGACATGTGGCCTGTCTAAATTTTACATTTTAAACTGGCCCGAGAACTTGAACAGAATTAAGTTCTTGGTAAGGAGGCTATTACCTCAGTGATGAAGAGGGGAATTTAAAAAATAGGAAGATCACCTCCTTAAGTTAGAGTAGCCACCATATTTGTCTCTTTCCACACACCTAGGAAGCAGAGGTAATATAAATAGAGACTGTATGTATATGTACATGTATATATGTGTATATGTGTACACAAAATACTGTGAGATATATATGTATATACAAAATGCTATGACAAAATTATGGTAGCCCAGCTGTCGTCAGGTTTCTGAGTTCCTACAGTCTGCATCCTACTGCTAGTGGATGGTAAAACTCATACCAGTGCATCTGTGGAGCCAGGGTATTCAGCTTGTGGTTCAATTTACTGTGTAAACCCTTACACACAAGCCAAAAAAAACCCCCAGTGAAGACAGCCCACAGATCATTCTGCAGCAATGTCCTTGCATGTGAGAGACAGCTGATGAATGTCTACAATAAAAGAGCCTGCACAGCCCTGGGAGGGGGTGGTATGTGCTCTAGAGCCAGGAAAGTTTGCACTAAAAGCCAGAGCCATTGTGCTGCCCCGATGCTTCTTCAGTCTTCAGCAGCACACCTCTTCCTGTCCTCTGCTCCTGGTGGCTTCCTCTCAGCTGTGCTCCTAGGTGTTTTCACCAGCAGGCTAGATGCAGCACTAACATACATGCAAGTGTTTCTTGCTTATACAACGAGTAAGGCTGAATCAGACATGTCACTTGGGCCTTTGCCCTCACAGTCTGTGTATCCCCAGAATGCTTGCAAGTACCTAGAAACACCAACATCCACTAGCAGGTTGTGTTGGTTCCTCTCTCTTCTTCTTTGCTTCAGAGGAAGCTTGAGATGCTTGAGGCACTGTGCCTGATAAGTTTGCAGGATCTAGGGCTGCAGAAGACCTTCTCAGGCCAAACTCTCCCTTTTCCTCCCTTCCTCCTTCCCTGAGATCTCTGTCCATGTCAGACCTCTCCCGAACACTTTTCTCCCCTCCATACCTGGCAGCAGGGGTGAACACACTGTTCTGTGATTGCATTATGATTTATGTTGCATTTGCTGAAGCGAGAGTAGTACTTCAGACAGAGTCTGAGGTAACTCCTGTTATATTGCTAAACAGCAGAGTGGACCACTTTGTGCACTTTGAATTTCCATTAGGACCATTCTTTGGTCCTTCCTCAGGCAGATCCTCCTGTGCCCCCAACAACCCTTTTGATTTCTCTTACCACATGCAGTACACCGGCAATCACATTGCGGGTAATGGCAGGTCTATTGACAGAGAACACAGGTTTATTGCTATGGTTGCAGGGACCAAATCAGAGCATTTGTGCACTGATTGTAGTAGCTCCCACACAGCTACAAAGTCAGCCTTGTCAGCTGAGTCCTACTTGGATTAGTGGTTTTATCAAGTTGGATTTCATAGGAATCTTTAACCATTCTTAGCACAACAGGCAGATAGTGAGGGAGAATATTCATTTTTAAAGCATTACATGGGATTTTTTGAAACTGGTCAGTCACAAGAGATAATTAATTTTCTGGTGTAAGAATTTAAAATAGCGAGAATTTTTACATATGTACATGCTATGTATATTCCCCTCTCAACAACCCCAGAAAAAAAGTGCTAGGTTTCTTAATGTCAGCTTAACCAGGTCCATAGAATGGCTAATGGAGTAAATAACGGTCTACTAAATCCATTAGAGCTGTCACGTCAAAGTTGTACAGCCAACCAAAGAAAGCTATAGTAATTATGTGGTAAGATGACAGCAGTGTAATTCATTCACTGGTCTTCTGTGGTGGACTATGTCCTGTGGGGATGAAACTCTTCATTTACTCTATCTGGAAGCAACATTTTGCACACGCTGCACTTAGGTCTAAATGAATTTGCAAATATAGGACCTGCAAATTAGCCACACTTTTCTTGATAGTTTTTCAGTACCTCTGGAAGCATAAGGAAAGCATAATGCTGGAAGTCTTTGTAAGGATGGATGCATCTTTTTCCGTGTGGTGAGGTATTTTTATTAGAAGCTGCAAAGTCAAGCTCTAGGGAAAGAGTGGGAATTTGCTTGCTTTGGGCAAGGTGAAAGGTCTAAAAGATCCTATTCTTCCTTCATACCCATGTCACACCAAATGTAATCCAGGACTCTGTTTTGAGACCCAAGTCTTCCTGATGCAGTTCCTGGTGGAGAGTAAGTTGAAAACATATTGCTGCATGCACCCATTCCACCATTAATCTACTGGCCAACAAAAAATTATGTTCCTGCTGCTATTAATGGAATTGTGATATATTTAACTGTAGCTCCCCAAACTGCAAATGCACAGGACTTGTTTCCATTCAAAACACTTTCAGCTAGAGAAGCTGCAGGCAATTGACCTTTTGCTGTTGGTAGTGAATACTATGACCAAGACACCTTTCTGAGGAAGTTCTGTTCCTGTTCACCTCGCTGTTCCTGCCCTGAAACAGAGGAAAGGGTTTCTCTAGGATGACATCAGTGTTTTTCAAGCTATGCCTGGACTTTGGGGGTTGGTTAAATCCTTATCCTTGTCTCAGGCAGGATAGTCAAGGTTTGAGAAGATTCTTCATACTCCCATGTTCCTCCTCCCCTTTCCATCCAGCGGTGTGTGGCTGCATAGTCAGTGCCCCAGCCTGCAGTCACCACCTACAACTGTCTGACACTATGCAGAGTCAGGAGCATGGAAGGTTAGTAATAGCCCCAAGTTCTTCTGAAGTGCTTTTCATTCATCACACTCAAAGGACCATACAGAAGTAGAGAAATTATTGTCATCTCTGGTTTGAAAGCAGAAACATGGGTGAAAGAATAGGGTGGTTCTGCAAACACCAGGGATGCCTCTCAGAGCAGTTGTTTAGGACTTTGCAGTCATAACATCATTGCTACAGAAACTGGACTGTTGAATTTCTGGAGGGAATAGGGAGTCTGATTATAAAATGAGAGCTAGTTTGCCAGATACAAATATCTTGGTAATCAGCACTGATTAGAAAAGAACTACAGTGCAGACTGAAGTACGTGACAATTTAATAGCTCATTAGAATATATTATTAAAAAAATTAAACTACTGAAAATCCATTGGAAACTGATTTGATTGATTGAATATCTTTCTTTGAACATTTTAGTAAATATTGATGCTTAGTGAGCTGAGTACTGTATGACCACTGATTTTTACAGATAGCATGCAAATATAGGCTTTCATCTTTATGTTGCAAAAATTATGTCTGTTTTAATACTGATATAATTATTTTATGGGTAATTGAATTTAATATTATGCAGGCTTAATTTAACCAGTGGCAGGACAGTAAAGAGTGTCAGATTTTAATCGTGAAAAATGCAAAACTGCTCAAGGTACCTATTCTGTTGGTGTTTCTTGCCATTAGCCATGTTCCCTACCCACAGCCTTCCCATTTTTGCTCCACCTAAATAGAAATCCCACATTGCCTTTTTTTATTCCCCTAAAGCTAAATGCACACATCAGCAATGGGATTAGGGCCCCAAGGACTGGGGCTTGCCAGAGTACAGCAAGATTTGGTAGCTCCTCTCTGCAGTTCAGCTGTTCAAAACCAGCATGTGTTGTGTAAATCCCAGTGCCAGGACATGTCCTTATGACAGCCCCGTGAAGCACATCAGGAAGGCGTACGCTCTGCCCTCGTTCTCTGAGGAGAAGGGAACTCTAAGCCAGCATGCTCCACCTCTGCAGGTTGGGAGTGCAGTGAAGCAGCATGCTGCGAATGTGGTGTTCCCCTCTCTGCTGCATCTCCTGGGGCTCTGGAAAGTGCCAGGTCTCTCCACACAGGGAGAAAATGGTGGGAAGAGGCAACAGTGGGGTCACATGCACACCTCTGGTTAATGACCTTCCAGACCTAAGGGAGTTAAAGATGCTTAGTATTGCCAGGTGGGGATCCCCCCTCTGGGCAGCTGCTTGGTGCTCTCTGACAGCTGCGTGAGGGGCAATGCCAAACAAAACCGCTTGGTATTTTCTCCTTCTTTGGTAACAATGAACAGTTCCATTTCAAAACTCCCTTTGGTGAACCATAAAGAACATGAACATGCTTAGGCTCGTGGTTCCTCTTGACTCTCCTTTGCTGGCTGTGTATCCATGTCTGCTCACCCTCTCTGCAGTTTCAATTTCACTCTTTCTGCTTCTGTTACTGGGAAATGGCATCTTTCCAGCATGTGCTTCTGTGAGCCTTTCAGGGGAGTGATGGGTTCTGCTGGCCATCAGCAGACTGCAGGAACCACTTGCGAAAGTCCTGTTAACCCTGTGACTGCAGCTAGGCAAACTGAATAGAAGAACACTTGTATATCAGGTCCCAGCTGCCCAAGTCCTAATTTAGACAAGAATAGCTCTCAACACTAGAAAACGATCATGTACGATTGTTGCGACGGAGGGAAGACACAGTCACTCAATATGAGTGATCAGCAGACTTCGTTTATTGTCTCTTACAGTCACCTTTTATGCCTTGTTATAATTAGCTCATACATATTACAAAAGTTAAGCTCATTATTGGTTAGTTGCCTAAATACCAAGACCGCCCCTAGTTTCTCTTCTGTAGTTATCTGTTCCCACCTGCAACATTCTTTTCCCACCGCAATCTTCCTGTTACTGTGTAACAAGAACAGCCAGGGATAGTGTATTTTTGCTTTACTTCAGATAAGCTGAGAGCGATGTGCATTTTTGCCCAGCCAGCTGGACTATGTCTATGTGACCCTTTTCAGCTAGCCAGTTACCCACATACGATGGAATGATGTTTTACTGTTTTTAAGACAACCTGAAGGGAACAAATTCTGCTCCCTTATCAGTGTGAAAAGCCAGTGAGTCAATGACAGCTAGAATATGCACTCTGTAATACATACGAATATAACAAGCAAGCTGCCTCTTTAGGATTAATAAAGGCACTTTTACTTATAAAAAGCAACAAGATAATTTAAATATAGGCTAAGGCATGGACAACTTTGAATGGCTTTGATGAAGATAGTTAGGGTTATATTCCTTAGAGGTGGAAGATCAGTAAAAATGACCTATGCATTTACTGGGGGAACTCTCAGCTGAATGCATGCCAAAGGGAGAATTGCACATGAAATTGGTGACATTTGTGATACAATGTTTGCACTTGCTAATTTGTCTCATTTTTTTAGAGACAGAAGCCAAATGTGTCTGTAAAAATGAAAGGGTTTTTCCCTTGAACATAGTTGTTTCCCTTCCTCTTGATTGAGCAGTTAGGAGCAAGAGTTCTAGGTACAGTCAGAGTAACAGATAGTTTGGATTCTTTTTTGCGGTCAGCAGCTGGAACATATTGGTAAATTTTCTCTATTAATATGTACCACTGAAACTCTCCTGCACTTTTTCAGGCTGATTCAAAAACATGTTTTATTCTGAACAAGAAGGAAAGTGCCCTTCAGTGAATGCAATATGAGAACAAAACCTGACTTTTATGGGTCAAATATTGCTCGTTTTATTCATGCCGCTGCCCTCAATGGATGACTCATCCAGACACAGTGAGAAAAATCTGACCCTGGGTAGCTGGTGCTGAGGGCAAAGCTGTTTCGAGGATCTCCTTGTGGGGATTTCCTTTCTGTGACATTAAACTTTGGGCCTTTCTGTGGATAGCATAGGAGATGGGCAGAATACCCAAACTGCCTGGCTTGCCTCAAAGCAGGGGTCAATCCTCTGCCTTGGCTTACTGAAGCTGCCCTCAATGTCCTGGGTTCCTGCAGTGCAGACGGCTCCCCAGCTGTTGCACTTTGGCCTCCAGGGATGCAAGGAAGAGGTCTGCAGCAGGAGGAGCCATGTTTTCCTACACATGAACCTGCTATTCTATAAAACCACCAAGACAATTTTCACAGACTTGGGCTCTAGGAAGATAAGGGGACAACTATATCAAATGACAGAGTAGGGAAGATCCTGGGATAAACATCTCATGATACACAAGCCTATGACCATGCACCATTTCTGAGTCTCAGGGCTTTTTGTAGGGTATTTTTTTCTTCCGTTACCTGGAGATCTATGCACATTGGAACATGGCATTAATCCAGGTTCACTGTTTCTGGTTAGCTCTGTTGGACGCACAGTAATGGTACAAGAGGCAGCATGCTGTGACCTCAGAAGGGCAAGATGCTTAAATATATTTCCAGTTCTGGGCTTCACGTGTGAAGTGCTCAACACTCTGGTCTGATCCTGCAACTTAATTTAAGCAGTCTTCTTAAACCTAGTACAACAAATCACAGATTTTCTGTTAAACATATACTTCAATAAACATCCTTTAGGTCAAAGTAATCAACGCTGCAATGAAAATGAAGAAAACTAAATAAATCACAAACAGTGAAAACAGTGACTAATGCTGTTCAAAATCAGCTTTTAGCATTCTCTTGTCTGCTGCAGTAATTCTGACTTGTGTGGGTAAACCCAAACAAAAGGTCAAGGGTGTTGCATTTGGAGTTGTGGTTTCACTTGCTCTTTCTATTATAGTGGGTGCTGCACGCACAGAGTTCTGCTGCCACATGCAGAGTGTGAGCCCTCTGGATAGATGAGAATCAGAAGGAAGTATAAAAAAAAAAAAGCATAAACCTATCAGGAAAGCAATAAATCAGAAACTGCAGAAGTAATTTTTTAAAAAATTCCATTATGATTGAAATGGCTTAAAGCACTTGACATTTAAAGTTTGACTCTATATGGCTAAAGATAAATCTTACAGCTTTTGTTTTTTGATGGTTTCGTGCTGGCAAAAATCAGACCCTCTGCAGCCTAATTAGATATGATCAAGACAAGATGCCTTCTTTGCGCAGAGCCTTTTGAAGGGAGTTTACCCCCATGGCAATTCAGCAGCTGAACTCCTCGGAGGATTTGTGTCCCAGACTGACCAAACCTGCACATTTTTGTTGCTTAGGACATGTTAGAGAGAGGAGAGCTGTTACAAACCCCAGTAAGTTGCTCTGTCACTTGATCGAGGATCTTGACGCAGATTCCTACCGACTTCATGACCACTGCTAGCCCTGGGCCTCTGGAGCACCATGTGGGCATGGGGCAGCTGGGCTCACTGGGGTCTGGATGGGTGCACCTTCTAGGAGTAGGGAGGAAGGGGTGGATAAGAGCCATACACGTACTTTATACTATTTGCAGCCACCCTCACAGCCTGGAATTGGAGAAAGAAGCTAGGGCATGCTTCCTGCTTTGCCTGCCTTGTGCGTGTGATAGTCAGCTTCTTTGTATCTTCCCCACAAGGTGTTAGTTCATTCAAGTTTAGTGGGGAAAGGCCAGTGTGCTGATTAGCATCTTTGGTTCGCAGGAGGTATCTGACTGAAAAACAAGGACACCTAACTTCTCACCATCAGACATCGGTTGCTTTTCCCTACTGCTTAATCACAGGATAATATGATTAAAGTTATTAAGCAAAACTCTCCTCCCTGAAACTTTAAAATAGGTCTCTCTTCTTGCCAAAGAGCATAAACTCTGAACAACTGGCTAACCCCCAAATAATGTCCATAAAGAATGATATCTTTTTTATTGACGCTAATTATAGATACATTATGCCCTTCATATTACTTTGGGAGCCTGCAGCAGCCTCAATAAAACTGTGATTTCAGCTGAGCTACGTCGTAGGGGAAAGCATGCTATTGCAATTCTGGCTGAATGGCTGCACCAGTGGGTCGTGCCTTTATGCCAAAGCAGAACCATTTCACCAGCCCCTGAAACAAAGCCATCTCTGATCTGGGAATACAGCACCCATATGGGCAACCGATGACAACTTAATAGTGGAGAAAGGAGCACTGGGAAACGGATGTTGGGACAAAGTTCTACTCTTTCAGGACACAGAGGGAGATCTTTCATCTCCCTGCAAAGCAGCCAGGTTCCCGATTCTTTGGATCTTTTTTCAAAGACCGCTCAGCCTGCCAGCTGCAATGAATTCAGTGGGTGCTACCGAGAGATGAAAGGGAGAATTTTCTCCTTCAAGGATTCAAGCTCACGGGGCTAGGGAGTCAATGCCTAGTGTTTGGCCTGCAAAGTCATTTGTTTTTGTTAGGAGAAAAGCTTGGTCTTTGTTAAAAAAGAAAAAGAGAACGGGGGATATTTGGAAGTGCTTAGCAGTACCCTGTAGCAGACAGATGGTTAGACTGGGAGTCAGCCAGCCTGGGCTTGAGCTGCTCCAGCCCTGCTGAATGATCCTCTGTGCCACCTTAGTCAAGCCTTTTGTCTTGTTTGCATTGCTCTCCCCAGCCCTCCTCGCTAAACTGCCCAGAGGCGTGCAGCGCGAGAGGGATATATTATTGCTGTTTAGTCATGGGCCTGATTTTGAGCCATACTTGCTATCAGCATCAGTGAAGCGTTCACTCTGAGAGCAGTCACCGAATGGGCCTCTAAGCTTCTGCAAAGGAAAAGGGCCATATGACTGATATATTTGCTGTTCTATCAACCATTATAAAATATTTCTTTCAATGGTACTGTCATCCGCCCTGACATGAAGAATGACATTCTCCATCTCAGGCTTTCACTGTATTTTTGTTTTATATTGTTGTTTTTAATACAGAAAGACCCTTCTCGTACCTATAATGAGAAATAAAGGCTCATGTTAGGGCTCATGTTAGGGAGCATGGTGGTATGGCTGCTTAGCATTTTAGGAAAGATGGAGGAAAAAAGTATTGAACAAATTGTTATGGTTGCTTTGATGTGATCACAGCAGTTGCTAATATGGATTGTCAAAGTAGAGATGAGCTTATGAAGGGATAGAAATGTGTTTTTTATTGAACAAAGTAGCAATCCAGAAAAGGTGGTTTCAAAGGCAACAAACTCTTTAATTACAGCCTTCAGGGGCATTGCTTGATCATTGTAAATAAGCTGCTTTATTCTGGGTTCTGCTAAGATGTTTTTTTTGCATTACATTGCATACCTCTTTCTCAAATCAAAAAGATTCAGTCCTTAAGGTTACTCGATTTACATTTTCAACATCTTACACTTTCTTTGTGGCTTGAGTGGGAAAAACAACAGTTACCATTGTGCAACAACAAATATATGTGCTAAAAGGTCCGTTTTGATTTTAATTTTATTTTTCATTATATTGTGTTTATCAGTCCACGTCACACAGCTGAAGTAAAATCTTTCAGGGTCACATTGTCACACAGTGGGTATTTTCACAATGTTTTAAGACTAATTATCATGGTTCTTAAAGGAAAAAGAATTTTTATTGTCTCTTTTGAAAATCATGCAATTTCCCTCCTTCTCTTTTATCAGCAGAAATATCTGCTGCAAATGCCTAGATGACAAATCACACAGGTAACATTTTTCTTGTCTGAATGTAATCTTCATTGTACTATTCCAGGCAAACTGCCAAGCAATGGCTAAAATAAGGGCTAAGGCAAGCTAGCTGCAGAAAAATACATAATTACAATCAATAATGTAAGTGAAATTGCACCCCAAAAAATGAATCTGTTCTAGTATGGCTAGCAGAGTTTCATTTTTTAATGGGGGGGGGGTGTGTGTGTTGGTTTTTTTTGTCATTGTTGTTTTGTTATCCTGGTATGGTTAAAAATGAGGCTTCTGCAGTCACGGTCTCAGGCCATTAGCCATCCTCCTCCCAATCTCGCACCCTCATAATCTTTCAAACTTTTGGTCTATTTCAAATGAATCTAATAAAGGAGGAGGTAATTAAAACACTACAAATTGCCCATGAAAATGGTCATCTAGGTAGATATCTATCTACGTGTATATATATATACATCTATCTGTCTGTCTGTCCACTCATATGTATGTTTTACTTCTGATAAGCTGTTGGAGGTTGGTCTCTGACTCCTTTAATTGGATGAAAAATGTGGTGGCATACCTCTGTTACTCAGTGGTTATATGAATAATTTGTCCAATTTCTCTTCTGGGATGAAAATTACCATCCTATGTCCATGAGTCCTGGGATTCTTGGGCACTCTCCGTTTGTATTCTGCTAAAAGCTTTCCTCTCTGCTAGAAGACTTAAAACATCCTTCCTAGCTGCTTAATACCATTTCCCTTCTTGATGATGCCAAAATATGCATATTTTTTTTCTTTCTTCTTCTTCTTTTAATTCTAGAAGGCGTTCACTTTCCTTGGTATTATTACAAAGCATTATCTCAGCCAGTGCATTATGTACCCATATAATAGTTTGCAATGTAATTTCTTTGACGGTAAGACAACCAGCTCCCTCGATTTACTTTTTTTGTTTCATTTTAATCAAAACCATGACTTTCTTTTGTAAGTTCTAATTTTATCTCACTTTTTCCTAGAACTGATACTTTTAGATATATGATCCATTTGTTTTCCTCAACAATGTTATGTTTTGTTCTCATGAAAGACCCTGAGAGTTAAGGTGCTGTGACAGCCTTGTGTGTCTATTCTGTGCACACTCTTCTGTGGCTTGCAGTGTGGCATTTATAATCCATCTTTTTTCTGAATGCATTATCTTGGCCCTTGATGTTTCAAACAGAGCCTGCAGCTCCATGTAATGCTTTTTGTAGACTCCAGCTTGCACTCCATATGCTTGCCTGCCTCAGGTACTTTCTCTCTTTTATGAGTGCAGATTTTCTTTTCTTGTGTATTTTACCCTTTTCTTGTAGTGTTTTAGATTCCCCATCATCTGTACAGTGCTAGGCTACTGTTTACCCTGTGTAGGTTGTTACCTGCATTTCTCATGGTTCGCAAATTTGGATTGCTTTGTCAAAAGCTAATTTTGGTGTCATCCAATCATCTATTTTTGAGCGTTTAGCAGAGCTAGTCTCTTCTCATGCGTATTGCCAGGCTGGATCTTCAGTCTTGGACCTGTCACTAACTGATCAGTGTTTTTACTTTTCTGCAAACTCCATTTATACTTTTTAATTTGCAATGGAGAGCAGGACTACTCAAACTCTCTGCCGTACAATTTGTAGTTAAGCTATTGTGTCTGAGGAAAAGTAAATCTGATAGAAGCAGTAAGTCCTTCAGAACCATCCATGATCAGAGACAGGGTACTCCTCTGATTTCTCTATTTAGAGGAGTCTATATAGAGATGACCACTCTGCTGCAGGTATAGACTGAAGTAGTGGCTAAGTATTCTTCAATCACACCATTGTTTTGAGTGGTGCAGCCTCTTAACTGCTCCCTTCTTCCCCTCGGGGCCGTTGCTTGGGTTGCTCTGCTCCAATTACCATGTTATTTGGAAATCAGCCAGAGCAGGGAGGTGGGGAACCCGCCTGGCTCAGTGCCTGTGTGGTATGGAGCAGCACCGCCTGCACCCAGCTGCATCAAGGGGAAAGCTTGCAAAGTCTGTCTAGCAGAGATGAAAGCAAACGTGCCCGAAACCCATAATTAGCGTAGCTACTGTCACATGTTAAATGATTTCTAGGGGTCTATTTTCAAGTGAGGTGATCTGGAGAAACTGCATCTAAACCTGCACTGAAGAAAAAAAGCCTCTAGAAGCCATGAGCTCCCATTTTGACTAGATTTTCACAAATGTTTTTTCAGAGGTGAGAATATTGGAATTCTTTGCTCATCTCTCCATGTTTCTATAATGCAGAGCTCATTGCGCTGGGTCCTCTGGGATTCCCTAATAATATGGTTGCTTGTGATCTCTACTGTGTCTGATGTGAGGAGCGAGGTGGTTCAGCACAAAAGGAATATTACCCTCTTCACGGCTGCTCAATCTTTATCTCCCTCTCACTCTAATATGAAATCAGTATTGCACATACACTTTTCTGACTGTCATAAAATATCCTACAGAGCTCAGCTAAAGCAATGAGAGCTATGATAATTCCTCATGTGTTTATTAGAGCAGCAGCCAGCCTACTGATGGGAGCTGCAGCAATATCCAGTGGAGACATCTGAGTTACTCAATGTTGAATTGCTCAGGGACCAAAGGGAGAGCAAACAACTATGCACTATCTTTACAATAAGAAAACCAGGCTGTTCTTTTTTAGTTAAAGGGAAGCAGCAATCTTGTCTTCTGCTGAGGTACCAGATTGGTTGGAAGCATGGATAAACAGCGTATTTCTTCACCTGGCTGTGGTTAATATTTGCGTGGCACTATAATCCAGAATACCTCTGTGCTAATCATCATCCTGCTGTGCAACAGAAAGTCAGTAGCCTGGTGTGGGAGTTCAGAGCCTAAGTACAGAAGTCCCCTTGATCCTATGTAGGGTTCTCAGCAAGTGAAACCAGGCAATGTTGTCACATCCAGCCTGCCAAAAGCATCTGCCACACGATATTTAAAAAAAAAAAAAATTAACTGGGATTCCTTCGACACAGGGTTTCAAACCTACATCAGTACCTGTCTTCTACAGGGGAGCAGCTGGGGATTTCCTGGCATCCGTCTCATTTGTGAGAGCATCGCACAAGTAACAGACAGGTTTGCCTTGGCATGTCTTCACAACAGACTACACAACCTGTTGATCATTGTTACCCTCCTTCACCTTCCTGTCCTGACACAAACCCATTGTTCTGTGGTGCCCTACTGATGCTTTGAGTTTAGCCTAAAACCAGAGCAACTTATGCTCAGGTCAGACTCCCAGTGACTTCCAGTGAGGCTGGGATGGTAACCAAGTGGTTGTCACCTGCAAGTGCTGCAGCAGAATTGATAAATATATCCCAGACTCAGTAGGAGATGCTTATTAGCCCAAGCTGTGGTCATGAGTGGAATTGATCTAATCTTGAGTAAGCATTAGGAAAATCATTCAGCTATTAGTTGCATTTCTGATATGACACTTGGAAAAAAAAAAAAAAAAAAGGTGCCTTTTTTTTTCTCCCCACCAACTCAAGGAGAGCTGTGAGGTAAAGAATGTTACTTTCTGTGGGAAGTGAGTTCTGCAGGCAGTGGCAATACTTCAGTACAGGCCATCTCAACTATTAGTTGCTACTACACAACCAGAGGTCAGGTTTTAAATATTTCATTGCCTGAGACTGTTCTGGTTACTTACGTTAAAAGGAAAATAATAAGAAAAGACTTCAAACTGAACAAGATTTGAGAGAGGACTACTAAAGGTATTGTGAGAAGGGAAATTGGTCTTCTTAGCAGGTGAAAGGAATACGTTTCTTCTAAATTTTTGTCAAAAATGTGACCAGAGAAGGGCAAAACTAACCTTGCAAACCCTTTGGGAAAGGGAGAAATGAAAATGAGAAAAAGAGCATTTTCAGTAGCAGAGCAACATTAGTAGCAGAGCAAATGAATACACCCACCAATACACTGGGAGAGGAAATGAGAATAAGGTTTCTCACCACAAGGGAAATGAAATTCTGAGACGGGATTCCAGAAAGGGTACTTCTGTACTTCCACGTCACTTCAGGACCAGGCTCGATAAGTTCTTGGAATGAACTGCACGGTATTGCAAGAGCAGCAGCTATCATTAAAATCAACATTCTGATTTTCTGGGCTCAATGCAATTCTACCTACAAATGGAACACCATTTGTAGGCTGCTCTGCCTTTATATATAGTTAGTTGATCCCATGCCTCAAAGCTGCTGCTAACCTCCTGCAGCAACCAGGATGCATTTTCCTTCTGCACAGCTTGGCTTTTGGTTTGGTTTTGCTTTGTTCTTCTCCCCCTGCCCCCACTTCCGAAACAGCAGAGACTAACCACAGCTAGAATGGAGAAGGGAGAGTTCTTTTTGGCAGGGCAAGCTGCAGTCCCAGGTTTTGCTGGGGAAGCTCTGAAATACTTGATTGGATTGCCTTGTTCCTGCTCTCAAACTTCTGAACATCACAGACAAAAACCAAATTTTTTTGCTGCTGGGTCAGAATCAGTAGGCTTGTTTCAGTATGGGGCAGGGATTACCACTGTTAATTTGCCAGTTTTCCAATTTCTTATTCTTCAGGTTTTCAATTCTTCAGGTTTTCTGTTCCTACAGAAAGCTCAAATGCTGGTTGCACTTTGATGCCTCCTGGCTTCTCCCTGGGCACCTTCTAAGGTCTATTGGTTTTTGTCTTCTGATACAGTCTGTTGTTTCCTATGGGATATATTATGCCCTGCACCTTTCCTGCCCAAGTTCCACTGCCTGCTGATTTCAGGAGGCAGCTCCTGATGACCCAGGTGAACCTATGCTCTACCTCATTCTGTTTTGGTCTAAAGCTTGGAAATGCAGGTTTTTCAGACTTTCTCCTTACATGAATCAAAGAACAGTGTACACACAGAGCTGACCTAGAGATCACTGAAGCCACAAGATGGATTTTCTCATGACACTAAGGAAGAAATGAAAATTAGGTTAGTTATCACAGATAAATATTATTTCACATAACTTATTTTAAGTATTTTTTGCTTTCATTCAAAGAGGTAAAGACACTTGACAAAGTGAGAAAAAGCCAAATAATGCTTTTCTTTCCTTTTGTATTCCTTTTCAGGCTCCATCTATGAAATGTTTGGAAATGAATGCTGCCTGTCAACAGGAGAAGTCATTAAAGTTATTGGCTTCAAAATTAATAAGCTCATAGCAAGTATCTGTGAGAATAATGAAGTCAGCCGGTTTTCAGCCAAAGTGGAATTACCACTAAATTTTCCTGGTACAGTATTTCATCAATACGTGTTTTTGAGGAATCATAACCCTGAGTAATCACCTTTGTTAATTATACTGATTTGCTGTCTTGATTTATATTTTTTCGACGTTACAACTCAGCTGTCAAGGATACAACTTTATCAGATGGCACAGGACACAATGAACTCATTCGTAAATTTCAACTTTTACGGTTCTTTTCAAGCCTGGATAGAAATTATTAATGTTATAGTGTTTGGTAGTAATGCTTTCTATATTTGAGGTCACTGTGTAAGAATTACTACAAAAATCTTCTTTTCAGTTCTTACGACTTTGCAGAACCTTGTCTGAGCTGAAATCTTCCTTTCTGTGTGCACAGACTAAAATTTCTTTATTATTACTATATTTTTATTTTATTATTTTGGTTATAAAACATTTTTAATGCTTTCTTACATTTTGTTTTTATTTTAATGATTTATTTTCATTCCAGTGGCCAAAGTGGCTGCTCTGTGCCTGGAAGAAGTATTAGAGGAAAATGGATGTGGTTTTCTGATTAAAAAACACTTCAGTTGTTCCACAGAGAAGTCCAAAAATATTCTTATATTGGTCTTGAAACCTGGCGTGTGGTACTGACTTGTTATTTGAAACAGATCTTCCTCTGTTCGTGTGGCCTTGTTAGGGAGAGCTTACCAAGCACTGTACCTAGTTCATCACATGTCATATTTATTCATTTTTCAGTTCTGCTCTCATCTCAATTCCTCTGCTGTTAGGGCCCAGCTGTGTTAAATAGGGAAGTGATTGGAGTGCAGAGGGAAAAGTGCTGGACTGTGATTATCCATGTCTAGGTTAGGAAACTGATAGAAAAAGACTGGACCTCAGAGCAGGGCAGAAGCATGAAGATTTGACATGCAAAGATCAGGGACTGGAGTTGTTGGTGGAGGTGGTTACTGGCACCAGAGCAGGACTACACTCACACAGAAATAAATACGTAGGGCAATTCCTATGCTGGGATTCTTGCAGGCAGCAGAGGTAATGGGAGCCCCTCAGGGAAAGGAGAGGAGCGGGCTGGAAAATAGCATGAGGAGGCCAGTGGGATGTGGGAGGGAGCCTGTACAGTAGGAAACACTGGGACAGAGCACACACAGGACACAGCAGCCCTCAAGAGACTGCATCCAGAACTCACTTTGGCCAGCAGTCTAGCTAATGCACTGAATGAGACTACAGTTTTGTAGATAAAGCAGAATGTAAACACTTAATTGACACTGTATTGTACTGTAAGCACATGGGAGGTTAAAATGACACTGCACAGGGAAACATAATATGAGTGTTTTCTAGTGTTTGAGTGCTTGACTTAGTAACCTCATAGATGTTCTTCTAACATATTGCTGGGCATATGAGAATCTGTGCACATGCATAAAATATATATTAGGTTATACCACTGCCCAAACTGGTACGTGCTTTTTCTGCAGAGGGAGACAAGACACACTTCTTGAAGCAAATAAAATGTCAAAGCACATGGGAATGCGATGTTTCATCTGAATTCCACAGGAAAATACCTTCTACCATGCCTTCATTTTCCATCTCCAAAATACAGATTTCTCTCTGAAACAGTCCTATATATCTTTTTCTTTTCCCCAGAAGATCCTCAATTTACTTTCATGTTTTTCTTACTCACTGAATCAGAACCATTTGTATGACCACTTATTAAAAGACTTTTTTGGAATGCCATTTTCAAGTGCTAGTAGGGCCCAAATGTAGCGATCAAAGACATTTTAATTATCTATGGCTATCTAGAGATATTGAAGTACTGCTGTACTGTGAACTCTCAAGATACTTGGTATTTTTCTTGAAATCCAAGCTTCTTTGCTATTATTAAAATTTCTTCTACCTCTAAAATATTTACACATATAGGAAGTAATATTCTAAATCTTGATTGGCAGATGACTTAACATTTTAAGCCTAAAATATCCAACACAACTGAGTGATAAAAATAATCCTATATTTATTAATGTTGAATCTCCCGATTTTTAAAACACAATGACTTGTGATTTCGGGTGCTTGAATCTGGATTTGTTTGTATTCAAGTGATCAGTTTTACAACCTGGCACGTGAATGTTGTTGCCCTACTGAACACATTTTCAAATTCGGTCTAATTGCTACAATTTGTATGCATTCTTATGAACTTTCCCAACCACTGTTCTAGAAAACTAGGGTTTTTTCACTAGAAAAATAAACTCGGAGTTCATTTCACTGAAATTTATCATTATCATCCTCTATATGACATGTATTACTGCACATCAGCACTGAAAAGGGGCATAACAACACTTCTTATTAGCCCAACAGGGACCACTACTCTCGTTTCTCTCTTTTTATGTACTCTTACACATTCCAGAGCTTTTTTGTAAGATGTAAATGTCATTTCTCTAATTCAGTTCTTAGCAAAGAATGATTCTGCTTTACAAAAAGTCAAGATGTCCCTGTCTGCTTTTTCTCAACCTTCTTCCTTTTCACTTTATTACATACACATGCTAAGCTCTGAATGAAACATCATATTAGAGCATTGCTGGTTTGCCCCTGTCTCCAGAACAAAGCACAGAACCAAACCGCAGATGATCTTTTTCACACTGCCATTGACTTACTTCAATAAAAATATTCACAGGTCTCTAGGAGGCTGGCACTGTATTTACATTGCATGTACAGCACTCTCTTGTCAGCATTGATGCAAAGAAATCTGTTGCTTTGATGTTATTTTCCATTTTCTCTCTTGTGAGTTATCATTTGCATGTGATGGGCTCATGTATCCTTTCACCATGTGCATACTGGCATAAGTAAGTAACGCTTCTATTTAGGTTACTCTGGGGACAGCATCTCTGCAAGTGAAGAACTGGGCTCACTGGCTTTAAATGAGCCTTACCCTTTGTCTTTTTGAATGCATTTGCAGTCTACAGAATTCTTTTTTTTCCTGCTCTGGCAAATCACATCCTTGATAAAAGCCTAATCTGCCCTTTGCATTAGAGAAACCACTGCAACCGCAAGTTCACTGTATTATTTCATTTGATCCTCATTCTAATTTGTTCTTTTTCATGCCTCGGAGGGCCAGGCTGTTCTTTCTATGCTCATACACTGGGTAAAATGGCTACGTGTAACAGCCTTTTGAACCACAATTTTCACTAACAAGTTAGCAGACAGATAATTTGCACAACACCTGAACTGTGTGCCAGCACAGTTTTTCATGTTGCTCTGTTATATTCCTTCTTCTGCCAAAGTATTGCTGGACTGTCCCTGTTCTCAGGGGGTCCCTGGCAGCTGCTGCTGCTCATTCCTACATGGTCTGACAGACACATAGCTGAGCACAACTGTCCCTTTGAGATCTCAGCCTCTGCGAGCCACAAGACAAGACACTTGCCTGTGGCCATGCAGCACATACATGGAGGAATAGGGGTTAAGTGCTAGAAGGCTCATCAGGATAGGAGATGGAGAGAGGGCCTTTGGGGCAGGGTGGGGAAGAGGAGGATGCTGGAGCAGAGGAGGTAGCAGAGTGCATGGTACAGGTAAGGGAAAGAGAAGAGTAGCAATCTAGTCAGCTCCAAAGAAGTTGGGAACTGAGCTCTTCCCTGTCTTTTGCATTACTTTGGGGAACAGAAACTGCTAGTCAGGGACAGAAGGTTGTCATGGTTTAACCCCAGCTGGTAACTAAGTACCATGCAGCTGCTTGTTTACTCTCCCCAGCCCCCTCAGTGGGCTGGGGAGGAGAATCAGGGAAAAAGGTAAGACTCATGCATTAAGATAAGACCAATTTAATAATTGAAAAAATATAACAGTAATAATAACAAAAATAATTGTAATGAAAAGGGAAGAGAAAGAGATAGGAATAAAACCCAAGGGGAAAAGACCCAAGGGATGTACAATACAGTTTCTCACCACCTGCTGACCAATGCCCAGCCAGTCACCCAAGAAGCAATCAGCAGCTCCCAGCTGTCACAGCACTATCAAAACTACCCAGCTACAACAAGGCTTTTACCATCCCACACCAGGTTAACTTCAATAAGTAGCTCCCACACCTTGCCTCAGTGCAGCCACCAATACCCCATAAGGTTTCAAAAGTTCATCTACTGTCCATGCTGTTTCTTCATCCTCTTCAGGCCAGTCCACCCTGTTCTTGCCTCTGTTGCATCTGGATTCTTCTTCTCCAGGCTCCTCTTCCAGCCAGCCTCTCCTCATCCAGGCCTCCTTCTTCTCCCACAGCCTCTCCTTCGTCCAGGGTGTGGGCTCCCTCTGCTTCCCCCAGGCCTTTCTTCATCCAGTGCTCCTTTTTCATGCCCCTTAGAGCCATTTAACTACTTAGCAGGAACCAGCCACAGCTGCACCTTATCCACGTCAGCCAACCCACTGCCCCTGATGCCAGCCCACAGCTGTATATTATCACTGTTAATTAACCTGCCTTCAGTCCTCTACAATTCCTCTACACCTGGCAAACTCCCCCAGATTATATACTGAGCATGACATTCTGTGGTATGGAATATCCCTTTGGTAGTTGAGGTCAGCTGTCCTGGATCTGTTCCCTCCCTTCTCACTGGCAGAGCATGGGAAACTGAAAAGTCCTTGATCTAGAGTAAGTACTACTTAGCAACAACTAAAATGTCAGTGTGTTATCAATATTATTCTTGTACTAAATCCAAAACACAGCATTGTACCAGCTACTGAGAAGAAAATTAACTCTATCTCAGCTGTAAACCAGGACAAGATCTTTCTGCTGTTTTTCTTCCTTGAAGGCTACTTGCTGGTATACTAGGTGAGCCTAACTACCGGCTTTCTCAGTTTTCTGTGGGGAAAAGAGGAAAAAAATAATAATGAAAAGGATACTCCTTTCCTTCAGGACTCTTAAGACTAACAATGCACAGTTTATAAAGCTACAGGGAAGTATACTTTATCAGTCCATAACCGTTAAAAAAAGAGAGCTGAATATACTGTTCTGTAAAAAGGTGGTAAAAACATCTGTCAAAACATGCTTTCCTCAGCATTAAATGGGTGATCCTTGGGCTATATTTTTTCGCCCATAACGATTCAGAGTCCCAAATCCTCTCTCTCTAGCAATGTGTATGTCAATGCCTCAAACTTTTCTTGGAAATGATGGGCTGATTAGGCTTGGGGCTTACTGATTACCAAATTATGGCTAGGTAGACACTTCACCTAGAGATATACCCCTAGGTGCAGAGGGTTCATTGAGTGTGACAAGTATTATACATTCCTGTAATAATTATGTATGCATAGTTATTCTTGTCTCTATCTGAAATTTTCCCCAAAACTATTGGGCATCAGTGCCCTTTGGTTGTAGACCAGATTACACTTAGAAAGTGCATCTATGAGCCATAATGCCAGCTCTCAGTAAACCAGATGGACTTTTTTCCAGGTTTGCTATTGCCATCTGTCTTTCTCCCCAGTAGTCCATCAAGCTCTCTTAGAGAAGTCTGAGTGAATTTAAATCAGTCACTTTATGATTTATGAAAAAGTACAAAAATATTTGTGTTTGACCTCAAAATGTCCAAACTTTAGCATCTCAAACTTACCATACGTCTCCTACTCTAGATATTTCCTTGCTGTCTTAGGTTTGGAAAACATTTGGGTTTGTAACTTGATTCATATTGATTTTAGTAAGGTTCTGAATGGTTCCAGAAAATATTGTTTGGGGTTTGTGTTTTGGGTTTTCTTTTTTGGGTTCTTTTAAATATATATCATAGCAAGGAGACCATTTATGAGAAAATACCATGGCAGATTATGGCAGTTAAATAGGACCCACAGTGGTTTTCACCCATCATACCAAAACAACTTTTTATATATTCACCTATTTTCTGTATAGAAAGAAGCATATGGAACTTAACATACTCATAAGCATGCCCCTGCTTCGAGTATCATCAATACAGAAGCTAAGCACGCAAGGCCACATGGCTTTTTAGTTGGCTATGCAAGCATTCTGTTACCGAAATTAAGAAAACCAGCAGAATGGAAGGTGAAGACTTTTCTGCTCCCAACTCCGACAAAATCAGTCTGCCTGGGCCCATGGGGAAAATCAGTTGTCTCATTTTGTATGAGATCTTGTAATTATGCTTCCATGTAAAACCTGCTTTCCAACACAGGATGCTCATCAGTTTGTTGCCGCAATAACTGGCTTTCAGATAGCTCCATAGTCCCAGCAAAATTAGTAGAGCCTGAGTCTACTGTCAAACTCATAGAAGAGAAGAATATTTATCATAGCTGTACATTGCCATTTTGTTGTATTTTCAACTAAGAAGGCTTTTTTGACATAGTTTATGAAGGCTTTTTAATGCAATTCTGGATGTTTTCTAGGGGCAGTACATGTGCTCCTGTGTCACAGATGGGTAAACATAGTTATTGCCCTTGGGATACATCATATGTAGTTTGAATACATTTTTTAATGAAGAATATTCCTATTTGCTTTTTCCCAGCACTGCCAGAAGACGATGCCCATCTTGTGCTTGCAAAGCATGACACCAGAACGCTGTTTGGGGGATGCTGTCTTTTCCGCAATTTCAGTTTGTCGTTGCTGCCTTGTCACTGTGATGTTTTCTAAATGCTGGTGAACCAGTTTGTCTTGATCTGCACTGACAGCTCCAGTGGTGATTAGGACTGCGGTAGCTAACTTCCTTAATAATTGTGTTAGAAAGGGCTGTGAGGAACATTGTAAATACTAGTAAATAAGAGGTGCGTTGAAATTGTACTTTGTACTTGAGCAGCTACATTCATGGATGTGGCTTCCTTGCAGACAAGAAAAAAAGCCTGGAGACTTTCCCACAGTGCTGCAGTGAGGACATAATACATAGAGGATGTATTTGCAAAAAGGTACTAATTTCACAGAGGAAAAGCTAGCTGTCATATGCACAACTGTGAAGGAACAGACTGCAGAAAGCAGTTACATAGGCACAACTAGTGACTATTTCTGCAGTAGATCAAATAGACTATTACTGTTTAGGCTGCTGACAAGCCCTCAGAGCTGTTAGTTCCCACAGTTACTAGTGGCATTACAGGATACCTAGAACCAAACATGCATAATCTGGTGATAAATTCAGTAAAAAGCTACTCAACAGACAGAATCTTAATAATATCTCCTGTAACAAGAAGGGTGTTAAAGCTGTGAAGTTAAAGCAGCAGGTTGTGTTACAGTGAAGCCAGAACCACAGTAATCTGTGGCCAAAAAAAATATGGCTTTGTGGAGAGGGGAATGCTTTGATATATACTTTTTAAAGGATACAATCTTAAGGAACCCCTGCTTCCATGCAGGCCCCTCCGTTGTGTTGATTGTGGTCAGTGGTGAAAGTTAGTAAGGGAAAAGGTATAGGAGAAAATAAGCAATTTGGAGGTTATTTTTAATGGAAGCAATCCCCCACTCTAATTTGTTAAACAATCCCACAGTCAGGGGAGGCCTAGAGAAGGGAGTGAGTGTCTTTTCAGCATCCAGCAGGAACTGTGTTCTGGCAGAATCCCACCTTCCTGAGAGCCGGGTATCTGCTGGGTCTTCCTTACAGTCTGGTTCCCACAAGAAGAGAGCCATAGCCAGTGTGGGCTCGGTTCCCACACTGAATCACTGGGGGAAGTTGAATGGGACACATAAACCCCTGCAGACATGGCAGGAACCACTCATGGGAAGCGGAGCTGCCATGAAAGAGTTTCTAGTGCTGCCAAGCAGCACTCCTTGCGTGTCTATCCCGTGCCTTCTCCATAACTGGCAAGGTGGGAGTATTCCTTTACCACAGAGACACAGTGCCCTTTGTGTGGGCCAGGGGAGGCAGGAGTGTGGGACAGCAGGGACGTAGGATTTCTGCTAGTTGGCTTCAGGGGAAGGAAGGCAAAAAGGCATTGTATCTCCCAGGGAGCTTGGCTTCTTTGCCACTGTAGCTACTGATTAATTTGTGGCTAGCAAACCTGGCCTAAAAATAACCTCTACATTCAGTTACGTTCACTGGGAAGCAAGCCTTAGTCAATGCCTATCCCAGGAAACTGCGCGTAATTCCTTGAGGCAGCATTCACACTGCTGTGCCTTGGGAAGAAGACAGCTGAATCACACAGTTCAGCTAAACCCTACTGTTTAGTCCTCTAAACCATCCACTTCATCTTCTGCTATGAAAACACTTACGCAAACGTAGAAATGTACACGTTTTTCTTGTGATGTGAACTCCTAATGAGACAGCTCCAAGGGGCATGATTAACATGAAATAATCATGTCCCTAGGGGATAGGGAAGCTCAGATGCAGCTTCTGCCTTGTAGAACTTGACCACCTTAATTGCCTTGCGATGGCCAGAGTGCTACAACACCCAAACTTTGAATTACTCCATCTGGTGGTCTGGACTATCAGATATGCTAAAAACTACTTCTTTTGCTCATTCTTATCTGTAGGTGCTACTTTTTCTTTTGTGGTGTATATTTAAATATACTTGGTCTAGGAATCCCCAGTCTTGTGTGTGGAAGATATATAGCACTGATGTTTAGGCAGAAACATCCTGCATTTCACTGATAACAGTAGTCTTGCTCTTCTTCATACCATGTCTGCAATTATTTCTTAAGGGTTGTTTTCCTGAGAGGAACAGGTAAGAATTTAAGATGATTTTTCTTTTTTGTGTGGTAAAGAAAAATGTTAACGTGGACATAAAAATGTTGGATGTCAGAAATTAGATGCAGAGTAGAAAGGGCTAATTCCAGCCACCTATACATTGTATCACATAGTTGATTTTATCTTCGTAGAGTCACATTTCTAGCAACCAAACTATCAGCTATGAATTGTTTGATGTGCTTTGCTCCCCATTTTTATTGCATTCACAGTCTAAAAATTTGTCATGGCTTGCTTTGTATGTTTCCCTTTTTATAATGCAAGTTTTCTATTCTTAGGTCTTTATAAAGTTGTGGCAGATAAAACTCCATATGTCAGCATTGAAGAAATTACAACAAAAGTCTTTATTGGGCCAACAAGATTTGGCCATCCGTGTTTCTACAGCCCTGAGGATATAAAACTGACAAACCTCACTATCAAACACGGTGAGCAGATCACCTTCAACTCAGTGGAAGAGGTCAATGGAACGATGTCTGTGAACTGTGGCATAGTCAGAAATAACCAGTCTCATTCATTTACTTTGCCCCTTTCACAAGAAGGAAAATTCTATGAGTGTGAAGATGACCAGATATACACCCTAAAAGAGATTGCAGAATGGAAAATCCCTAAGTCCAGAGACCGGATTGTCAAACTTTCCAATACTTTACACATATGGGACTCCTCTAATCCACTTCCTGAGAATTTTGATGGCTGCTTGATTCTCACACCTGTCTATGAAGTGCAGGCAGTAATGAAATGTAAGTAGGAATCAAAGTCAATGTTCTGTTAAACTCAGTATAACAAAGTCCCCTTAAAGACACAAAACTTGCTTAAAATAGTCAGGAAAGATTCGGTTTGGTCAAGGATTCCTGATCTGTATTTGCCACTGATGCTAGTTTCAAGATGAAGAAAAAGAAAAATAATATTCCCTTTTTTATTCCTTTATCATCTGTTAATTCATATAGTTACCTTGCATTTCTTTCTGTTGCCATTTTATTAACCACTACATTTAAGTCATTATTGCAAATAAAATATATTGCATAGTGAAAAAGTGCAGCTTAGGAATTCTGTTCAGTTCTCAGATTCTGTTTCTCAGACTTTGGCCACAGAAAAGCCACTTGATCATTTATGGTTATGGCTAGGAGGTAGAAAAAGCATATAGATATACATGTTGTAACACACTCAACTACTGTTTATTTTTCAGGAGAAAGCAAACTCATATTTTTTTTACTCTATTGCAGAAAAAAATAGCAATAGAATATAAACAGAAAAGACTCATGGATAATTTCTGAAACTCCTAGGTTTGAGGAAACAGGAAGATATTAGAAAACCAATATATTTAAAAGGTGTAATTTGTGTTATCAGTTTTGATTAATATGTAAATAAATTATTTTTTCCATGTCACATTAACACTGTTCTGGTTGTTCCACCAAAACATTGAACCTGCTGGATACTGTTCTTAACAATGTCTATAACTATGTCTTACTTTAAACCTGGTTGTGAAATTAGTCATGGGAATAAAATTAGAAGGTGTGCAAGAGTAAAGATACACAGTGGAAGGCTCCTGAGTTATGGTGGCTTGAATAGCCGAGCTGCAGTAATAACCCGTGTGTGCATGTGTAGCATAACCCTCTCTGAACTGAGATATCTACCTAAGCAAAAAAACTTAAGCTAAAATGTTTGACCTTGCTTGAGGACAGCCTAGGCAGTAGCTGGAAATGTGATGCAATTCTACTTGTGATGCAACCATCCTGTTAAAAGTTTGCAGGATAGGAGCTTAACTCTTGGGAAGGTTTTGTTGTCTGTTACATTTACTAGAAGCAAACCAATGAGCTCCATAGAAGTGAAATCCTAACAGAAATATGCCATTCATGGGGATATCAAGCAAGAAATCTTTTCACAGTCGAGCTTTCTCTGATGATTGTTGTAAGTAAATGGATAAAAGAGAAAGAAGTAAAAGTGGATAAAGACTGTTAGCACAATACACTATAGCTGTTAAATGCTTATCATGAGACATTCAGCTGTGCTTGCTATGCAATTTAATGTATGAGTTCGGAAAGTATACCTTGCAAGATAAAATACTTTGTTTTCTACAACACTAGCTACATTCAGGAATCTAGCCCATCTCCTGAAGCTGGGTTCACTTAGGTGTGTATTCCTATGCCTACTTAGATATCTGTGTAGAATCAATAAGAATTCAATGTTTCTAAAAAGCTTTCTGAAGGTTCAGAAATGTTTGGTATTCACTTGTCTTCCAGATATTCCAGTAAAAGTTGCATTTGTTGATTTCATTTTCTGTTTCACAGTGCGTTCAACATTTAAGCAGCATTAAATATGTCCTAAATAATTATTTAATGCAAACTTGAAAAGTAGGCTTCATGGTACATCATTAACTATTTTCTTGTGGACCATGAAAAACAGATTTTCACCATTTTTAGAAGACCTATAAATAGACACAAGCAAAAATATAAGAAATACTATCCATGATTCAATAAAAAAGATTCCTGATAAGAGGGATAGCAAACTACATTTTCACAGGCTGTGTGCAGGAAGCCTCTATACTTCTCATTCTTAATAATGCACAAATTATGTGTGTGAAACTCCCTCAAACACCCATAGAAAACTTTCATTTTCACTAGTTATTCCTCCTTTATTGGCTTCCCTTGTGTACTAAAGATGCTTGTCACCTGAAGGTGTCCAATAGGATAAAAGCAGAGCTGGAATAAACAGATCCTGAATCACTTATAAAAATCTGTCATAAAATACAACTGATACTGACTTTTAAGCGTAAAATATTGGTATGTCCTGCTACAAAGAAGTGTGAATCCAGGATATACTATCCTTGTGCGCGGGTCTATGCAGAATAAGTCTAACTGAAGAGAGTCCTTAAATATTATTTGCTTGTTAAATCTTACTGCCCTGGTCAGTGATCTGTGATGTCACTGATTTGGAGCCAGATTCTTAAACAAGTCTTAATTGCATAGTCAGATTTGTGCTTGGAAGTTTTACATACAAAATTTTGCAGGTTTGGTTGTGATAAAAAAGTTGTTGCTCCCTGTCAGACTGTTAAATGCAATGGCATGGTTCTGATAGTGAATAAAACCAGGTGCCACAGAAAAAGATGTAAGACTTCCACAGAGGGCCATCATAGCAGAAATTTCTTCATTCATTAACAATAAGCTTATGCTTTGTTATACAAAGGTTTTGCCTTTTTTTCTAAAGTGATATTATTTCCTCTTTCTTATGAGGAAAGGCTGAGAGAGCAGGGCCTGTTTAGCCTGGAGAATAAAAGGCTCAGGGGGACCTTATCAATGCATACCAGTATCTTAAGGACAAGTATATCAAGAGGACGGGGCTGGGCTCTTTTCAGTGGTGCCCAGTGACAGGACAAGGGGCAACGGGCACAAACTGCAGCACATGAAGTTCCACCTGAACAGGAGGAAAAACTTCTTTACTTTGAGGGTGACAGAGAGTCTGTGGAGCCTCCTCTGGAGATATTCAAAACCCACCTGGACATAACTCTATTCAACCTGCTGCAGGTGAATCTGCTTTTGCAGGAGGTTGGACTAGATGATCTCCAGAGGTGCCTTCCAACCCTGACTGATCTGTGACTCTGTGACATTAATAATTATAAATGTTTTCATTATTAGATATCAGAATAACTTATTTCTCCCAGACTGGCCACAGCAACAACATCTGTTAACAACCGGTTCAAAAGCTATTTATTTGTTAAAAATGTTCCCCCCCCCCATTTCTTTGGAGAAACCATAAATTACTGTGAAATAAAGGAACAGAACTACATCTTGTACTCAAGTAAAAGTTGATACAATAAACAGCTGATTAAACTTGGAGGTGCTGTGAGAAAGATAGTGAACTTGATATTTTACCCTCTCCTCTTTTTTTAAATTTTATTCACTTGCACACATTATTCTTATCTTGTTTCTCCTTTCCTTTGTGAGGTCTCCTGCATATCTGATAGCCATATATCTCAAGTTAAAAATTATATTTTGATTGGCCCTATTAATTGTGCTGGTTTACATATGAACGTGCATGCCCCAGGGAAGGTATTTTTAGTATCTGGCCAACAGGCCATGTGTATTTTATTCCAACGTCAGTTTGAAAATAAAAATTCATGTATTTCTTTTTCTTTTCAGTTCGAAAGGACATAGTTCATATCCTCTCAGATCTAGATATTGAGGTCAAGGATATAACAGACTGTTATGATATTAGCTCTTTCCTTCAGCCACTGTCTTTGGAAGATGTATTTGAGAGAACAAGCAAGGAATTTCCTATGACTGCTGAAATAATGGACGGGCCTTCAGGAAGCCAAAAACCTTGTAACTTACTGCATACAGGGAAAGAGATCGTCATCTACAAAAAGTACCAGGCAACAAGAGTCCTAGCCTCTGAGATCAGAAGCAATTCCCCGAAAAGACATTTTTTAATCCCTATGAGCTACAAAGGAAAGTTTAAGAGAAGACCTCGGGAGTTTCCAACAGCCTATGACTTAGAGATAGCAAAAAGTGAAAAGGAACAGCTTCATGTTGTAGCAACTAAAGCCTTTGATTCCCCTCATAAAGAGCTTTATTCTGTTTCTGTTGGAGATCAATTTTTAGTCCAGCAATGCCAGACTAGTGAAGTTCTGTATGAAGGAAGAAAGAAACTCATAGATGTTTTAGCTTGTGAACAAATACTGAGTGATACATACAAGAAAGTGCTCCTCCCTATGTACATGGAAGGTGGCTTTGTGGAAGTGATTCATGACAAGAAACGGTACCAGCTTTCTGAGATTTGCAAAGAATTTCGTCTGCCTTTTAATGTCAAAGTGTCCGTGAGGGACCTTTCTGTTGAGGAAGACATCTTGGCTGCCGTGCCGGGTCTGCAGTTAGAAGAAGAAATCACAGACTCTTATCTGCTGATCAGTAGTGCCAGCAGTCCAGTGGAAAGCTGGGAGATTCCTGTATATCGTTTAAACATGTCAGTCCATTTGCTCAGCAAAGATGTCCAGACAGTCGTCCCACCTGTGACTAAGACAACAGTGGAAGAAATCAGCGACGAGCAATACTATATGGTGCGAAGATATGAAAACCAAACCCTTCATCCACCACCCAGGCCTCCCAAAAAGCCAACAACACTTGCACCAAAACCTGTTTTTGCAGTGCCTAGGCAAGGTGTGTCTGATGTACTACAGGCTCCAAAGGTAAGGTATCACACCTTGTCTTCAAATG
The DNA here is from genome assembly GCF_023634085.1 of Falco cherrug. Lineage (NCBI taxonomy): Eukaryota > Metazoa > Chordata > Aves > Falconiformes > Falconidae > Falco > Falco cherrug. The sequence continues at coordinate 57,108,400 of NC_073702.1, forward strand.
TCTTACAAGCATAGGTCATGTTCTGTGGGTTTACAGTCTCCATTTCACTGGCGTATCCCTATGGCATGTACACAGATGGCTCTCAGTTCTCTTTAATAGGCAAATTAGCCATTATAGACAACAATGGCTAAAATCTCCAGTGTGTGTTAATTGATCCATGAAAAACAACGGAACCATGCCAACTCACAGCAGAAAGCTTGGCCGTATAGTTTTGTGTGGATAATCCTTTACTGCACCAACGCAAAAGTGAAGGGGAGAGACTTGAAGTGGCCATGTTCAAATCTTTATTAAGAGAAAGCATATGTTTTCATATTGTAAAGATAATATTGCTCAGCTGGAAACAGTAGAATTAAATTCACAGAAAGTCAGGTTGTATAGATATTTTTGACTATATGGTTTTGCACTTACCCAAGTGGCAAACAGATCGGAAGCAAAAAGGGCAGCTGTTTTAGAATAGCACTTGATGTGAAGAAAGAAGTGCCCCTTCTAGGACAATTTTCTTTGTGGTTAACCTAACACAATGCATTTGTTCATAAATTTTTGTGTTGGATCTGGCTGAGATGGAGTTGATTTTCTTCACAGCAACCTGTAAGATATTGTGTTTTGGATTTGTGGCTAAACCAGCTTTGATAACAGAGTAGTGTTTTGGCTGTTGCACAGCAGCTTACTCACAGTGTCAGGGCCTCCTCTTTTTCCCAGGCTGCCCCACTCCTAGCCAGTAGGCTAGGGGTGGAAAAGGGGTTGGGAAGGGACATAGATGGGACAGTTGACCCCAGCAGAACAAAAGGATATTCCATGATGTACCATGCCATGCTCAGCAATAAAAACTGAGGGGGTGGTTGGTATGGGAAGGTGGCCATAGCTCAGAGGCTGGCTGGACATCAGTCTGTTTGTGGGAGGTGGTGACTGACTGCCCTTGCATCACTGGGGCGGGGGGGGTCCCCTTTTTCCTTCATTTACTAAACTGCCTTTATCTCAACCCATGAGTTTTCTGGCTTTTGCTTTTACTATTTTCACTCTGAAGAGATCATCAACTTGATGTCAAGGGGGAGTGAGCAAACACCTGGATGGGTGCTTAGCTGCTGACTGGGGTCAACCCACCACAATTTTCTTGCATACATTGAAAGAATCAAAGAAAAGCATCTTGATGGACTTTAATGAGAGATCAGGAGATATTTAATTTGGGTTGCAGTTGCGGTCATGTGCAAATACAAATTCCCTACAGGGAAAGAAGGAAAAACATTGGAAATACTTTCAGGTCTCTGTACTGTGATTTTGCTGCACTTTAATTGCAATGTAAGTAATGGAATTATATTTTGGGGAGTTCAGGAAAAGTTATTTTTTTGTGTTGCTATCAAATTAAGTTCCAGTTGTAGCTACCCTGGAAGGGGAGCTTTTGTGAGTACCCCTCCTTGCCTGCTGTTCCTCCCCTGAGTGCCAATTCCAAGCCTACACGTGGGCCCGCAGCTCCACATAGTCTGGGAGATGGTTACAATAGACCATAGGAGGAGTGAATGGGTAAGGCAGGTCACTCAGATAAGGGTAATACAGCAAAAAGCTGCATAATTTTCTTGTGTCTTTACATGTACTGTGGAAACTTCTTTTCTGCTAATTTGTACAGTGAACTTTGCGGCAGCTTTTAAGCCATCCTGTTAGGCTAGGGAGGATATGCAATAAACTGGCTCCTGGAGCTAACAGGCAAGCTGTCAGCCTGGTACTGGCCTGGGGTACAGAACTGGGGAAGAATTCCCTAAAGTTGTGTTTCAGGTGAACCCATACCCTAGTCAGGAGGACTCAGACCTCCTGCAGTTACTGATAGCTGTGTGGAGAACAACAGGTAGATGCTCACTCTAGACTAGACATGCAAAAGATATTATTTTCCTGAAGTGAGGAGGGAACAATAAGGGCAGAAGAGGGATGATCTGAGGTTCCTTTGCACATCAATGAGCCAGAGCAACCTTAGACTGCAGCTGTCCAGACAAGAAGCACATTTAAGTAGCCTGTTCCAGAAGACTTTTTTTTGTCACATGCTTGTTATAAATAAGTAATAAACTGCTTAGTTACACAGATTTGTAAATCTCCTTCCTTGGAAAGGTGACACAAGTAGAGATCCCTTATTCATAAGATTAAACATCCTGAGCTGTAACATAACAGGTTTAAAGTTGCACAGAACGCATTATCTTTTCTAGCCCAAGCACCATGAATCCTCTGAGAGGATGTGGATGGTAGCAGATAGGCTTTGCCTTGGCCTCTTTGCCAGCAGTAGTGACAGGGAAGACTGCATTTTCTTCTACATGTATCAGGGATGTCTGAAGGGTTCAGAAAATTGGAAATTGTGCCAAAATGATAAATGGTCCTCTTTGCATATTTTGTGACTATGCATAGACTTATTTGCATAAATAACAGACGAATGTCCTAATGAGCTGAACTTAAGCCTGACAAGGTGGCAGCCTGGAATAAGCTTTAGTGCTGCATGAATGCCCATGCTCCTCCTGCAGGCAGCTCCCTGCCTGGTGCTTAGGGACTCTGGCTGCTTGCTGGAGGATGGTGAATGTCTTCCTTGCCCAATACTTGGGAAGCTCTGCTTGGCTTGGTGCTCCAGGATTAAATGCTGCTGCTGCTGCATGAGTCCACAGAGGGCTAAGATCTGGCTGGTTTATGCCAATACCTGAGGATGCTCTGCAAGGGTGGGTCACCTCTAGCTACAGCTTGTGCTTTGATCGCCTCTTTGCTCACAGCAAGGCTGTGAGGGCAGAGAGGCTCCAGCTGTCTCTGCCTGCTGTTCTCTGACCTTGGTAAAAGGGAACGCTAGGGCCAGGAGCAAGACTTATGTTCCACTGTGTACTTCTGGTCATGTTAGTCACTGAATTGTATGAGATTAGCAGCCAGCACGGACTGGAACCTCAGATGAGTGTAAGAATGGCCTCCGCTTGCATGCAAGGTGCAATGCTGCAGAGACATGGATATTTGCACAGTTCAGCAAAGTCCAGAGACAACAGATGAATTCTCAAATATAATATAGCTGCATGAACCAAGCACTCTGCCCAGTCTCTTCACAGGGCTAATTAAGTTGTCTTGGCTCCTGCTGACACAGCTTTCACTTCCACAGCCTGGGGATCTCTCCTCTTTCCTCCACAGTACACTGTAGACTTTCCCTCTCATCTGATCATTTTGTTTGGGTAAGAAACCTCCAGACCACATATGTTTGCAATTTTGTATTATTTACTAATTAAATAAACAAAGACAAACCCCAAGAAACTATATGCAAACTAAACAAATAAAACAAAATAGTATGTATCAAATGATGAAATTAATCTGCTATTTCAGATATCAGATATCTATCTAATATCAAGACCAGATGGCAGATATCTGTCTAATAACCAATACCACCTGTACCCACAGGCACCCTCAGCTGAGGACAGTAATGACAAAACAATTGTACCCTTTGTCTAATGGTAAAATGTAGGATAAAAGCAGTCATTCACAAGAAATCCACATTTTCCTCACTGGAATCATTGGAATAAAGTCCTCAGGGGGCTCTAACTGCCATGTTGAATTAAATAGCTTAAGCCATTCAGTTTCTGATTTGTGAGCTTAGCTAGAAAGTGAGAAAGACCTAATAAAACCCTAGAAGTTAATGCTACTGACTTGATAATGGAGCGCCTCACTCTCTTGCCAAATTGTTCCTGGAGAGAAGCTCGGGTGGGAGGAACCAGTCAGGACCTTCTTGAAATTAAAATTATTTTTAAAACAAGCCAGAAGTGCCTGTTCTTTCCACAGTTAGAACCACCATGGTGAATATAACAAACTAAGTTTCCACTTAGTAACTCCAGAGTAATGTTTCAGGTGGGACCCTGAACGAGAGAGGCATGAAATTTTTTTTCTAAAATTTCCTTAGGCTTTTTAACTGCTATCTACTGTTTCTTACCCTTCCAGGGGAATAAAGCAGCAAAAGTTTTCTAGCTTTATTTTTGCCTATCACTTCAAGCAGTAAATATCCTACAGATTTAAGGTAATATATGTCCCTCGATGGCTTTGCTTTAAATTGAAACAATCAAACAAGGGCTCGTGCCAAATATTGCTCAGTGCATGTTAATACTGGGGGGACCGTAATCAAGGCATGGAAGGCCACAGTTCAGTCCTGCTACTCCTAATACCCTGAGGGCACTAAGTGCACTGCTTAAGGAATGAAAAAAAGGCAGGTTTTGGCTCCTGATCAACAGGAAAACAGGTTAGCTCCCTCCAATGCTATTTTCAGTGGCCTGCTTAGGCACGTATCCAGCCTGAGCAACAGTAGAATCAGTAAAATACTCACCAGCTTCAAGTTAGGATTGCTGCTAAATATCTTTATGAATGTGGAACTAGGAAAGTCAGTCACAGACAGTAACCTGCTCGGCGCTGGCAAGAAAGCTGAGAGAATTCCAGCCAGGGAAACAGGAATTCAATAAAATGGCAAGTATCAGAGCATGATAGTTAATAGTCATTCTGTGCTAAGGTCTATTATCCTTCAAAAAGTCATTACAGTGTTACGATATCAGGAACTTTCTTGCTTTCTTGCTTTGTATTTCAAAATTAAAATGAAAGAAAAATTATCACTTCCATCTGGCTTTGCAATTCTACAAACTGAACTATCGAAATCTTCCATTAACATATTTATCGCATCTGTCTTCACAGCAAAATGAAGACTTATCTGGAATTAAATTGATAAGACATAAGCTGCATTTTTCAGCAAATGAGTTTTCCTGCAGCGCCTCCTTTCCTTCCTCCTATTTCTTTTCTGCTTCCAGAGCATTTTTCATGTTTTTAGGGCCTTCATAGGGTAGATTTAACACAACTATTTCTGCTGTGTAGCAAGAAACTAACCTTCCTAAATAAATACATATTAGAAAATGCATATAGGACAGCCAGGAAGAAATAGGTAAGAGCAAGACTTCAGGAATTAATAATCTTTGGCACTGGAAATGAGGGAGGAAAGTGTGGTTCATTAGCAGATGCAAAAATGTGCATATGCAAATGTAAGAAAAAGGGTTTCTCTCTGACAGGTGCAGCACTGTGGATGCTGAGGTTGCAGCTGTGTTTCTTCCTGTCTCTTTTTCTTTGTCCTCACTGAAGAGGTTTCCTCTCTCCCTGGAGTCTCACCTCCCACCCCCTCTGTCCCGCTCCTTCCTCACATCCCATGTACTCTTTCTCCCTGTTACTTCCCAATAGATTTGTAAGCCCCTAATAAACAGCATGGCAAGGCTGGAAGTGCAGCCCTTACAGATTAATGACCACCTCATGTTACCATTTTCTTGAAGTCTTTCAAAATCCCACCCCCACCACTGCCTCACCCAGGAGTCAGGCCCCCAAACCCTCCAAATTCTTGTGCTGCAGCTTCTTGCTCTCTGACCACCACATCCACACTGTGCCATAGGGTCCTTTTCATCCTAACACCTATCCTGTGCCACCTGTGCCTGATTTCCCCCAAACCCATGTGCCCTGGGTACCCCAACACTACGTTTGTCCTGTGCCCTTCAGCCTCCCCCAGCTTATATGACCTTGGTTCTCCAGTCTTCTCTATTGCTTTCCAACAGGCTTTTCTTTTCCTCTTCCTTGTTTCTTCCCAGCACATCTCCCCTGCTTGCTCTTCTCTCATGCAGTGAGATGAAGCCAAAGACACAGGCATCATCAGGTAGTAGCTGCAGGGACATCCCAAGTTGCACATCGATTTTCATCTCTTTCCCCAGCAGCACCTGTTCCAAACCTCAGCAGAGCATCAGTCTTCATCTGGGTTTTGGGGAGTAAAACTGGAGCAGGCTGTAGGTGCTGACAAGTGTCAAGCCATTTAATTCTCTTGTAGGCTGGACAGTCAGAGCTGAAGGACTTTGTATTGATGCTTTGTTGCAGAGATCCTTATAGTTATGTCCATAGCTGGGGGCCATATTCTGGCAACCTTTTATGCATCCAGATACTGTGCTGGGCTGAAGCCTGCATGTGTGCCATCCCACCTCATGTCCTGGGTTTTTCTGTGGCAGAAACTGAGCAGTGCTGGCTGAAGAAGCACTCTAACCTGGATGATGGGGGACCAGTACTGCTGGCTACCCTATGGACTCTGTATGAACCAAGTGGGAAAAGCAGGAAGCACTAAAGCCCCAGCTAATAAATGACTGGAGTTTTCCTGATATTCTCAGCATGGAGAGCAGGCATTAAGACCTCCTTCTCTCTTAAACGATATGACAAGCTTAAAATTTCCATAGAGAAGTCTGTATTAGGCACTTACTGTGGGTTGATGTTTCTCTCAAAACCATAATACAGTGAAGATAGCAATGTGCCTGCCAGAAGGACAGGCAGTAGATAATTGCCTGAAAAACCAGCAGGGCAATCTGAGGTGTAAGTCTCATTGCAGAAAGCCATTACTGTTACAGGAAATGCTGATATAGTACATGAAATTAAGGAAGGTACAGATGAACATTTGGATATGCTGACTGATGAAAATGCCAACTGGTTAAAAGCAAATTGCTTAATTTAGAGGTAAAAATGAATTACTCTGAGAGCAAAGAGAAAGGAAATATCAAAATAAAAAGGATGCCCAGAAGAAATAAAAAATTGGACTGTGTGAAAATATGGAACCCTTGATAAGAAGAAAGAAAACCCTGCACAGAGTGTGTGAGCCAAAACCCATTGATGTCAGTAAGAACAGAACTGGCTGGTACATTTTTTTCTCTCTTGCAGAAAGTACATATTATAACAAAACACATAACACAACAAAATAACATCATTATGTTTAATTATGAAGCAGGCTAAAAAAGTAAAAAAATAAATCAAAAATTCTAGGAAGCACTGCAGGAGAATAACGCCTCAAAAACATTATTTGGGGGAGGACCCGAAATGGCTTTTTATCAGCTGGGGTTCCAAGCAGCCTGACTTCCCATGAGACTATTCTCCAGGCTGCATTCTATCACTTGCCCTTCTCCTGATGGCAAGAAGGTTGTAAAATTAAGTTTGTGGATAGCTGATCAGTGAAGCGCTTCCTATTATGGCCTGTATTTTGGTCTGCTTGGAAGTTGTCAAAGAGTTTTCCAGTTTAAACTGGCCAGAGATAATCTAGACCACAATGGATTTCCAGCAGGAAGCACAGTCCCTGCAGTGCGATGCCCACCCGCAGCAGCAGCAGTGACCTGCCCGGCAGCTCCCAAGGCTCCCACAGAGCCAAATGCTGGAACTCCAGGCAGCTCCCGGGCTCTCTGACTCCATCCCTGCCCAAACACCTCCCTCCAGGGACCTTTCTGGGCTCTGGAGGCCAACTAGCATGAGGTGGCTGATGTCTCTGCTAGTAACCCTTTTGGTCTCCTTACTTGTGGACCTGCTTGCAAACTGTGTACGGGGAATGGGCCTTGAGGTGCTCCAACCCCCAGATCACGCCTAGGAGCTGTTTGGGAAAGCACTAGTTGGCACAGGCTGCAACTGAGCCCAGGGGTGTTTACAGGCGCTGTGTAATCAGCTAATGTTTCCACAGCCTCTGCTAAAAAAGAAAAAAGAAAAAAAAAAGAAGGATGCTCATCAGAGTCAGCAGTGTTGTATGTGGTCAATGTAAAAGAAAGCACTGACAATGCCCATTTATGTTATGCCTTCCCTCATGAAATTCAAACTTTTGCAGCAGTCAGCCAGGCATCCTGGAAGTGAAAGCATCCCAGAAGGCTGGGATTATGCTTTGAAATATATTGTTCCATGAAATGAAATAAGGAAGTTTCTGTCAGTGTGACAGCAGGGTCAAATCCCAAAGGACCTGAAGGCATGACTCACATTTTCCAGAGAGTCCTTGCAGTGAGGAATTGAGTGATTATGAAGAAACAGAGAGTATTGTGGAGGGGCTCATTAAATCCATTAAAATTTGTAAAGACAGCGTGAGCCCTGGGAATTCCCTCTCTGCTTTTTTAATGTATTAGTCCATAGCCATGACATGAGAAAGCATGTTGATAATGAAATGAATACTGAAGTTTATCAATTATTGTATGAGGGAGCTTTTAAAGGCTGAAAAATAATGTATATCGTTTCTATACTGAGAAAATTAATTGCCCTTCTTTATGGATATAGAGGTGTATAATTCACACTGAACTTTGTCAAGGTACTTCACAGCATTATGTTCTTGTTCTATCTCAGGACATGAAATCATTTTACCGATAAATATTTTAAATGGCAAGATGTGATGCTGTTGTTTAGGTTTTCCTACCATAGGGTTCTTTTTCTTTTTCTTTTTTCTTTCTCTTTCTCTTTTTTCAATAACAAGTAACAAGGGATTTGAGGAGACACTGGGTATTCAATTATATTGTGATTCCCATGGTGCCACTGAAAAATCAGAGCAATGATCCCAGGCTTGCAATGACTGTAGGCAGTCTTGTATCAATGGTCCACCTGAACTAGTGTGATGGAGTCTTAGTAGAGTATCACTTGATAGAGGTCACTGGAGAAAAAAAAGGAAAAAAAACCTCTTTTCTAGCTGGTGTCATGCCAACTCTGGCTGTAAACCGCTTACACTCCGCACTAATTTGGACTCTAGATTAGCTAGAGTTGAAATCTGATGAATAAAACTAGATAAAGCTATTCCCAAAGCATCGCTTTCTTTTAAACTTTAAATTTAAGTGTCTTAGAAAAAGTAAATAATATTTTATGTGTGAAATGAGGAAACCGTATCTGGAAGCTATTTTTACTGACCCATCTGTTTTGCATAAGTGGTATATGCATGCTCTGCAGTATTAATGAGGAAAAGAGTAGCTGAGTTTGCTTGTGAGTTGCTCTCATTTGAAGGTAGATGTGCCAAGCAGTTGAACAGTAGCTCTAAAAGAAAATTCTGACCGTGCAAGGAGTGGGGTTTGCTGGAGCTCAGTGGGTCTGGTTTACATTCCCACTTCTGTCACATGCTGCTTCAATGACGCCAGACAAATCACATAAATATCACTGTCTCCAGAAACATGAAGAAACTGCTGTGTGTGAAGACAGAGTGTGGATTTACAGCTCATTAGTTACTTTATATGGATGCTTAAATCTCAGGTAAATGCAAGATACATTGCCTCACTTTCAGTAAGGGTCAGAGCTACCTCACATTTACTCTGGTGCAATAATCACACAGACAGTTGCCATGGAGTAGTTAATGAGCTGTAAATCCATGCTCATTTACTTGGTGGCAACTTGTTCATGTAGCTGTCTCCTCTGTATGAAACGGGACACAACGCTTCATTTTCCTATCTTGGATATTTCTAGAGACAAGCATCATTTTTGCATGCACGCAGCATTTTGTGCACTGGCTACTGCAATAGGAACAAAGGTATCAACATACAAAAAAAATATCAACAATGAAATTCCTGGACACTAGTACATTTTAACCGTGTTTAAAAGTTTTCAGCTGAATGTTAATGTACAGAAGAGGTGCAAAAAGCAAGTGACTTGTCTAGGACAGCTGGATTCTGAAGTGTGGATATTTGAAAGAGGAAGAAACAAGAGAAAAGAACTTGTGCCTTTTAACATTGAAAGATGTTAACCTTGAGGCTCACTAATGCCTTTGTAAGCCTGGTCTTTTGTTAACCACTTCACAGTTTATTCTTATAGTAGACATCAGCCTTTGTGCTTGCCTTCTGCACCTGCTGTGGTATATCCAGTGTCTTAAGCCTTGCCTTCACCTGTTGGCTTACAGAAGGTAGCAGTTAGTTTCAAGACATAAAGGGTTATGGATGGAAACTCCGACGCTTCTCAGAATGACTCCATAAATTTACCCAGTCTGTGGAACTTAGACAGATGATAACATTAAGCTAAAAGGTGTATGTTAAAGGTTAGTTTGTGCAAGCATGCAAGGTGTCAGCAAGGGAAGAAAATAAGGAAAGAGACTACTACAGTATGGGTTATATATGTGGTTTTTTATATTGATAGATTATATTTGGGTAAAAAGTAAAAAGTAGTGGGACATAACTGATGATGTATAAAGGAATGCTGGACTAAAAGGCCATTTTTCGAAGTCAACCCTAGCATACAGCTTTTACAGCCAAATCATTTATACTGCTTGCGGTGATGGAGCAGCACCACCATTTGGATGGAAGAGTGGATTAAGGAGGTAGGCTAGGAAGGTAAAATTGAGAACTAGTGAAACAGAAAAATGGAATATCCAGTTATCTTCTATCAAACTGTGAAATGGGATGGGAAAGCAGAATTTATGTAAGATGGAGGGAATTGCATTTTTGTTATAGAAAGCCTTCTCTGAGGGGAACAATTTTTCTTTCTAAGTATGTTCTTTTTCCTTTGTGAATATCCTAATTCACAACTATCTTGCCCTCATTGTCTCTCACATAAAAATGAAAATTAGTGTACTGTAAAAAATATCTGCTCTGCTTGAACCACACAAAGTTATTTTAAATTGCATATGGCAGTGGTGGTGCATTCCCATGCAAGCCACAGTTTGTTAAGGACACAAAAGCCACAGGGCAAGTATAACTTAGACTCAATTTAAAATGCATACATACATGGTGGTTAATGTGAAATACCAGCTGTTTATCTGCTGCTTTGCACCTTGCTGAACACAGATGCACTGGAGAGGTTTGCCTCCTACTTGTACTCTATACGGTCAACATCTGATGATTTGGACACCCAGGCTGCTAGCCTTCTAACACCACTGATATTCCCTCACTGTTCTCATGGTTCAAGGTTCAATAGGAATGTGGATGCAAAAATATGGAAGCTAGAAGGAAAATAGAAACTAAATCCTTAAACAGCAGGGCTTAGATTTTGCATAAGGCTTTTTGTTAGTTTACAACTTCAGAAAACACAGAGATAAAATCCTCTCGTGAAATATTGAAGCCCTTGCTGCCCCATACAAATAGCTGAATGTGAGAGATCTCCCTCTACCCTCCAAAATGGGAAGCAAACCTTCTTATGAATGTTATGAGTTATTGAATAATAATATGGCAGTGGTCTGATGCTGCTATTGTTGAGCCTAAATGAAAAACCTTATTAATCATGGATTTGACAGCTCATTCAGTTATAATAATGTTTCCTGTCAATCCAAGCTCTCATTATAATTGGATCTTACTTAGACAGGAAGATGCTCCATTGACTGCTCGAATGGAGGAAAATACAGGTTTGAAAATGAAAATATCAGTCTGAATGCTGTTTCCAGGGAGCCTGCTTATGCATGTACAAGTTGGATAACACTTTAATCCTTGCTGTGTGTCACATTTGGACGTTGCTATAATAAGATTCTCTCATTGACTAGACACTAGCTCTAGAGTCATGACAGTGAAAGTGAAAGGAGGAAGAGTAAATGAAACTTCTCAGGGATGCTGGTATATCATCACTATGACCTAGTTGCAAAGAATTAACTGAAATAGATGGCTTGTCTACATAAAGAACTGTGCTAGGCTGTGAAATTACAGTTAATTTGGTTTTCTGCATGGCCTCTTTTGTGGTTACTCAGTATGCAGAAAGTATTAGATATTTCATGTGGCATTGAGAGAGGATTAAGTTGCTTCAAACCAAAGCAATTTAGTGTGCTGTAGGAGTGTTTACAAAGAGAGTTAGTGGCAAGGAGCTGTCAATTCTTACCCTAACTTACAGCACCCTATCTTTATAAACGAGGCCAGAGACAGGACAAGCAGCTGAGAAAGTTATAAAGGCAGATGAACATTCAGGCTGAGACTGAAAGCACTTGGAAAAGCATCTCAACCAAATGTCATTTAGAAAAGACTCTGGGCAAAATCTATAAACCGCATCTTGGAGGGGCAGATTCCATGGGTGTAAGAGGGAGGTGGTGCATTCCCATGCAAGCCATGGTTTGTTAAGGCCACAGAGCAAGTATAACTTAGACCAGAGGTCCTCAAACTGTTTAACCAGGGGGCCGGCGCGCGGATGCAGTGGCAGGCAGCCATCTGCGGCTGCTTGGTTTCCCGCCCCAACCCCCGGCGGGGGGGTCTGTAAGTACCGGGGGCCAGACTGAGGACCCTGGGGGGCCGTATCCGGCCCGCGGGCCATAGTTGGAGGACCCCTGACTTAGACTCAACTTAAAAAATAAAGATTTTACAGAAAAAACTTTTCAAGGCCAGCTGAAATTATAAGTCCCAGAAAGTGTTCTTGTTAACTGATAAACTAATGTCATTACAATAAATGGGAGCTTAAGTAGCTTTCTAATGAGTAGTATAATGCCAGCAAACATAGAGATACCAAACTATTTTCACTGTCTAGCAGGACAAGAAGCAAACAGTCTGGTAACATCAAGCATATGTACAGATCAGAAAATGGTTACGAACTAGGAAAGAAACTTGTTTATAGATATGAATAGTAAGCACTCTCTACAAGAAATCATAGAGGGACCTGAAAAGGTAATTTTTGATGCAGCTTCTTTTGAGGAAAACAGAAGTTGGAAAAAGTCACCAATCTGCTACAGCAGAAAATAGAGAGGCAAAGTAGCCGATGGGAAGCTGTTGCAGATGGTGTAATGAGTATGGCAAGTCCTTTTTCAGCTCTCATTTGGGCATGCATGTGTCTGACTAATTAACTGAGGAGAAGCAAATTTCTGTCAGCTTCAAGCAGCCCTCATCTCTCCTTCAAAACACACAGTTTAGGGTCACCAGTGTGCTAGGATATAAAAGCCATTTGAGTATTTGAAGTAATGGCAATGAAAGCTTTCTTATTATGTCCCAAGAGCTTTTTACTCATGACATGACATACAAGTGTAGTGGGGCTAGAAGGCAAGTGGTCCTAACTGCAGCAAAACCAGTCTTCCTCAATATACTTGTTGAGAAAGGTTTTCCTAAGAAACCAAATGATAAGAAGTAGTATTCTGATGCAGAATTAGAATGATTTTGTAATAAACATTCAATAATGCTGTTAACATCTAGTAGGCTTTGCATGTGAAAAAGAAATCATTAAATTAATTACTTAATTCTCAATTTTCACCTATATCCTGGTTTTAGCTGGGCTAGAGTTAATTTTCTTCTCAATAGCTGGTACAATGCTGTGTTTTGGTATTAGTATGAGAATAATGTTGATAACAACTTTAGCTGTTGCTAAGTAGTGCTCAGTCGAAATGAAGGACTTTTCAGTTTCCCCATGCTCTGCCAGTGAGGAGGTGCACAAGAAGCCAGGAGGGAGCAGAGCCAGGGCAGCTGACCCCAACTAGCCAAAGGGATATTCCATACCACAGAACAGTATATAAACTGGGGGAAGTTGGCTGGGAGCCACTGATCGCTGCTCAGGGACTGACTGGGAATCAGTCAGCGGATGGTGAGAAATTGTATTGGGCATCGCTTATTTTTTTTGTTTTAATTTTTCCCTTGAATTTTATTCCTGTCCCTCCCTCTCCTCTTTGCTACAATTATTATTGTTGCTGTTGTTGTTATTATATTTTAGTTCAATTAATAAACTGGTTTTATCTCAACACATGAGTTTTTACCTTTTTCCAATTCTCCTTCCCATCCCACAGTGGGGTGGGGGGGGTGGGGGAGGTGGGCAGTGGGAGCGAGTGTCTGTGTGGTACTTAGTTGCTGGCTGGGGTTAAAGCATGACAGTCCTTTCTGACATTCCACATTGGGTGCCAAAAAGGAATGTCATGGTTTAACCCCAGCAGGCAACTAAGCACCACCCAGCTGCTCACTCACTCCCGCTCCAGTGGGATGGGGGAGAGAATCAGAAGGGTAAATGTGAGAAAAGTCATGGGCTGAGATAAAGACAGTTTAATAGGTAAAGCCAAAGCCGTGCACGCAAGCAAAGCAAAAGAAGGAATTGATTCACCACTTCCCATGGGCAGGCAGGTGTTCAGCCATCCCCAGGAAGGCAGGGCTCCGTCATGTGTAACGGTTACTTGGGAAGGCAAAAGGCTGTAACTCTAAATGTGTCCCACTTCCTTCTTCTTCCCCCAGATTTATATGCTGAGCATGACATCATAGGGTATGGAATATCCCTTTGGCCGGTCGGGGTCAGCTGTCCCGGCTGTGTCCCCTCCCCACCTCTTGTGCACCCCCAGCCTCCTCGCTGGCGGGGTGGGGTGAGGAGCAGAAAAGCCCTTGGCCCTGCGTAAGCGCTGCCCAGCAACAGCTAAAACATCCCTGTGTTATCAGCACTGTTTTCAGCACAAATCCAAAACATAGCCCCATACCAGCTACTATGAAGAAAATTAACTTTACCCCAACCAAAACTAGCACAACCTAAAACCTAGCCAAAATTCTGAAATATCTAGCATTTTGTGAATTAATATGCCATTCTTGGAGATTCATTTGCAGTGGTGGATATCTGTTTTTCAGAGTACATAGGAACTTTATCTTGTAAGACTTACGTAAGTTTAATTTAATGTAATTCTTTGCATGAGTGTAAGGGCTTACTGTTTGTGTGCTTGATCCTATGGCAGATATAAGCACTGGGAAGAAAACAGTAAGCAATCTTTTCTCCCTCAGTGACCCAATCAGTTGAGACACAGAAGACAGAATAAGCTGCAACCCATACCAGAATTTAGTAGCCATACTGAGACAATATGCTTTCTTCCATTATTTGTCTTTAATCATTGCACCTCAGCACTATCTCTTACTGTACTTTATGCCAAGCAGAGACAACTTAGTCTTCACTGATATTGCGGTGCCTGAGAGAAATAAGGCCAAGGCTAAGAGTGAAATGCTGCAAATGTGAACAGGAATAAAATTGCAAGGGAAAGTCAAAGGTGCTTATTTTGATTTTGTTGTGCATTAATTTTTAAAGTTTTATGCATGAATAGCTTACTGATTTCTCATCTCTGAATGAATAAATAAAAGTCAGGATTTGTTTTGGGTGAAAAGTTGATATCAAAGGGGATTTCTTGTATCATTGAAGTGCAAAGATCATCCAGTCATAGACCAGAAGTTGTCATACGCCTCTACAACCACTCATGTAGTGTAAATTTGTGGAGGTTATGCAATGGTTTGTAGAGTGCTTATTAACATAAAAAAACATAAGATTTGCCACGGCAATATGTAATTTGTATGGTGGCATAATATTTCAAACAATGCGTTTCACAATATGTAACTTGATCAGCAGCTGTTGAATACATAAAATTAATATTTATATTGATGGCATATCTGTGAAAAGGTCAAGTAGGTGACGTTTTAATTCATGATTTCAATTTGTAGCTATGTTTTTAGGGTAATAAATCATAGTAGCTTTCAAAAATAACAGCAGCAACAATAATATATGACTCTAAAATTTCTATGGACTGTAAATTAAACTACTTTGCTTTTCCTGAGCACCTAAACACATTTTATTTATTTGTTGGTTGTGAACTCTTATGTAATTACAAAAAGAGATTTGATACTTAGTGGCAAAAACATTATACTAACCATTTCAGATTAATGGGAACTCCCAGTTTATTTCAAGGGACACATTGTCAAGTACTGCCGTCATATTTTTCGTAACTTTTTAAAATGTAAATAAATTTTCAAATGTAGAAATGTAATTTGTGTTTACAATTTTCAGTTTAAGTGTTTTTACCCTGACTGCAGGTACAGCACAGTTGTAATCACACTGCAGTATGCAACACAAATTCATTGATTTAAAAAATTCTTTACAAATGTTTTACATGCTTACACATTGTACGCACCCCTAACCAATATGTCGCGCTTGTGTTTGTCTCAATATATAGTGTCATTCAGATGTAACCACAAAAACCTCTGCTCCAATATGAAAATGCTTGTCAGAGCATTTGGTTTTTCTAGCTAGCTAGCCATTAGGCAGCACCAAATGGTTTCCTTTCCAAAACCTGCACTGCAAGTGCTCCTTCAGCTGCTCTGCCGTTTGCCTAGCTGCTCAGCTGTGACTATGTTTTGATGCCTATGTTCTGTCTTAGGCTGTCTGTGCTTGGATAGATGGACCTCACAGGACACATGCAGACATGGTTTAAGGAAATACAGCTCCATTCACTTTAATGGAACTGAAACTTCTTCCAAGAATTTGGAAGATTTGTTCCGGGAGAGGAAGGTGGCATGTGTCTTCCTTCAGAGCTTGGCCAGCATGCTGCAGCAACTGACGGGCTGGGACAGCTCTGCTCCAGAGAAAGGCACCTTTGCTTAGGTGGCCATGTGTGCTGTATCTCTAAGCTCCTGTTATGGCCTGTACCGTCAGCAGTACCTCAAAAGACAAGTAGACACTGTGGTTAGCTGAATCACTTTTTAACTGTATTGATGAGGTTTTCTGACTGCAGTCAGAGCGAGCACATGTGGAGCATGCAGAGAGGTACATGTAGTTACATCTGGTTTTGTGACTCCCAGAGCTGAACTCAATCCATGGTGTAGTAATTAACCCAAACTGAATGATTGGTGTCTTTTTTTATGATAGAGCTGTGACTAGTACATTTACATAGAGAAAAGCTCACCACATGATGGCTGCTGGTACGCACAAAGCCCATCAGCGGTTCAAGCGAAGCCCTGATGCCATGGCTGTGTTGACTGGAACACTGCAGTGTTGTGTGAGTACAAGGCCTGAGGGATGAGGTGCAACCCTGGTTCAGAAGAAAGCACTCTGGCAGGGAAGGATGAGGTTTAGGAGTCCCTGTTTCATCCAGGAACTTACAACACAGCCATCTGTAGAGGAAAAATCACATTCTCAGGGAACTGTTTTCATCCCCAGCCTACAAGCTTGCCTTTTGGCTCTCCTGAGTACGTGGCATGTGTCTTTCAGCCTTGTTCAGGAGTCTAGAAGTTTGACCATATGCATATTGAGGATGAAGTTCATTCCTGAACAGAAACAAGCATAAACACAATTTAATTTACAAGTAGATCCTCAAAATAAAGGTTTGAGGAGCCATGCTTTCCTGTTGTGCACATTTCATTCCTACCAAAGTGTGAAGCTGTTCAGAGAAAATGCATAAGTAAGCATTTAACAGAATTACGCAGTAGGGTTGGAAACATTTTGGGTTTCTCAGATTTGTTTCTCTTACAATCCTTCCTGAACAAAGAGATAAAGTAAGAATTCAGATGTAAGCTAGTCCTCCTGTTCCCACAGCTCTTGCAGTGCCACAAATTGAAGGGCACACTGGATTGTGGGATGCCTAACAGATCCTTGTTTTCATCCACCACTTTGCTTTAGTAGTATTTTTTATAACAGGAACAGATGAGAAGACCCATGCATGTTTCAAAGGCATAAGAAACACTGACCACTCAGAAGTGACAGCTGTGGCTTTTTTCCTTCAAACTCTTGTTTGTTTTTGCTTAGTGGTCACATCTTTGAAGTATTGAAATTCTTGAAAAGCGTCCTTTGCCCTCTGCAAACATGCAAGCACACAGTAAGTCAGAAAAGATGACAAGTGTTTATTCTGACAATCTAAGCCTATAGCATGCCCCACGCTTTTCTTACAACAAGGTGAGAAATGGCGAGTTCTGAAGACTTCATCTTCACTGTTGGTGGAGGTGTAAAAGTACCAGCTTGAATTAAAAAAAAACAATCAACATAATTCCAGAAAGTTTTAACACCTTTATTGTGACAAAGAAAACTTTAATTACATGACTTTACATTTAAAAAATCAATTTAAACTGGAAGAAATGTGTATGGTTTATACTCTTGCCATAAATTTTGACTCATATACTGAAACATTGCACTTGTCAATGTGTCTGTTCAGCTTCTATTTCAGGTGTAAGAGAGTGCCCATGTGCCATGG
Source organism: Falco cherrug (assembly GCF_023634085.1). Lineage (NCBI taxonomy): Eukaryota > Metazoa > Chordata > Aves > Falconiformes > Falconidae > Falco > Falco cherrug. The sequence continues at coordinate 57,126,032 of NC_073702.1, forward strand.
TTTTCCTTTCCTCAACGGTACAAAAACTGTAACCATTTGCTAAAATTCTGCCCCACACATATAGGGCTGTATAATTGAATATGTCCTCTCCCTCTCCCTCTACTTCTCCTTCCTCACTGGATATTGTCAAATGCATGAAAGAAGTACACAATTTTTGAGCTTTCCTTTTCTTTCTGAACCGTTTCATTCATGCTTATTACACAAGCATCTCACTGTACTGAACTTCTGTCCTAGATAATTTTCAATGGCAGATAAAAGGAATCATCCACAGAATAATTTTGTACTGAAATTCTTTTTTTCTTCAGTATTTAATAAATGTGTCCCCAGCTACTAGTCACACAGGGTCCATATTTTCATTAATAGGTGCAATAAAGCAAATTTATATCTCTTTCATGTTACTTTCTGATCTTTATTTCACTAAAATTTCTCTTTCATCTGGAAGATGTATGTGAATAGATTTAATTTATAGAGAATTACAATTTACAAAACACCACACCATATTGCGAGCCCTCACCTAAAGCCTAATAAGTTAGGGTTTTCTATTAATTTATCTGAAATGGTCATAATTTACAGACTGAGACAGACTTGGACAAGGCTTTTTTTCAAATCTGAAAGGATTATCTACTGATACACAACTACTAAGAGCATTTTTGTGCAGCTATCATTACATTACATTTTAAAGCTTGTTCAGTTAAGGAAAGATTCCATCTCTACTGTTTCAAACAACACTTTTGTGGAGAAAGAAATCAAACCAAGAAAAAGCAGACTTTTTCACATTAGAGTTTGATTCACTTCTGCCTAGTCTAATAATAAATGAATATTCATCTGCAAAAAAAAATTTTAGTCACTTAGCCTGTGTTCCACACTTTACAATAAATGGGGTGATATAAAATCCCTATTTTGTAAATTGATCAGTCTGAGAAAACATTGCTGTCCTTCAACTTGCAGAACATGACTGATGAGTAAAATGTTCATAGCGAAGTGTATTCAGTAGAAGTTCAGAGGATGAAGCACTTGCTAATGCCTCTGTTCACACCATTACCTAGTCTCCTGCCCACAAATTTTTTTCTCTTTAAACAATTAAAGGTATATTTTTAACATCACATGCTTCTTGCTTTTTTGATTTGCTTTTTGTGGACCCGTTTGGATATATTCCTTGAGAAGACAGGATGCATCATCAGTATTTTGAAATAAATGAAATTAGTGCTGAGAAAATAGGAGCATAGCCGTCGGCTTCCTAATATTCCACAAGTGAACTGTCTTGATGCATGTCAGCAGGTAAAAGTACCATTACTTAATGTCTCCTGAGAAGAAAAAAAAAACAAACAAAAACACAAAAAAACAAATCAGCAATATTACATCAGTTTTGAAGGACCATCAATGTATCACTGAAAGATGAATAGCCCAGTTGTCCCTTTGTTTGAAGGGATCATAACTGGTTGTAATAAAGTACAAATGCTTTGGCTCCAAGGCAATGCTGAATGCAGCCACGTCATTGAGTTCAGTGATCTTGGCGGACAGTATCTCAGATCCTCTTCTCAGAGTTTAGAGGCACAAATCTTTCTGGCTGTAATTTGTACCACTTTAAATTTATTTTTGACAAGGCTTTACATTCCATTACAGCAAAAATTTATTTTTTACCACTCTTTTGTGACTGATACACATTCAGGCAGGAGATTACTTCCCATGTGTGGATGTTAACAGCATGTACTGTACCAGTGACATGAGGAGTGTGCTCATGCCTACCCTACTGCTTGTTACTTCTCTTCAGAAAGATCTAAGTTCTCCACCCAGGGACCTGAAAGCCCAGAGAATACACTGGCTCTGACAATATTTAATAGTCAAGGAATATTTTTGCTTTAAATGTGAGCATATCTAAAGTCTATGACCATTTTCCTTGCTGGTGTTCGTGGTCTTTAAAGTCGAAATTACAGGAGTTTTACATAAGCAGCCTAGAAGCCTTGGTTATAGAATTCCCTCATTCTTCATGGTTCATCCCTCTGTTTCCACTTCTTCAGAGCTGAAAGGACTGTTCCTATCGCTTTATGAATCTATATATGGATTCTCCAGATGTACAAATGTAAAATCATTGAGTCACTGGAGATTCCCAGAGGATTAATAATTTAAATAAAAACAATCAGGACTGACTTGGTGTTTTACAGTCAAAAAATGTCTTTTCCCCATACTATTTCCTGTTCTGGTGCATAAATAATTCCTCTAGCATTAGCGGAGCTATGCTAATTTATACCCACAGAGGACTTAGTTTCAAAAGTCTGATTTAGATGACAACACTGAACTGCAGGGACTTGCCATTTTTATTTGTATGTAAAGTACCAGGCACTTAAGCAGTCATATGTCATTAAATTATTTCTAGAAAATAAACTGTCATTTGGAAGGCTTGCTCTTAGGTGAAATTACATCTTTTTGTATGACTTAAGACAGATGCAATGAGTTAATTTGAACCACCCCTCTTCACTTTCCTAATTTTGTTCTCTTTCCTATCTCCTGTCTCTCCTCTGCTAAGCATGCCTTCTTCACTACATCTGACTGGAACAAATACATCCTTGGGTGGTAGCTCGTGTACTTCATTGCAATGTTCCCTTTGTTCTGAATGGCCTTGTGAAAAATGAAGTAGTAGGGCATAAAAGTGGTCGATGTCAGCTATAGCTCCTGGGGCAGCTAAAAGTTGGATGATAAGAAGACTGTTTTAAGCCATCAAAGCTCCCTCTTCCTCAGCTGTAAGTTTTTTGTTGCACAGCACAGAATTTCACCCTAGGGTTTTTGACTGAATAGTGATGGATTTGACAACAGTCTCACCTGCACACTGGACATGTAATCATTAATGGGGCACTTCACTTCAGAAGAACCATGCAATTAAGATAGCTGATGTGCTTCTACTCTTCAAGTCTCATGTTAGTAATTTCATAAAGGCTGTATTCTGGTTTTGGCAGTCAGTTTTCTCCTCAGCATAAATTGCTGGAGTATTTGCCTTAGCTGTACCTGAGGCATGCTTCTGTGTAGCCCTGGTTGAGCTCTGATGCTGCCATTCTTGCACATTAGTCTTTCCTTCTGACAAAATTAATTTGGAGTCAGCAGGACAGCCACGTACATAGGTAAACACTGCTAAACATGAGAAAGGGCTGCTTTGTTTGCAAACGGAGATGAGATGATCTTTGCCGAAAGAGCTTGCCATCCAAAAAAACCAAATATATGCAAAAAACCTGTGTCAAGGTTAAGGCTGATGTTACATTTGATGTAATTAACATGGAAAGCTTATGTGACCTGTAAAGAGATTACAGGCAGTGGGGTAAGCTATGAACTGATCCTATTGCTTACTGGTATATGATTCTGTGCCTGTCATTTAATCTCAATAGTCATCGATGCTTACCTGCCTCGTGTATTCCTAGTGGAATACAGTGTACTGCATTCTGCTTTCAATTTCGTGTAAGACAGGTCCCCATGGTGTCTCAGATAACCTTGTAAGCCAGCTGGTAATTATTGTCATGGTGACCAGGATATACGGTGAACTCTCACAAAAGGCAACTCTTTGTCTTGAGGAACCAGTTTGACATTTTCTCAGAGGTTTTAATATATTTGGGTTCAGATAAGCACACTTTTGCAAGAACACTGTTTTTTGATGATAGACCAGTAGGTTGCTGGAGACAGAAGTCTTTCAATAGTATATGTAGATAAAAATAGTTTCCTTTATTGACAGACTATATTTAAATCAACTCATCTTTGCATCCTTAACCATAACTTCACGGAATTTTTCTGACCTCAGACCTCCGCTTCATTTAGACAGTTTCCGGCTTTCTATATTCAAAAAATATATATATTATAAATATAAAAATATTTGTGTGTGTGTGTGTCTGTTTGGTCAAGACTAAGGCAAGCTTGATTTTTTTCACATTTTTCATGTTAGTATTGGCTATACAAGAGGACTGTATAAGGGTAGTATGAAAAGAGACAAGAACAAAAGGCTACTGCTAGCTGTAAGGATCCTGGGGAGGTATTTAATGCTATTGTAACTGTCTGTATCTTCAGTTTCTAGGCAGCTGGAGGGCTTCTTACACCTGGGGACATGCCTTGGCCAATCACTGGAAAATAAGAGTAGGATATTTGGATGAAGTGAAATACCACTAGGAAATGGTGTGCTGGTAAAGATCCCTTCACTGATATTTACAGTCATTGTATCACCTACAGGCCCATGTGGAAGGAGGGTCTTGGGGTCTCCGAGCGCTGCAGAAACATGCACTGAGTGGCAGTCCCAGCAGACACGCTTATGCACTAAATAGATGGAGAACGCATGGCAGAGGGAACAGACAGCAGACGACTTGCCGGCAGTCACTCAGCAGGTTAGCAGCTAGGTTTCTTGGCTAGCAGACCTGTTTTGTCCTGAACTAAATCCCTTGACAGGAATTTTTCTCTCCAGTTTTTGGGGAGAAAAATAAACTGAGATCCCAGATACAAAGTTTGTCAAATCATCAGCCTACAAACTGCATTCATAACAATTGCGTAGTATTTTTTATGTCAATAGTTTGTTGCTCAGGTTGAATTGATGCTGTCCTTGGAAGGATGCACTTGTCACAAGGGTGTAATGTGTCCCTATACATCTACATCAAAGCCTAGCAAGAAGTTCTGTGTTAGAATAACCTTGTAAAACACTGTTAGGTGTTATTTTTGTAAAATGATTCTAAAGTAGTTGGAGATCATCACCAGACAGCTTGTTCTTGAAAGACACCCATTTTTGTAGTTGTAGCAGGAATAAATTTTCCACCTTACTCTTCTGGAAGCCACTCCTCTTCCTCTCTTTACAGTGGAAGGATGAAATATAGGCAGGTAAAGAAGAAATCCTGGAGCAAGTGACTACTGCATTCAGTTCTCCTCTGGAGCAAAACCCTCAAGGGACCCTTTTGTAACAAGTGTGTGTTACAACTGTTTTCCTGGCCCAGAACATTGAAATCCACCATGGCCATGAGAGAGCTGAAGTCAGAGGACTACCTAAAATGAAGGATTTTGGTCAGGAATGCAATAAATGTTTTGGAAAGGCTAATTTTAAAAGGAAATATTTGAGATGGGCAAAAAACTTTGTTTTAACAAAGGGTAAAGTCTACTCTCCTGTACTACTGCTTTAAATCTTTAAATGACTTTGCAGCCATTGATAATGAGCTGCAGTGACAAAGCGTGTGGCTCCATTCCTCACTCCATGTGTTATCTGCTAAAATCTGATCAATTATTGAGGAACAGTGTCGGGGCTTGACCAGCCGCTTGATTTTATGGCTCTGTAACGCTACCATGCTCAGTAAAGTAACACCTGCCTACAAAGGAAATCCACTACAGACCTTTGGTTTTGCTTTGTTTTCCACTTAGGGCTGTGACCTAATAATTACCAAGTAAAAGCAGAAAGAAACTGGTTGATTTTATTAAATAGCCATGTGATACATTTCTAACAAATAATAAATAATCAAACAAACCTTTTCATCTATGAAAAGGAAAGCATCACTGATCTTAATGTATTTACTGGAACCTGGATTGATCGTCCTACTTTTATCACTAGCAAGACAAAAGTAGCCATCAGGAGGAAGAGATGTGCAAGATTCTAGCAGAAAACAGAGTATATTAATGAAATGTACTCAGCAGAGAGCCTATTATGGTATCTGTCCTCTCTCCTGTGCCACTGCAGAGCTAAAAGTGATTGATAATAACCTTGTAGTTACTGTACAATTTGCCTACAATTTTATAGTTGCAGTCATGGCATTGATCTACAGTTAAATGAGATAATTCCTGTGTGCTATCTTGCCAGTCTGCCAGGAGCAATGTACCAATTGTACCTGTAAAGTCATAAAAAATGAATACCTGCTTGAATCCAGGGCTTAATATAGAAGTTTTAGATAGCTACATTAGGAAATTGCTATAAAGAATATTCTCAAGTTTGTAAGAGAAATGTGATGAGGACTATTTAAACCTAGAAATTTCTATCCGTAATACTGCTTTTATCAGCAGAGTCTTTTATAGCCTCTGCTTTCTTCTTCTCACTATATGAATGTTGCAAACCATTTTTTCGGGGAGTGGGGGTGTGGGGTAAAAAAAAAAAGAAAAAAGAAAGTAAACTTTGCAACTGTAGTCTTACTGATATTAAGTTCTAAGACATTAGAAAATGCTTATGCAGCATTTAATAAATTAATCTGGAAGACTGGTAGACTACTACAAATACTGAGATAAACTGGTTTAAAATACAAGATCTTTTCCTTCTGCTTTTTCTTTAATCTCACACTTGCATACAATGGATCAAAATTCAACCTCTTAGAAATTTTACTGGAAAATTCCATGGAAATCCTACTTTGGACTAGAAACCAGGCAGTTCAATGAACACTTCCTGAAGCTTTCAAATACATATGTACATCTTTCACTTGATTTCTTCCAAAATGCCTTATTTCACCCAACCCCCAAAACTTAAAATGAAACTTTTGGGTCATAAAACCACACAGATCACCTCCTGCAAAGGTTTGCTGAAAACAGAGCATGGTGAAACTCAGTGGCTTCACAGAGCTCTACACCGCAAACGTGGCTTCTTACTCCTCCCTGGGTCTAGCTCTTGGCTTGCACTGAAGCCTCTTTGAGCTATGCCGATATAAAACAGGGCCTCAAAAGGGAGCTGGTTACTGTCATGGGGAGTATGTTTCCCTGTTGCTAACATGCTGGTTACACAGGTGGCCAAATGGGCTATTAGGAGTCAGAAGTTGCTGACCCAATAAATTCTGACTCAGAAAGAGGCACTGGGGGTAACCTCAGGTTGCCTGTGACAGCTTTTTAATCCACGGCACTTTGTTTCTATGATTTCAGTCAGGAATGCAGAATTTGGGACTGTATGTCTTAGGAGTGCTGAAGGGAAGGCTTCTGCTGGCAAGCAGGGTTGTGTCATCCACAAACTGCTGCTACCTTACAGATGCTCCCGAATGATCCATGTGAAATTAATGAGAGACTTTAGTCCAACTACAGGTAGATTAGGGAATTTTCTCCCAAAAGCCATTGTCACAGGCAGTGTCGCCTGCTGCTGATCTTATTAGTTATCCAAGAAGCTGAAATAAGTGTTGGAGGGTGAGGCTAACCTGAGATCTGCATTACTTACATAAGCTTTCAAATGTCACCAGGCACTCAAAACATAGATTTGTTAGTTTTGAAGTTTTATACACCTAAGTAAATAAAAGACTGTTAAACCACAGACCTAAAGATAACAAGCTGTACATTCGTATTTTATTCTTGTTAACCTTCTTCTAAATCCCCAGAGAAGCAAATAAATAAATTATGCCAAATTATTTTCTCTATTTATTATTTGAATTTCGGTAGCACCCACAATATGTTTAACACTGACTCCATCTGTGGAAAAATATAGTTCCTTCCCTGAATACTTTTCAGCTTAAGAAATACAGGATTTGTGTATCTGATAGATTATTTGGCTACATTTTGTCATTTTCTTAGTGCCAAAAATATGCTTTGCTGTAAAAAACATTGAGTCCAAGGTCCTGATCTTGCCAACTGTTAGGCTTGTACAATACCATGGTGAGATTTCCCGTGTGCCAAATGGGATTGTTCACTATAGTAAACTTAAGTATGTGTGAACGTATTGGCAGGGTCAAAGCCTCTAAGGCTCTGCTCCTGTAAACACTTAATGCATGTTCATAGCTGTACTCACATGAGGATGCACACTGATTTTAATAGTCTAATTTACTCCAGCTGATTAGATATTTTTCTTGCATTAAGCTGTTTCTCACTGGGTCGAGAAGACAACAATGGCCAAAACCAGCCAAACACTATTGAGAATTTGTGTTGCTTTCATTAAACTCTCAGCAAGCCGTTTTTCAACCAACTTGCAACAGCACCGGCCACCTCATCTTTCTGTGACTTGGCTGGGGTCATTTCAGGTTTGCCATTTTATTTCAGCTCAGACAACTTCTGCCACATGCCTCTTTGTATGCATGATCTACAGCAGTCCTGATCTGCTCATGGATGCTGGCTGAAGGCACAGCTGGGAGACAGCCCAGTCTTTCTGGTACTGGAACATTTTTGTATGTGCTCCGTGCCATGCCTCTCTGCAGCACTGTACTTCCACAAACTGTGTTTCTGGTGAAAGACATAGAAAAGAACAGCTCTGGAGGGAGAAATACCTCCTCACAGCTGGCTGTGGTGAGTGTCTTTTCCTCAAGCCCCACATTTCTGGCTGGCTGCACCGGGGAGTTTCCTGAGGCAGCAACAACTAACTCCTGCCACCTCAGCCAAGAGCTCAGCCTCCTCCTCTCCTGCTTGCCGCCATTTTGCAAACCAGAGGAAGGAAATGAGGGGAAGTTGGAGATCAGCAGTCATTTCAGCTGAGGAAGAAAAGTCCTGCTGCTGTTAACACTGTCAGTTGGAACAGACACACTCTCCTTTCTGCTCCTGGAGCTAAAGCATGAGAGCAGTGTTGGTAGATCTGGGAGACCAGCCTGTGATACTGCTTGTAAGATCCTCTGCCATGTGGGGCATGAAAGCTCTAATAATGTGACACGTGACATATACCATTGAGGGAAGATGTAGTCTGCATGTTTGAACTACTTGCTATTGGTAAGAGTGAGAAAGTTGTCTTTCTTGTGCAGGTGATAGGAGGACATGTATTACCTCTCAAGACTGGCACAAGATTAATTCATAATAATATTTTTTAAAACCTTCTGTGACTTGCTTGGGGTCATCTCAATTTCCATGTCCTTAGAAGAAAGTATTCACACCAGAAAAAAAGACCCAGCTGGCCATCTGAATGTTGAGCACGAAGCCTCAGGAGAAGACAGAATTATATTTTTAAAGGCTGGCTGCTGAACTGAAAAGCAAATGAACAATTAAGCTTGGTTCAAAGGTTGAATAAGATCAAACTTTAGGCTGCAGAAATAAAACGTTTTCTGAATTCCCAAGGTAATCCAGTGGACTGAGGAAACCAAAGGAGTCCTGTGTGATTAAACTTATGAGAGTTACACAGGTTTTTGTCCTCAGAGCATACTGAAAAGCACTTTCTTGTCAATAGTTTGAAGCATTGTCTACCAAACAATTATTTATTTGCTCAAAGAATCTTCTGTATGGTATATATCTGTGATCATCATGGCAAAGCCCTCTGAAGATGCATGTAGTTGCACTGACAGCTCAGAATTTAACAGCTGTGTGTCTATACCTAGACACAGGACACAGCAGGACTATCCATGCCAACAGCTATTTAATGCATTGGTCCACTGCAACAGTGCTTAAATACCCACCAATGTGGATGTCTTCTTGGGCTTTGTAAATGTAGTATGGGAATCATTTAATTCATTATTTTGGTTAGGAAATGCAGATATTTATAATTTTGACTATCTTCTGCACATAGGTCTTCCAGAAAAATCTTAAAGTGATTTAAAAGGCCTGGTTTAGTACACTGAGACTATATGCAAAGTTCAGACAATATTTCATGAAGTTGGACATACTCTGTACATAAATGAATGTGTACTGGGGAGCAGCAACATCCACTATCAGGGCTGCATAATCATTAGTGTCATCTGCAGAACAGCAGAACTAACAACTGAGGTTCTATCATGGTATCATTAGTTTTTCAGACAAATGCATACTTAACATAGCTGAAATTTCATGCTCTCCTTTTGAGCTACTACATTCAATGAACAGATGTGAGAAAAAACCTTCAGTGAGATTACTGTAATCTTGATTCTCCTATTTTTAATCCAAGCAAGCCAACCACTACTATAGCTGAAGTATTATTATATAACAAAGAGATTGCCCTATATCAGAAAAAGATAACCAGTGAAAGGAAAGGAGACTTATTTGTCAAGCATGCTGTCTGAATAAGGGTAAAATCTGTCATAAAGGTCTAAAAATTACCTAAACATTTAAATACCTTAAACCACAGGTGCTTGCTCCTGTAAAAACATGATTGTCTTAATTATACTTGCAAAACATCAATATTTACTTAACAGACTGTTCACATTCAATCTTCCATAGCTGTAATAAGAACATCATCATGGATAGGTGAGCTACAAAGAAACTATGCTCAAGACAAGTGACTGGGAACATGACTGTGCCTGTAAAGCAGGCAGTGGTAACCAGTTTGCTGAAATATGCTTGATTTGAACACATTTTTGTCAGCTTCACCATCAGCGCCAGAGGAGCTCACCAGGAGTCAAGGGGGGTCCTGATAACGCCACGAACTGAGAACATAAGAGGTTGCCCCAGGGACCAAGAATGAAAGAGATCTTTTGGTCCTTCCTGTAGGCTTGATGACTGGTATTTCCCCCAGAATGTGTGAGAACATTAACAAGATCATTAAACACAGACCATATATTCACCATGTGACTCACCCAGGCCTTTTGTCACAGCTGGGAGTACTTGCCCGCCCTGCGTGACACATCCAAAAGATGAAAGCAATTAAGACACGCTGTTTATATTTTCAAGCTTCCCTTAATTTCCTTGGTGGTCTGCAGGAGCTGACCTGTTTCCACTGACCAGCCAGGGGCACCCTCCCCTGTCTCACCACAGGGCATGCTATCTTGAGGCTGGCAGTCTTGACAAATGAAGTGATCCATGCTGAAGGCTGGCTACAGCTCAAAGCTCCTCAGACGGCTTGTTACCTGCTTGCAAAAGACTGTACCATTACCGATCCCCTCCACAGTCCTGCAGAGGTGTAGAGGAATGAAGGCAGTGGGGTGATTAGCATTGATAACATGCAGTTGTGGCCTGTGGAGCAGGAGCAGGAGCAGGAGCAGGAGCAGGATGGTCTGACCTCGGAGGAAGGAGATACAGCACAGACAGTAGAATCTGACCAATGGTAAAGCCTTGTTGCAGTCTACTAGTTTGTGCTGCAACACAGAGGGAGTTTGAACTGAGGTTCAGCAGTAGCTATGAAGGCTTGAGGTGTCATTGCCCAACATTCACGATCGGATGCTTCCACACCCCAGTTCCAATAGTTCCAAGAGCTTAAAACATTGGTCCCTGATCCTCTCCAAGAGCAGTAGTATGATAGCTTGGAGTAACAGGCTACAAAATGGCCACACGGCTTTAGCCAGGCCACTTGAGCTGCTGGCCTGTGTCCTCATAGACTTGCTGAAGAGATCTGCTTGCTGTAGGTCCCATGTTGGCAGCTCCTCAAGAGATCTGCTTGCTGTAGGTCCCATGTTGGCAGCTCCTCACAGCACACACAGCCTTTGCTTTTCACCATGAGCTCGGGGAGGGACTGTGGTGCTTCTGACAAGCCACTGTGCTGTCTCCTTGTTAGGCATGCTGTTTGCTGATCGTGCAACACAATTAATATGTAGCATCTGCAGGGGATGGAGGGAGGAGGAGGTGGTGAGCAGTTTGGAGGTCCATTTTCCGCTCCCTTTTTGAAATGTTCAGTTCCAAACATGGAATAGTATGCATGTTTGGTTAACAAAAGAGCATTCCCGTTCACAAAAATGTGATCTATTTCCAGTTGAAACAACTTTGAGGAATTGTGTAAAAGCAAAAACTTTTCTTTCCTAACTTCTTCTTTCTTCTCTCCTGTATAGTTTTTCCATTGTTTTATGTGCTTTGTTGTGAAACAATTTTGATTTAGATTGGGCTTAATCCTTTGTCACCTGATTTATCTCCAGTTTAAGTGCAAAAGCCAGTATAATTTTAAGAGGCAATACTGGGAGAATTTTAGTTTACCTGTATTTTACTTTAGCTATAACTTAAACCACAGTTCTTCAGTACAGATGGTAGGTACATTTTTATGCTCGTATTTTTAACAGTATACCAAATAAATTGAATACATTGAAAATTAGTAACTACTGTCTCCAGAACAGTTCCTTTGGAAGCAACAGAAATGCGTGTCAAGGATACCATCACAGTCACGCAAGGCAAGAAAATTGCCACGTAATCTCCAGGAAGAAGATACAGGAAACAAAGCACAGTGGTGCTGTGTTGGAAGAAGCCTGTGGTATGGCACATCCATCTGTCCTATGAACTAACCCACTATGTATAAATATGAGCACATGCATTACAGGCCTTGACTTCCACAATACAATGTGAAATGGCAACGTCATATGAACCTTCTTCTGCTACTCAGTATTTCTTAGTGTACGAGCGAAGTACCACCACCACTGTTTTCCACATTGCTTACTGAGATGACTTCTGCAAGCCAAGAAATAACAGGTTGGGATTTGTACAGATCCTGTCTTCTCAGCTGTCTTCTTTTGATTGGGCTTTAAAGGCCTTATAAATGCCACGGAGGCATAGCTCTGAAGACCACCAGAGTGTCAGGTCTGTCCTACCAACCCAGCTCTCTGGAGAGGAGCTAGAAAAGGAACGATGTAATAAAAGTGCTGGAAAACAGTTATAAGCAGAGGAGGACGTTTAACTGTCATCCTCACAGCTTGGTATTGAGGCAGCTCATGGTTTGAATCTATAGCCTGGCTCTGAAGTGAGCTGGTGACCAGGGTCTGCCATTTGCCGTAGAGAGAACTCAGGGAGACACCTCAGACCTCCCGCAGCCTCAGCCTGCTCCAGTGCCCAGGAGGGAGCATGGATCAGGGTGGGAGGCAGGAGGCAGGAGTGGGCGCATTGTATTAAACAGTTTCATTTTGCTACTGGGGAGCAAATGCCCTTGCATGCCTTCCCTCCCCTTATTTTTTGTTCCCTGCACTGAATTGAGGAATTTCAAAATCTAAAAGGCCAACAAACCGAAACAGACCAAGAAGTCCACTTTTAATAGTTTTGTAAGTACTTGTAATTAGAAGTGAAGCTTTTCTCGGAGGTAGGTACTTCCCAGTTTGCCAGAAGTTCTTGGATGCAAACATCCTTTCTGATGAGGAAGAATGCAGCTCCTCCCCAGGACATTTTTCAGTATTGCCAACAAACCAAAACCCCCTGTGACTTGACCAGTTTTGCTAACCACTGGTGTGCAGTTTAACACAGCTGTGAGTGAATTTAGTGTCAGAGGTTCAAAATTATGTCAGAGAAAAAGAACAAAGAGGGAAGTGAAAAATGGGGCAGAATAGTTTCTTTCTGCCAAAACAGACCAGCTTCTAGTGGGCAAGCTGAAATATTTATACACTCATACCTCTGTGTACTTTTATATGTGTATATGTGTGTGTGAAGGCAAAATTCTTGACGGGATCCAAACGTTGCAGAAATACCTGTTAAAGCAGGAATGCATTTTACTAATGAAATAACCCATTTTTTCTTTTACTCCTGCTGTTACATTCCCCACTATGGCCTGGAAACCAGATGATTTTGAAAAACAAGAAGCCTGATGCTGAGCTCAGGCATGACTGAGTAAATCCAGAATAATGCTTCCAAACTGCAGGGAGTGACTCCAGATTTACACCAGGTTTCTGAGATCTGAATCTGGTCTGAAGTATTTAATTCCTACCAATGCGGTGTCCTGCTGCTTTCCTGAGGCTGCTGTCTGCCACGCAGAGCGTTTGCTGTCATGCAGTAAGAGGAAGCGCAGCGTGAGCTCTGCAGCTGGACTTGCAGACTCATGCTAGGAAGGGCAGCACAGCAGTAAGAACTTGAAAACAATTCATTTTAAACATCTTGCCCCCACCCCCTCCCCCCTCTCTGCAGGACCACAATTAGAGGAAATGGGGCAGGATGCAGTCAGACCAAGGGGAGCCAGGACAAGGCTGGGAGTGGACCAGGAGTTCAAGGGGACACTGGACAACTACTTGGAAGAGAGGCATTTTGAGGGTCACTAATAGGCAAACCACGTCAAACTCAGGAAATTCCACAAGATTAAAATAGTAAGAGGCTGAGAGTGTATTCAGAAGTAGCAGATCGCCTTGCTCTGTTCTTATTCTTCCTTGGTGTCTGCTTAGGGCAATGGTGAAGAAAAAGGACTGACTGAGATGCATTTTGACCTGACACAGTGTGGCAGTTATTTCATTTTTTAGGGGCAGAGAAGTCCTGAGGACTGAGTGAGGGACAGCCAGGGGAACGGTGCAGCAAGGGGTGCTTTGCTTGAGGTTCTGCATCAGGAGTTACAGGAAATTTCGTTCCTCTCTTCATTTGGTTTCAATTCAAATTTTCCCCACGGTAAACTGCACTTATGTTCACATTCAGCTTCAACATTCAGATTTCATTCTGTTGAGTAGATTCCATCTGCAGTTTGGCAAACCCGCAGATAATTAGCTCTCCCTTGTAATTATATTTCCAGTTAATGTCCCATTAAGATAAATGAGAAGAATTCGCATCTTCTGCTTAAGTGGTGATTTCAGAAAACGCAACATTTCATAGTCTTTGAACAAACAATCCCCTCCATTTGTTGTGGTGAGGTGTGTTTGTAGTACAGAAGCAGATCTTAATAATTTACATCTTCAGATGTACACCTTTTTTCTCCTGAGAACTTCGGTGCTTAGTGGGTGAATAGCCCAGGAGAAGAGCAAAGCCTGCCTTGGGGTTAAGGCATCAGACTCTCCCTCAGACAACGGGGTCCACTTCTCGCTTCCTTTTGCGGTTGCCTTCTCACACCGTGAGTACCATGCAAACCAGGCTTTTCACAGGTTGCTACTAACTGTGTTTCATTGCCCAAAGTGAGACAGCTCATGCCTAATTCCTGTAGCTGCACACTCATGAGCATGACTGCAGTCACCGAGCAGGGTGGGCTGGCAGCGAAGGCAGTGTGGCGAGGAGTCAGGGTACATGGAAAGGTGACAGCTGGGGGCACCTCGCCGGTTCCTACCCACTTCCTGAAGCTACATGGAAAAGAGCACATTTCAGTTTGCCAGCTTGTAAAATGCAGAAAACAATACTTACCTTTCACTGCACAGTGTGTTGAATAAAGAAAGTGCTGTTTAAGACCAAGTCCTCAGAAAAAGGCAGGCCTTAAGATAAAGGCATATCTGCAAAAATAAATGTAATGCTAACTTCATATAGATTACAGTGAAGATGAAAAAACTGTTCTCTGCTCTGAGGCTCTGGGGATCAAGTGCTCCCCGGGGAAGAAATGGGGCTGGAAGGACACTGTGCAGTTCCGTATTTTGCATTTGAACTATTGCTAAAAAGATTTTAAAATACCCTTTTTGATTTGCAACACCAATATCTGAAGGCGTAACCCTGGTGATTTTGCGCTGGCTAATACAGCATTGTTTTGTCCCAGGGCGCTCAGGGGTGCCCAACATCATTTTCTGTTCTCTTTTGCTTGTACACACAGGAACAGGAGAAAAATGTCTGGGAAAAGAGGCTGACAGCTCTGGTTACCCATTGACATAAAAGACCCTTTGGTAGCAAAGCTTCATTTTAAAGTCTCTTGAGACGTACTCTGCATTATTCTGGGGCAGATTTTGGAAAAGAAAAAGATCTCATTCAACAAGAAATGATTAAATGAGTACTGTGAGCAGTGAATAAGTGCACAAAAGTCATTGGATTAAGAACAAAAAGCTCGGGGCTCTGAATTTCTGGAGCAAGCAAAGAATTTTAGCTGAATGTAATGGCAGTACATTCTTGCATGTATTTATTGATAACATAAGGCAGCCCGTTTTGTCTCCATCAGCTGTAGAAGATTTACCTGAACTGTGGGAACAGTCAGTGCAGTGGCTGCGTTTCATTACCTCCCCAAAGCCCCCATGAAATTGCATTGAAAAGCCCGTAACCGCGGCCGCACGGCAGCCCCTCCTCAAAGGTCACCGCGGCGGCCGCCCCCCTTCTGCCCCCCGTTTGCTACGTCCCCCACGTTAACCTCACGCCGCTCACGCGGCAGATTCTAGCATTTCACCCCGCAGAGCCGCCCCGAGAAGCCAGCAGGCCCGCCCCGGGGCACCTGCCCTCGGCCCGGCCGCGGGAACCACCGCGGCGCTCGCTGCGCTGCTGGTTACGCGCGGGGGCAGGGGCGGCCCGGCAGGCGCGACCCCCGCTCGCCGCTCCCGCCCCCCGCCCCGCCCCCGCCGCGCGGGCTGCACGGCGCATCCGGCGGGGCAGGCAGCCCCCTAGCGGCAGCCGCGCGCCGCCCGCCGCCCGAGCCCCCGCCGCCCGCCCGCGGGCCGCTCCCGCCGCCGCCTGCGCTCGGTCACCCGCCGTGTCCCCGGGACGTTTGCGCCCGTCGGGCAGAAGGCCGGGCCGCCCGCGTGCCGCTGAGTGCTCGGGGGCCGCCATTTGCTGTCACTGTTGGGGAAAGGGCCGTAGCTAGCGCACGGCTTGCTGCGCGGCTCGCTAGCTTCAATCCAAATACTCTTCCTCGGGCTCCGAACAAGGATGAATTAATTCTGCCCCTACCGCAGGGAAAATACCGCTTTTTAAATACGTTATCTGAACCCGACGAATGAGCCTACCGTGGGGTCTGCCTGCCATCTGTCCCGACTCTCTCATGACACAGCCACCTGCTTTTTAACCCTTGAGAAATCCCAGACTAATGACGACGAAAGTCAAATTAATTGTCTTACTGGCGGCATGTACAGAAAGTACCTTGTGAGGGGGGAACCCGTTAAGAGTTTGAACCTTGATCAAAAAAACTTAATTTGATCAGATGTTTCGTGTCCCTTTTAGGCAAAGGCTAATGTGATTTTGTTCCTGTCTTTGAAATGATATAACCTTGACCCCTTCTTCGGCAAAAAATAATTCATCTGTAGTTTATAGTACCTGAAAAGTTCTGCAGGCAAATAGTAATTCTCCAAAGTGCTCCCATCCGGTATGTTAATGAGGCTAAATGAGGATCCTCTTTATTGCCCATGGCCTTTCTGAAGCATCTTCTAACTAGCTCTTCTACTTTTCCACACTCCAATGGACTGTGGAAAATGAAGGCTTGGTATCATCTACGGGAATCAGCGCAATGGGGAAGACCGTTAAAATTCTTTACTACAAAATCATAGGCCCTTGTCAGTATCCTTAGCTGTGGGTATTCTGTGCCCTTGCAAAAATCACCCTGACGTGCAAGATAAGTTGGCTTGCCCATAGATCATACAAGAAGCCTATCCTGGGATACCGATGAGTAATAATCTAAAGGTAATTGTTTCCTTTCAAGTGGAATGAATCAGTCCTAACTTTCTGCCACAGTGATGCAAATTTCCTGAGAGGTGTCAGCAGTTTCCATGTGTGTGTTCCCATTACTTAAATTTGTGTTCCCCATCTGTTAGGTGGAAGTACCCGTTTCTACTTCTAATCATACAGTGGGTGAAATTCTGCTTTGACTAACACCGGTCTAAATCTGGCCGACATAGCCCAGAACGTAGTAAAAGAAATTTTACTTTTACTGACTCCAAAAGCATTACTTTTGCTGACTCCAAAGTAATTCAGATCTGTGTTTCGGTGTGGCCTGTGGCTCTGATTGTCATAGCACTTACCCTGCTTCTGTATTGATACAATACGGAAATTAAAACCTGTGATTCTTCACTGATTCGCTGCAGTTCCAAACTGTCCCTGCAGAAAGGCACGCACGTATAAGGAAGGTTGGGACAAAATTATATAGGTAGGTTGTCATTCTATAGGTTGCTCTGAAACTCATGAAGTTTTCTCTATAAAGCAGCAACTACAATACACTGTCTCACTTAGACAGATACATATCCCTCTCTACCTGTCTCATAATTTCCTTAAAATATTCTTCAAAATATTAAAAGCTAAAAGCTTTATTCAGCTTTGTTTGGGAAGTTTGGGCTTCCCCATGATACAGTGCTGTGTGAATATCAGTTTGGGCTTCCCCATGATACAGTGCTGTGCGAATATCTTGAAGAATCTTCATCTGTAACTTGCGGGGATAAATTGCCTTTTTTGTCTGGAAACAGTGAAGTGTGTTTGGACTGCAAAATCATTCATCACACTTTCATTCTATGTATACAGGCTTTTTTCTGGTGGAAAGATGCATGCAGCAATTAAGCATTTTACAGATAAATATACCTGTGCAGTATATGTCAAAGCAAAGATATGTATCTAGAGCTTTGGCTTGGGTTTCTGAAAGCAGCAAAGAGTGCCACTCCAAGCTGTCTTCGAAGATTGCAGTAAAAGGTTTATGATCTGTATCTACTAGCATGGGTGACTCATAATAAATGTACTCCAAAGGTGTAGTGCCATGTCCAGCACTGATTGCTCTGACAAATGAGTACTCCTCTTCACTAGAGTAATTTGTAATCATATAACAGCTTGACTTTCTGTCTCCAAAAGCATAGTTTTGTCAGATTGGTTTATGCCACTACATCTCTCACAGCATTTTCAGAGACTATGACAGCTTTTGGTTTCATATTTACTCCCACATTTTTCTGTACTTTAAACAAATGTTATTTCACCTTCTTTACTCTGAATGTTCTAGATGCCGTTGAAGTTTTCTTTCCTTAAATAAAAAAAAAGTAAAGAAAAAAGAAAAGCAACTGAAACAATAATGTGTATTATGAAACATGTATTAGCTTCTCTTTTTTTTTTTTTTAGCAGTCTTTTTTTTTACTCACTTCTTTAAGAGCTTCTTTCTGCTGTTCTGTCTCAGAGGTTACGCTACTTTTGCTGGGCAGCTCCGAAGTGGTGGTGGTTGTTTTAATTGTAAGAACTCCTGTGCTATTTTGGCTTAATGAGTAGTTGTGACCAAATGCTGCTGTCTGAAGTCCGTGTGGTATATGGACTGCCTTCAGTAGTTTTGGATTCTATCCTGCAAAGAAGCAAGAATTTCAAGAGCTGGTGCATCATGGATTACTTATTTGAATCCTGTAAGAGGAAAGATTAAATAGACCAGAAACGCTTCAGCCTGAAGAAGAAGTGACTCAGCAAAAAGAGTAAAAACCGGAATGCAAGGAGAAAATTAACTGTGAGGAATTATAGCAGCAGCATGAAATTCTGAGGTAGGGCAGTAAAAAAAAAAAAAAAAAAAAAAAAAAAAAACAACACCAAAGGAGATGGAGATTTTACACAATGAAGAAGTAAACTCTAGAACTCATTGACACATGATGTTGATAACAGAAATATAAATGAGTTCCAAAAGCAATTAGACACAGAAAGGAAAGAAATATTCACAGGGAGACAACTGTTAATAACCCAAATTTCTGAAGGCAGAGGAGAATGCACCTTGGAACTGTGAGAAGGGGAAGCTAGCATACACTTAAATTGCAGGGGTAGTTGGCACTTTTGGAACAGGTTTTGTGTAGCCGGGGCTGAAGACAGGAAAACCGTTACTATTTGTGCAGTGCCATTCGTAAGAATAAAAACTGCTGTCGGATTTCACTGCTTCTGGAGCCGACAAATGGAGGGAAGGAAGCCTTGCTTGCAGAAGAGAGCTCAGGCACACATGCACACAAATGCAGTGCATTAAGCTCTTCAGGTAATCAAAGGAAATAAATTCAAACCGTTCACTCTGAAACTCAGTTTGCTACTGCAGTGTTTTCAGTTCGTGCATCTTCGATAAACTCTGCACTCACTCAAACTTCTGCAGAATGCTGAAACTTCTGTTCTTACTAGAGTGATTTTTCTCACCTTAGCTCTCACACTTTTTTGCATCCTGTTTGATGTAACTCCTGCTATTTCCTGAGAGGGACTGTGCAGACTTAGGCTACCTTACCTCTTACAGCTTTGTGCTTGGTCTTCTGAGTTGTTTCTGGCCAATAAGTGAACCTAGAGATGTGATGGACAATGCTTAGACATGAGGTAAAATTTCAAGTTCATGCACCTGTAGCTGTTGGTTGGATTTTCCATATGCTGAGATTTGGGGTTTTCTCATTAGTAGTCTGTTATAACAAATTACTGTAGTTCAGATCATGAGTTTTTACCTGAATTAGCGTTTGTTGTGGCCTTAACTGAAAACCATGGCTGATATCTTGACGTCTTTAAATTAGTGGAACAATGACTCCATGTAGATGGAAACCCTATGCTCTTAAGCCTGCCAATTATTTGAAAGACAGCTGTAAGACTTCACTCATATAGTTTAACAAAGCATCTTATCTCTGTTGGTGTCTAGTATAATTGTTATTGATAGTGGTATTAAGAATGTTAAAGTGATACCAGATTTCAGCATATAGTGAAGTGACAGTTCAGTTTCTGTAATCCTGTTTCGTTTTAAATATTTGAGTTCTGCATATTTTAATTTGTTTGCAAGGTGCCCCAGGTAACCACTGTATCACAGTGTGTGATTTTGCTGATGACTCTTAAGATTAGCACAAATTTCAGCTGCCTTCTTCATAACGAGGGGATCTTTCTGTTTTGATACCAAGGCTTGGTTTTAGTTAGTTAAGGCAATGCAAAATAAACAATCTCAACATGCTTGTTCATTATATCGATTGCTATGATTAATATATTAAATAATAAACTGACCAGAAAATAAGAGAATTCATTATATTAAAAAAAAAACTTTTTTATATCAACCATTTAAATTAAGGTTCCCTTGTTACCTGAAATCTGACTTTTAAGTAAAAGCTTTCTGTGTGCTAAGTGTGCCACGTAACCTGGAGACAGGAAGAATTTGCTTATGAATAATAATGCTTCCCTGCCCTTCCCAAGACCTTTCATTTGTGATAAACAGGTATGACTGGTACTGAGGATAGGACAAGTTTAGTGACAGCTTTGAAAAATGGTTATTTAAGCATGTATTTTCCTTGAGCAGAAGTGGACATTTCTCAGTAACTATCTGTAAAGTGTGTGTTCATATTACCGGGCCAGAATGGCAACAAACAGGTGGTGCACAGGGGCATGTTTAGGTGCAGATGATCGAGAAAAGAACTGGAGAAGAAAGAAAGGCCACGCTGAGCTGGTGGAAGAAAGGAAACGGTCCTGTAACCTCAGTGAAGCTATTCCACAACACACCAGCCGAGTATCGTCCTAGTTTGAACTGTGCCTTTTCCATTGGGTTATTTTAATTCTCTTCTGTGAAGAACTTCTTCTGACATTTCTGCCCTCATTGCAAAATGTTTGTCAGCTGTGTTTCTTTTTGTACAAATCCCTGAGGTTTTGTGAATGACATCACTGCTTAAAGCTTTGCTTGACCTCAGAGGCTTTTCTGCAATCAAGAGCGCTAGCCAGCATTGCACAACCTGTACTGCACAAACATGCATTGAACACTCAGTCAACCCCTGCGATCGAGCTTGCAGTGTTCATGTCAGAAAACAGAGAAAACTACCATAGATTCTTCTAACTGAAAAATGAGGGTCTTCTGCTTACATCACATTGTGACCCACCCACTGAGGAAAATTGTCCATCCATTTTACAGATTTCGTCCTCATCTGTTCTTAACATACTCTCTCAAATTTTCTATTTCAATTACCAGTGACTTTCTTGTTGCTCACTGATCTTTTTTCAAAGGGGGCAGATTTTCATAACATGTGGGCTTGTGCTGTGCTTTTGCAAATTGTGGGTTGATTCTGAAAAGATCAGGCACTATTACTGCGTAGCTACTGTCAGTTTTACCAACACGACCTCTCTCTGAATACGATGTTCTTTGTCATTGCTGAAGAAAATCTACATTTGATTTTGAATGGAAAATCTATACTGATTATTTTTTAAAATATATACTTTCTGGTATAATTATGGTAATTGGACTGTACCTGCACTGCAGCTACTATATAGCTTCACTGAAGGTATACTTTTTGACACTTCAATTGACTCTTATTTATCAGTTGAAAAATATGTATTTGATGGAAAGTAATTATGACATAAATACCTCAGAATTAAAAAAAACCACAGAATTATGGAAATGTATGTATCAACCCTGAATTTCAAGGGGTGCAAGTATTGCAGCCATATAACTTACTTTCTGCAATGTAATAACTCTATAGTTAATTATTGCATAATTGTCTGTTCATATCATCTAACTATACTCACTATGCTGTGAATGCTACTGGATAAATGTAATTGAAATGTCAGACTTTATATGAATTTGTGATGTAATATGTAGCAGAACTCATTAAATGAACAATTGATACAATAAAAATAGTTAATTGGAAAGAAATCTGTATCGACCAAAAGGGATACATAAATCTCCCTCCTTGTGTTTGCATGACTCCATATACCCAGAAAAAGAAAAAGAAAAGAAAGACTGGAGACATGTTTTAAAGGTAATTTCTTCACCTAGAGTGCCTTCTGGTCATGTTGGTTTGTGAGGTACCTACCTGAAAAAGAAGCACTATGGTAAACATGATTAATGACTTTGTCAAACAGAAGATTTGTGGTTAAAATGCACAGAGGTAACCCAAAGAATGTTGCTTTTGAGTGTTACATTTCTGAAAGCATCCAGTTTGGAGTAAAAATTTACATGTAAAGTCAATGTGCTTTTCTATGTAATTTCAGAATTTCGGTGTAGACACCACCAAGAAATTGTGCTCAAATCAAGCTGCCGATGTTTCAGAATTACAATTTAGTTGTCAAAATGATTTGGTGCATCGTGAGAATAAGAAGGACATGACTGGGAAAGCTACATTAGTGGAAACCAGTGTGATTAAAGGTCAGTTAAGCCTTATGATTTGAGTTATTAATATAACAAAGCTTAACCCCAGCCCTGATAAATAATTTACATACAGGATTATCTTGTGTGATTTCACTTGGAATCTGTGGCTTGATCAAAAGAGATGAAAAGTGAACATTTCTGTTCTTCCTCCATAAGTGCCTAAGGCAAATTCACCCAAGCTCTCAAGAGCAGCGTGGTATTAAACTTTGTTTGACATTGCAGTATGAATATTCAGTAGTTTTTTGGAACAGATGTGTGGAAAAGATGTGCTTCCCTTTTACTTTAGGATGATGCTTACACATCATCTGTTATAAAAAACACTGATTCCAACAGGTTTTAACGATGAACAAGCAATTTACATTAAAGATATGAAGATGTCGTCAACTCAGATTTTTGTATTTTGAAGAAAAAAGTAATATTGAGCAAATTACTTGACAGATAATTGTTTTTAAAGTCACCATTTGTTTGGATTCCCCAAGCATTTTTGATAGCTGGTTAGTTTTTCTACTTATCTTTCAAGTTTTTTCCTTTTTCAGAAATGAAACATACTGAAGCTGAGAAGCTAGATGATAAAAGGACAAATCCAAAAGACTTTGCAGTTAATATAAAAAATTCAATTGATTTTATTAATCTGTCAGTCATGGGCTATATCTGAAATATGAACACATCACATCAATTACAACACTGGAAAATTTGGAAGACTGAAGCACAAATACTCATCCTCACAGCATTTGTTAACAGATAACTGATACCCATATAAGAACATCCTATAAAGTTTCCCTTTATTGTCTTGTCATTCAGTGTGTGAGACTCCTAAAAAGGACTGCCTATTTGAAACTATACATATTGAAACTTCCAAATGCAACATACACAATGTTTATAGTGAAGAATTACTGTGGCATGTTGAATATTCACTAATCCTTATTGCTGTGGAAATTATTCTTTGGGAACTGGTTTTTGAAAGGCATTTTGGTATCTGGCTGCTTTGAAAGATAATTCCAAATTTGTTATTTTGTGGCTTTGAAAAATATCCCTGCAGGCTCCATTTTGTCACTGTTTAATGATTTTATTAGATTTTATAGGGTTAAATGGTGAAGCTTCCATATTGGCAGCTACAAAGTATGGTATCCTCTGTTTAAACCCCAGAAAAAAGAAAAAAAAAAGAAAAAAAAAAAGAATACGAAGATGGGTTAGTGTTATACTCTTTTGTACCAAGGGAACTACCAGCAAATCACTGCGGTCTGACTTTGAAAACCTCTGTCCACACTACAGGGATCAGTTGGATCACTTGCATGGGTTACTGTCTGTGGGGTGAGGCAGGCAGAGGAAGCAGGGGGGATGCTCCTGAAGAAAACATGACTAAGGTACCCTTGCTGAAGTAACCCAGGCATAAAATTTATGCTGAGCACTGGTTCACTCACATGCACAGGAGTCAATGCCTGTGTAGGTGCTTTACTTAATGGATCTAGACTCCTCACACACAGGGAAAGCCACACGGGTTAAAGTCATATAATAGTTTTACAGCCAAGTTTTTTCAATTATTATTTTCTAAACACAGCCACTCTGTGCAGCAAGAAGTGGAGTCATACTGTGTCGTCCTGTGCCTTTTACAGGAACTGTGCAGTAGCTTCTGAAGTGAGATCCTTGGCTGAGAAAAGAAGTTTGCAGCTGCTGTTACTAAAGCTTCAGCTCAATAACAGAATCGGGGCATCACCCAGTCTCTCCATTCTTTGTGTTGGAACCATTTTCCTACTGTGAGAGTATTTGCTCCTGCTTGTGTTTCTTTTGTCACTGGGCACCACTGAGAAGAGTCTGGCTCCATCTTCTTCACATCATCCCATCAGGAGCTTATACCTAGTGATAAGATCCTCCCTGAGCCTTCTCTTCAGCAGGCTGAACAGTCCCAGCCCTCTCAGCCTCCCCTTCTATTTCAGATGCTCCAGTCCCTTGATCACCTTCATGGCCCTATGCTGGACTCATTCCAGAATGTCCATGTCCTTCTTGTACTGGGGAGCCCAGATGTGGACTCAGCACTCTAGGTGTGCTCTCACCAGTGCTGAGTAGAGGGGGAAGAATCTCTGCTGGCACCAGCTTCCCTAATGAAGCCTAGGAGGTTGCTGGACTTCTTTACCACAAGGACACATTGCTGGCTCATGGTCAACTTCTTTACCAGGACCCCCATGTTTTTATCTGCAAAGCTCCTTTCCAGGCAGTCAGCCCCAGCCTGTACTAGTGCGTGGGATTATTCTTCTCCAAGTGCAGGACCTTGTGTTTTCTTTCACTGAATTTCATAACATTCCTCTGCCGAGTCCTCGAGCCTGTCCTGGTCCCTCTGAATGGCAACACAACTATCTCAGCCATTCCTCCCAGTTTTGTATCATTTGCAGACTTATTGAGGGTACACTCTGCCCCATCACCCATGCCATTAATGAATCCCTGTGTTCTTAACAGACACCCACAAAAACATCACCCATGTTGATCTGTCCACTAAACCCTGACTCAGAAGTTCTCAGTGGGCTCTTCACCTGTCCCTAGGTAGAGGGCTGCCTCTGTTAGCTGTGCTACCAGCAAAGTTTCTGCCTTCTCCTTCACACTGTTTGTTAACTCATGCAGTTTGCAGTTCTGGACACTAGAAAACAGACTTGGACTTCTTGCAACTGTTCTTGATTTGGACCTTCTGCTGAACATGTTTTGGCACTGCTGTGAAACAAGGCAATGTTGCTGACTGTCTCATCTGCTCCAGTTGGAGTGTGCTTGCCTTCTCTCCCTTTATTCATTCCAAGCCAGAAGCAATATTTTATCCACCTCATTATGCCTTATTTTTATGTCCTTGATAAACCTTTTTCGGCATCTCCAGGAGCACTTGATTTTCATTTGCTATTTTTTCACTTTCTATCACAAGTCTATTTTTCTCAGCCAATTCTTCATTTGCTTTTAATTCTGAAACACTCTAATTGAGGAGAAAGCTTTCTCTAGGGACTTTTTCAAGTTTTAAATTATCTTCTCTTAGCTATTCTTGCTCTATTTCCTTTGGCCTTCATTCCATTAAGATCTTAACCTTTGTTGTGGTATCCCTTCTGTGAAAGTAGAGTTTTCTTTTCTGCTGGTTGAGAGCCACACATCAATCACAATGGTAGATTACTGATCTAATTCTTCCTGCTTCCAGTAGATGCATTTCTTTTAAACTTCAGGTATCCATCAGGCTTGGTTTTTTCCCATCTGTTTCCCTGAGTTTATGGCTAGAGATCTGTGCTTTGCAGGTAGCCCTAGGTGTATGGCCAAGAGTATTAGAGTATTTTGGAGAAAAAATGGTGTTAGGGCTGCTGAGGGCTTGCCTGCCTCTGGTCCTTCAAAGATTCACAGCACTAACTTCCCAGCTATCCCAGCTCTTAGCCATGTTTCTGATTTATAAGCTCATTGATCACATATCTCCTGCCTCATTTCTCATGAAAGCTGCAATTAGTTAATTTGAAGTTCATCCTACGTACTGCTAAACTTAGACTACTCACAGATGAGATAAAGAATAGACTTTGTTACTGAGCGTTTCAAACAAACTCTGTTCAGTACACACGTGGAAAATCAAAAGGTCGTATCATGTTTCTTCCTTTGCAAGGCTAAGAAATTGCTTCATGTTTAATTGCCTTGCACTATATCCTTGTATAAACTCTGTCTAAATTTGAGTATAGTGTGAGTTTGACCCAGGCAGATTTGACCTAGACCAAAGAACAGTGATGGATTGTATGCCGACATACCCAAATCAAAGCTAAAGGTTTTTCTGAAAGATGTGTGTTAGTATAGTCCAGAATTATTTGGCTTAATTCAAAGATAACTGCAGAATTATACAGAAGATTGGATTAGATGATATAGCAGTTCTTCCTGGCCAGCCAAGGGATCCCCATGAGTCCACTGTTGCGTGCAGCAAGCTTGTCTGTTCCAGAGAGTATACTCTGCTCTGCTAATTCACAAGATAACGGATTAGAAAATATGTCAAGACTAATAACACAGACACACTCCTGTGGGTTTTGAGTGGGAGGAAATGCACCATTCACTGACTAATCTTTAAACTTCCACTGATGAATGTTAAGCCACCCTCCAAAGCACAAACCTGTTTCAAATTCCTAATAAGGTTGTTGAATCTGTGCTTTCAAAAAAACCGGTTACAGAGACAACTACTATTTCTTACCAAAGGCCAGATAGTTCTGAAAAGAAAAACAACATGTTTTTATTTCATTTTTAAAGCCTCTATTGTCTTTCCTTACAGTGTTCATGTTAATAAAGATAGGATTTATTATCTTTGTTTCTAAAGAAATTGAACCTTTTTCCTCTGTTGCAATTAAATCTGAATTGGCCACTGAAAATATTATCTTATTTTCTTATATTTGACTGAGTTTGAATTCAGTAGAAACAGCAGCAATATCTGCAGGATAATAAGTTTCATCAGAAATTTGCTGCATGGGTTTTTCTTTAACCTTGAAATTTGTTTTAAGTGCAGTTTCTAACACATTACCTAATCTTGTTGCTTATGGCTTAGGTTTCTGGAATTGTTACAATCTGCAATAAAAGTGTTTATGTTGATTTTGTTTATTAATGTCAGGACATTTTAAGGAAGATATTTATATATTCTGACTTCAGGCACTTGATTTAGCAGGCTAGTGGGCTGGAGAAATAAAAAAAGGAGTGGGCCTTCTGACTGCAATTTAGGATGCATGTATAATGTCTACAAAATTTGGCAAGGGGGATGCTTTAAGAAATTTCCACCCCTGTGTTGTAGCTTGCTGTCCCATCAGTTAGGGCAACACATTTGGTTACAGGGCTGTGCTCTAAACCAAATATTAAAATGAATTAAACATAATACCCCCAAAAAATTAAAGCAAAACGTAGAATTCTGAATTATTTTTGGAAAAAAACCCTGTTTATTCTTTGGTGACATCACAGGGCTTTCATATTAGTGTTCTGAATTAGATGCATAGGGATAAGCAATATGAATTAGGAATCCTTTACTGTATGCATGTATGAAAACTCTCCAGCTTCCACACTTTATCTCGGTCTTTGATTAGGGCAAAACTATTATTAGAACCTTTGGCCTCTATGGTCCTGTAACTATCTTTAAAAAAAAAAAATGGACTTTTTTGGGCTGTGAACAGAAAACTTACTCTTCACTGACACATCTCCAGAGATAAGTTTAAAAAAAGAGAAGAAAATTATTTAAAATGTGGAGATCACATCATTTCATAGGACAGACAGTACACTTTAGTAAATGATATTAAAACATTTTCAGCCAGCTTTGTTCTTAACCAAACTCTAACTTGTTGCATGGCAGGGGAAAGAAAGCATAGCTCTGAATCTTTACATATTTTGCTCGCTTATTAGGTGTGACTGATTCTAATTGCAGTAATATGCAGAGGATCCAGGCAGGAGTTTGTGGAAGTGGTTGTAAGGAGGAGGCATTACAGTGGTATATTTAGGGTAATTAAAGGGAACTTCAAATGAGTCACCTCTCTTGCTCTCTGGCAGCTCTGCCCCACCAGCCCTGTGCAGAGCCGCACCTGGGAGCCTGGGGGGTGCGTAGCGGTGCCCTGAGCCTTTCTTCTTGCCCCCTTGCAGGAAGGTATGATGGGGCCTGAAATATGTGATTGCTTAAAACTTGTGGCAACCATTTCTCATCTGCAAGAGCTGTTAATACACTGAGGATTTATTTTACAAAAAGGAGTAGTGCAACAGCAGAATTCATTGTCTCTAAGAATTTAATAAACCCAGCAAGATAGACTGGAAAAGAAGTGTCAAAGAAGATTTTTTTTAAAAAAAAGGACAGTGAAAGAGGTCAACAGATGTCTGTCTCAAATTTAAGATTAAACATTTCCCAACAATGTCTTAGTAGATTGCAGAGGGAGACAAACATTACCCATACATTAATTTGTAACCCTACAGTGCATATGAAATATTTTGATTGTGGCACTTAACAGTTTTTAAAGATATGCTACATCATCATGCGAAGGAATGGTTGATGGATACCAGCTCAAGGAACAGTCCATTAGTTTTATGGACCCTGATTGTGCTATCACTGAATAGTTTTCGGTGGCACTCCCTAAGGAACTGGTTCTCATTAACACTGAGGAGCATCAGAACCAGGCCCACAGCAAAGAGAATGCTACTGTTCATAAAACCACTTTGGCTTATGCATATGCCTTCAGCTCTGTGCATTTTTGCTTAAGTGACGCAGAAATAAAGATGTGGTTCTACCATGTTTAGTTCGCAATATTATTGCACATAATTCACAACTATTGTTTTCAAGTTAGGCATAAATAAATACTAAATGTTAGTATGTGGTTGAATGTTAATTTATGTAGCATAAATCCTGAACTATTTACGACAACTATAAAACTGTGTTATGGTCATGGCCAGGGGCCTTTAAGTATGCAGCCTTGTATGTATGTGAGCCAGGGTTTCTAGCACTGGTTTCCTTCAAGCAAGGGTCCTGATGGATTGGGTTAGTTCTGTTGCCTACATTTTGAAGGAGGGCAGAATGGAGAGTTACGACACCTGTTTGTGACCTTGAAATTTGTACAAAACCAGCAAGTATATTCCAAGGAAAAAAAAAAAATCCTACTCACTCGAGAATACAAGTGAGATAAATGGAAATTTTTAGTCTGCAGAGCACTACCCTTCCACTCTAAAGGCAAATGTAATTATACAAATTGTTCCAGGAAGCACAGAATTAATGAAATTTGGTTTAAGTATTCAGGTCTGTTGTCCCCTACTGCTCCTCTTCCCTTTCCCTGATAATAACCAAAACTCTCCTTATGGCACTCCTATCAAATAAAAAAGAGCAGGTCTGGAGCTACGTGTGTGTTGAGTGGCCAGCCAATATGCACATGCTGATTTATCCTGCTGTCTGCTGCCAAATGGAGTGTATAACAGCTGTGTTCTGCATGCTTTTCTTTCAGTAGAGGAACTAATTCAACTCTCGCTTTTGTAACCACGTTGAGACTTCTGCCCCTTTTCAAATCTAACTGAAACTGGCAAAAAAACTTTTAAAAGTACTGGACAGATTGACAGATGGATGGATAGACAGCACGATGACATAAACCTTGTTTTCTTAGCAGGCTGAGATGGCATATCTGATTCAGTAATTCAGTGTTGAGACTAATAGATATTTTTTTTCAAACAGGGAAGCAAATTGCATTGATTTCATTGTTCAGAATCCCCTTGGGATTGTTCAGCTTGTCCCATTCATTGCTTAATGCTTTATTGAAGTGTAAATATATACATTTCGGAAGGAATCCTACACAGGTTTGGGACTGGGGACAGCTGTGATTTAGTCTGGCCTGATGACATTAGTTTCCTTTCTCCTTGAGTGTCTTCCTTAGAAGTGTATCATTTTGTTTGCATGTGTTTGGTAAAGAAGAAAGTCTAGCTATGCCATCCATGAGCAACCTGTACTTTATAGCCGCATTAGCAAATCTGAGCACACAAACATTATTTCCTTTGCCAAATCACAAGGATTAGCTTATTCTTTCAGTGCCTGTTTTATTTATTAGTTTACTTTTACTAACATGAAACACAGCCAACTTGCAAATTAACTACAAACCTGAAAATGCTTATTAACATGATAGTGGCCACAGGTGTGAGTAAGATCTTCATTAAATAACTCATCATAGGTTTGGGTTTTAGGGTTTGGGGTTTTTTTTTCATTTTGATGCTTAGATGTTGAAATAGCTTGCTAATTTACTCATTCCTAAAAAGTAGCAGGGGGGGGCTTGTAGGTAAATCAGTTTATGATAAACCTCTGTACTAGTATGGCCAGACAGCTGCTTGATTAACAATGGTTATTTCTGGCCTTTAAAAATCTGTAAAGGAAAAGATCACAACTTCAGAAAAAAAATGAGTCCTACTCAGTTTTTCAGGGAGAGACACCTCAGGCATGGAGAGTCTCAGGAGGAACACAAGTGGGGTTTGGAGACTGCCAGGGGGCAGTCAAGTTCAGGAACTTGAGCAAGTCATTTAAAATCTCTGTGAAAATCAGAACAGTGAGAAGAATGTTGCTTTCTTTGCTTTTTGCTTTTGTGGTTGTCTGTATGAACTGTATATTTTTTCACAGCAAGGATAGAGTCTTCCATTTCCTTACAGTTATTTTTTGCTAATTGCTCAGGTCTAACAAACAAGGCACTTGGAAAGTGTGAGGCAGAAAAGGAAGAGGAAGAAGAGCATGACTACAACTATGTGGATGAACACATAATTGAAAACATAACAAAAATATTTCAAGGCACCACTGTTAGAAATAAGCATGCACTCTGAAGGAAGAAGGTGAGTGTGACCTATGATCACTTGTGAATGCAAACAAGGGCTGGCAGAGTGATTTTTCAGACTGGCCGGTAACCTTCACTCCCCAAAATGAGGGAGGGTGTCTCCTGGGAGCTGCTGCTGTTGCCCCAAGTGTTCTGTGAATAGTGCAGGAGGGGCACCTCTGAGCTGCTGCCTGTGACCCCCTGTCACTCTTAGGGATGCCACCTTTGTCAAAGCCATACCTATCATCGTTCTGGTGATAAAGTTCACAGGCAAGCTCAGGTTTACAGATAGAGACAAAACCTTGATTAGACCAACAGTCATCCTTACAAAAACACACAGCAACCCAGAGAAAGGCTTTGTATTCTGAAAGCCTGTCTAATTTTTCTGATTTGTGCCAGTGTGCTGGAACAAATTATAGTACTCTAAATGCAATTCTTTTCCTCTTTTTAGAAGTGGATGCCTTGTTGTGCATGACTAAGGTTTGTCTCTTAAAAAGCTTTCAGGAATTATCTGTGTTTTCACTAAATCCTTGAGGTTCTGCTCTGGCAGTCTGCAGACACTTAAAGTGCTGGTGAAGAGGGCCTTTGCTTCTAAAAAGCTCCAAGCATCATTTCCAGCTAAACACAGATTAGACTTTTTTTTTCTATATCTGAGTGAAGCTGTGTAGTCCCAGATCTTTTCACTCACAGCTGAACCTTCTATGAACTTCACTTGAGTTGGCTGAATTGCTTCTTTTGTTAAGAGAAACCCCTGAAAACCCAGAAAAACTTGAAATGTTGTGTTTTAAAGATTTTTTAAAAAAAATCTATTATGAAGTGGTATTTTATTTTCAAATGCATTTTGTATTTATTTTAAAATGGCGTGCAACACTTCTATTTGAGTTAAGCAGGCACTGAATCTGAAACAAGTGGTGTTTTTCTGAAATGCTCAGACTCCTCAGAAACATGACATCCACAGCAGTGTGTGGTATCACTGCAGCCATCTCCTCCCCCGCTCACAGCCACAGAAATTCAAAAGTTACAGAAAAAACTGAAAAATGAAACAAAGTAGGGCGTTTCACATAATGCATTACTTCCTCAATCCACTTGCCAAGGAGGATGGGAACTTGCTCTATTGCAATAAAGAGAGAATGAATCTCTCTCTTGATTAAAATAGTCCTTTTGACTATAGGCATTAAGGGTAAAACCTAGTTTCAAGAAGCAATGCCAGCCTAGAGGATCTACATCTAATTTTACTACTTACTGTTGTGGCATCAGTGCGCTTAAGTCTTTATCCACCTGCCTTTTAAACTCCCTATTAGTAAAGGCAAGGTTTCACCTTATTAGTTGTTGTCTTTGAGGGCTCTAGCAAAACATGAAAGGACAGACCTTTGCCACCTTGAGGGAGATCACTGTCTGTCTTGGATTATGAAGCAATACCATAAATTATCATCCTCAGTGGATGACAGAGGTATCCACCCTCGTAAATCATTAGCTAGCCAAGGAGTACATAGCTCCTTCAGCCTGCTGGTGTCTCCCCAGCCATTAGAAATCGTCCATTATGGCTTTTATCTAGCACTTAAAACTTCTGTCAAGCTTCTATGCTTGCACTTGTGAGCATTTTGAGAAATGTGGATTTGATGTGGGTACATGAAATTAACCTTTAATGTGGGCAAAAACCCTATAAAATATCTTGCCAGGTAAAATGATTGATGAAACTTAATCAGCTTTTGAGCATGTATGCTACATAACTCGTTGAAGAGGCTATTAAAAATAACCAAGTAGCTGTTTTAGGCTTACTTAAAAGCAAATAATGTACAAAAATGTGTTGCCTCTTGCATCTGTGCCAAAAAAAGCCTAACATCTGATCTTGTTAGTTCTACTTCAAGAATTCATCACTCAACTATTTCCCACCCATGGTCCCTCCCTTTGTCAGGACATGTATGGTATTTATGAATATCCACTTTTAATTATTTACTATATATGGCCTATCAAAATTAAGTCTATTAATCCAAATTACTTTTAAATGGAGTCGTTAAGGGGAAAAAATAGTTTCCATGAAATACAGAAGTAAGCCTTAACAGTCAGGTGTACTTTGAGAAAATCAGTATTTATTTTTTGCAGTGTTCACCAGTACACCCCAAAAAAGTCTTTCCACAACCAGGGTCAAAGCATGCCAGGAAGATACTAGTAAGAGCAAGTCCTCACCCTAAGCAGAAGGGAGAAAGAACAGAGATTTGCCTCAGGTCATTGCTATGTTAATTTTGACAGAATAAATGTGCCCAGAGGGTCAATGATGTTAACATGACCTCATCACTCCAGAACAATAAGCAATTAAACAAAAGACTTCACTACAGATGCCTGGAGCTTGCTATAGCAACAACTATCATTAACATATTTTAACCTTTCATTAAAGATTCACAGAAAGTAGGAAAAAACCCTGAAAACATTTAAAATGTATGGCTTTCTTTTTAACAACACAAGTTTCTTTCCTTTTACTGCCATGAGCTGGTTTTGGGGGGATTTTTTTTTTTTTTTAAGGAGAAAAGCCCTCAGTTTGACAGTCTTTTAGAAGACATTAAAGATGTAAATAGTGCTTTTTCTTAGCTGTGAAAAAAAAGAGGAGAGAGAAGGTTCATTGCAATGAACTGGAGTACCTCTGGTGCTGCTATAATGTCTTACCCCACATCCATGCAAACCAAAATGAGATGGAAGCATGCAGAAGCAGCAACATCAAAAAAATACCAACAGCAAAACCAGAGAAGGCAGCTTCTGTTTCCAGTGCTGAGAGCTGCTTGTAACCTCCTGGCTGGAAAATGACGGAAACAACATGGTCCAGACACCTGGAGAGCTGAAAACGACTACTGGTGTCAGGCTCTTTGAGGACATTGCTTTCTGGGCTTGAACTTCACACAAGTGCTGGAAAAGCAATGGTCTCAGCTGACTAAGCCTGTGTGCTTATTAAACGGGAGCCAAAAAAAGGAAAAGTAGACGAGAGAGAGAGATGCTGTAGGGAATGAAAAACATACGCAGCTGTGTTTTCCTCTTGTCACAAACTCAACAGCTAAGGTGGGTTTTTTTGGACAAAGTAGTTTGCTTTGTTTTCGGTTTGCACCATTTTTTTTTAATGTATTTGGATGAAACAGATTGAGGTGCAACTTTTCCTTTTTTTTTTTTTATTTTACCTTGGCTGTGCTGAGATACAGATTCCTGCATGACTGAAAGCTAGAGACAGTGCTACAAATGAAAACCAACCTTTCTGACCCACCACATCTTCATTAATCCTTTTGTACTGTTTTTCTAAGACATCTCACTGGAGCTTTCATACCACTGACCCTCTAAGCTAGCTGTTCCTTTCATAGCTCCCCTTGCCTCCTGCTGAGGCAAACTTTGTAGCCTCAGGGATATTGGAGTAAGGAACCCAAATCCATGACTGGAGTTGTATATTCTCAGCACTTTTGAAAGTTCCCCTCCTCTTAAGTATTTTTCAATGCAGATTTGGAGGTATCGCCTACTTTGCCAATTTTCATCGTTAGATAATTTTTCTACTGCCTGGTGTTTTCACTTTTCCCTAATGTGCAAACTGAAGCTTTTTTCCCAGGATGCAATCAATAGTGATTACTGAAGGAAGGAAGAGTCAAGAGGGAGCAAATGAATTGTGTGCTGCTCTGAGAGCTATGATTCAGTTCTTAGCTTTGACACAGGCAGGACTTCAGACAGCCTGTCTCAAAGCAGTTGCAGGTTCAGAGACCCTAAGGGCAGGGAAGAGTACCAAACCACCATGGTTATCTAGATATTCTTCCTATATGCACAGGTCTTGTCATTGCCCTAAAGGGCAGATTAAAACGTAGTTTTGTGGGGTGGCAAAGCTGGGAACAGAGCCTGCTGGTGAAGTATCAGCATGATGGCATACTGCCATTAAATATTAACTAAATTATTAATTAACTTCCCTCCAGGCCTGTAACTCTGTTACCCCAGCCCCAGGGAACACCCATTAGAAGATTGTCTCCAAGAGGAGGGTATCTGTTCTCCCACATCTGCCAGATCAGCAACACAGCACAGACATCATGGGCATAATCACACTGGAGAACCAACAAGAAAAACTTTTTGCTGGAGTCATACCTTACACTGACTAAATGAGTTCTTTCACCCTGTATAGGTCAAACTTTTCCCTAAACTGCATGAACTATACTAGTAAATGAAAAATTTACTGGTATGAATTTCACACACTTAGGCAAAGTTGCTGGCACAGCTGTGTTGGAGTCATATATTAACTGTATTTTTGCTGTAGTCTTGGGGTTGCTGGTATAATTGTACTGACAAACCATTTTATGGCACAGACAAGCCCCGACTCACAGCCGTTAATTTGACTCAAGACCTCCTTCAGCTGCACTCTCTGTGTAATTTTTAAATCCAAATGTAAAGGTTTCCTGTTTCACCCTATCATTTTGTTTTGTTTGTTTTCAGAGACATCTGAAGCAAAAGAATTCTGAAATTAACTGGAATGAAATAGGAAACTGTGTCCTTCACACATTAAGAAGAAAAAGCTGCTCAGGAAAATGTCCTTCTTGTCTCATGAAGAGCATATGAGGCTGTAATTTAACTATAATAATCCCCTGAGAAACTAAACTGCTTACTTGTCCTAAATAAGAAGTCAAACCAGCTAATGTCTTGTGACCCTTTGGAGGGACAAAGTTCTTCTGTACATATTTATTCATGAGTTTAGATAATGATGCCAAGTCTAATCCTTCATTCATATTGCACTGAAATTCCAGTTGATTTTCTCAACCGCTGTAGGGCATACGCAAAAGGAATACCCCTTCCTGAAACAGCTGCATGGTAGTTTCCTTTGTTTTTGGAGAAGGGAAGGGTAGGGAGGGGAATGAAGGGTTGTCTAAGGCGAACGTCCATTTTTTAACCAGTCTCATATGCTTCAGGTTAAGGCTTAAAACTGGAAACAGCCAGATTATGCCACTCTTTCAGGCAACGATCAATGCTTTATTGCACAAGTAGTACTGTTGCACAAGTCATTCACCCTGGAAAGCAATGCCACTCCTCCCATAGGGAAGTGCTACTTAGAAAAATTGGGAGCACCTAAATTAGATAGCATTGCCATCTCCATAACCCCTTGCACAGCTTAAGTTATGTAGACTCATGCTAGAGCTGTATATTTTGCTATTATGTTTGGCAATTTGCTGCAAACGCAACCAGGAAAGGACAGAAGCTGGAGCTGAAAGAGTAGTGTTTGTGCTAGCCCTCCTCATTGGGAAAAAGGCACATGCTGCCCTCTTTAAGACGTCTGGGGAAAGCAGTGTTGAAGAACTTCACCTGCAACTTGTGGTACCTCGTATTCCCACACAAGCGTCTGGGGGCAGAGGCAGCCTCAGGTGCCTCTCCGCATCACACATGAATGGCCAACTCTACCCCACTGGAGAGAGGGCACGGGAAGGGCAGCACAATCTCTTCTCCTTTTTTAAAGAAAACAAGTGTTTGCTTTGAAGGATTTTCTTTTACTTTATGCTTCTGAAAATGAAAAATGAGAGCTAAATGCTTACATGGTATCTGAAAGGACACAAGACCTCCTTGGCCTTGAAGGAGGGACCTCCTTTGTGCCCTGCTCCTTGTCTGTGAGTGCCGAGCAGCGGCAGGGAGAGCCTCTGCTCACACAGAAAAACATCTCAGTGGGCTTGGCAGTGAGCATGCAATTGGTGCTGATATTAGAGCTGCCATATTCCTGTCTGGGATCGCTGTATGCAATCACACAAGGTGCACAGGTGAAGTGTGCTCAACATCTTTGGGTGGCACTGGACCTAGTCCTCATGTTCTGGTCTGATACTGGTCATTTATGGCATATAAGAATAAGAAGTGGGCAGCACATGCATAGTGAGCACTGTGTGTCTAAAAGTGTTGGATCTAGGGCAACTGCATGTCCCTCTGGCAGTGGTTTGACTCTCAGGGAAAACTGAGAACTGATGTGTAAACAGACAGTTTGTGTGCCAAGAGTTTACAGACTCAACAGCAGCTTGATCAGAGTGGCATATCCAGAAATCCCAGACAGCAGGATGGAGAAAGGGAACATGTCTAGAAAGCCTAGACATACCATATTTTCAGTCCTACTGAGGACTTAAAAAGCAAATGCTCACAAAAATGCCTTAATATACTTTAAAGAAAAAGTCTTTTCATACATACAGTACAGTGTCTTCAGACTTCCCTATTAAAATTCTACTGAATGATTAATTTTCACTAATTAATTTAGAAGTTCTCAATATTGTCTCACATTAATTTATTCAAGATAAATGTTCATCCTCATTAAAATCAGTTGCAATTTAAGTATTAAGAATGTAGCTCAGAGTGCTTTGATTCCATGCATATGTAGCATGCAGCATTTTGCATATCACTAGTTAATACGGAGGCTTGCAGGCATGTACAAAACTTGTAACTAGCTGACATGACTTGTGGGTATTTGAAATATGTTTTAAGCCTTTTACACAAAAATCCTTATTTCTTTTTGTGGCATCTCAAAACTGTCCCATTCATTATGGTAGCAAATGCAATCTGGTATTTGAATAAAAGGAATTTGTTGTGTATTTTATTGACTTCTTTTTCTACTGAATGTGATGTTGTCCTCTGCTGGATGTCTGAAAGATATGATATGTTACTACCACAATTTTCTTTCACAAAGGTACCAGAAGCCTGACTTCTGCAGCTAGAAAGGAGGAGAGGAAAGCCTACAGCCTCCTGGGCTGCGTTGGGAGAGCGCTGCCAGAAGGTGGAGGGAGTCTGCTCAGCAGTGGGGAGGCCACATTCGGACTGCTGTGCCCAGTTCTGGACTCCCCAGTACAAGAAGGACATGGACACACTGGAGTGAGTCCAATAAAGGGCATAAAGATGACTGAGCACTTGGAGCATCTGGCATACAAGGAGAGAGCTAGAAAAAACAAGGCACTCGTTAGTTGCTCTAGGTGTTAGGATGGGTGTAAACAGGGTGGAATGCAGTTACTTTCCCAAAAAAACCAAGCTTCTTTCAGACATTCTATAAAAAAAACAAACCTTGGATTTAGTTTGTGAACAAAACCAAGACTTATCATCCTTTTTTTCATGTTCTTCCCTTTAAAATGCTTCCAAAGAAGCAATTTCTCTTCTCTGCATAGATCCTGTCACATAAGGAATCGGGTTCTGCCACCCTTGTCATGCGCAACAATCCTGTCTTGTACATTCAGCCTCATTGAATTCAATGAGTTTTATGCATCTGAGTAAAAGTGGCAGATTTTATGAACCCTGTAAATATATTAGTAGCAGAGATGTCTCTGGTATCTTTTCCTCAGGCACATGAGCCAACATCATATCCTATCACAGACATGAGAGCTAGCCTGGCTGTTCAGTTTACATGATGCAGAAGGACAGTGGCATTTGCATTCAGTTCTTGGCATGGAAGGGAGGCCATGGTGCTCTTCTGTGAGGACAGGACATCCAGTCTTGCTGGGGAAAGTGAAGGGGAGGGAGGAGGCATGAAGTAAGAGCCTAGTAAAAGGTTTGTGTTTGATGTTTAAGACTTTGTAAGTATTGTGACTCCCTTATGTCATACAGATGACCACAGTGATTTCGCACTGTTTGCTAATACATGTTTGACAAAGCTATAATGTCATCACAATCCTTGAGGGATCTGGTTATCGTTCCCAGACATTAATGCTCAGGAAGACGATGTTTCAGAGGGGAAAGCCATTTTCAGCTGAACACAGACTGCAATTGCTATGCCAAGAGAATACAAGTGTATTTCAATAATAAGATATTTGCTTTGCAAAAGACTGGCACAGCAAAAGCTTTTGCACAGACTTGTTAGCTTAAAGGCTTATCTCTTTTAATGCTAAGAAGTATTTCCAGAGAGTTCTCACTGAAGGCCTGCTCAGGAGCAGCTGCTTCCGCAGCACTCCATGTGTGCATAAGCCCTTAGTGAGATGGCATTTTCTGTTTGAATGATCAACATGCACATTTTTTATATATCCAGCCTTTGTGCCTGGGAAGATAAGAAGAATCTTCTCCCTGCATTCTTCTTTAAATGCCAAAAGCTCTTTTGTTTAAATACAAAGTGTCAAACAAATGCTTATCTATCCCACTCCTCCCAATAAGAAGCCACTGTTTATTCTTGTTATCTTTTCACTTAACGTGTATGATACTTCTCCTACCTCTGCTAAGACTGCCCAAGTGTTTTGCTAACATTTTTTCACTTTGATGCGCCTGTACCATGTTAACTTTCAACTTCTTGACACCATATTAAAACTGATAGTACAGTCTCCAAAGAGAAAGATTTTTCTTGCTTCGACTTCATGTATTAGTGGCAGGTTGTTGCTGCTGTTTTCTTTAATTTTCCTCTCCTCTCTTTTTTTTTTAATGTGCCTGTGTGCTGGGAGTCTTCCTGTGCTTTGCAGTAATACACCTCTTTGATGAGCTTACTCTGTCTCTTTTCTTGGGTTTCTGTATTTTCTAGGATAGCCTTTTACTCTGAAGTAAAGATAGACTCTTTCTCTGGGACTGATGAACCATGTGGGTCTGGTCTAAGCGCAGGCTGCCAGCTGCCAGCAGGCTGGGTGGGAGGAGGGGGTACCCTGCCTTTGCCTGGCTGCTGCTGCTGCTCTTGCCCCAGTCCACTGCTGCCAGCCACCGCCAGGGAGGGGGTACCAGGACGGATAGCTCAGTCCAGCCATTTTTATGTTCTCATGTAACTTTAAATCCCTCCTGTATGTTTAGATTTGGGAGTATGTGGAAGTGGCTACATGGTGTTTCGAGGGCTTGAATCTGCCAGGATTTAAGAAATGCCTGTACGTACAAGTGCCTTATCCACAAGTTCTCAGTGACGCTGTCCTTGAGGCTCTGGGCACAGCAGTGCTGGCAGCTGGTGGCTCAGGCCAGCCTCAGAAAGCAGTAGCTCTTCCTAGGGCAGCCTCAGAAGTTACAATCTTTCTTTCTTGCAAGTACACTGCTCCTCCATCACCTCCCTGGTCCCCATGGTGCAGAGGAAGGGTGTGAGTGGGGCTCAGGGGGTTGCCCCATGGGGTACATTCTCAGCAAAAAGACTTTTCTCCTTTTTCTGCCTTATTCCAGGTGCCTGTTCTCCTTAGGTTCAGTGATCACTTCTGTTAGTATTTTGGGGCCTAACATCACACATTTCTAAACTGCTGCTTTTTCCCAGTTTGCAGTCCTTCCCTGCAAACGTACACAAAAAGCAGTTCATTCAACTCTTGCACAGCTACAAACGATTTGCGAAGGAAGTGAAAGACATAAAGGATTTTATTTCATTGCATTTTATGTCCTGGAGAGTTTGGTTAGGCATGAATCAGTTAAAAAACATTTTAAAATTATCATGGGTTTTCTAGATAAACATGTGACATGAGTCATATTTTAAGTAGGTATAAACACCTCGTAACAAATCTTTATCTGATACTGCCTCCATTCCTTGTCTTCCAAACCCTATTTTGAGTTTGACTAACCTGATCTCCTTCTATGGCAAGGTGACCTGCTTAGTAGATATGAAGGAAAGGCTGTGGATATTTTTTACTTAGACTTTAATAAAGCCTTTGACACTGCTTTCCCACAGCATTCTTCTGGAGAAACTGGTTGCTCATGGCTTGGACAGGTGTAGTCCTCACTAGGTAAAAAACTGGCTGGATGGCTGAGCCTAAAGAGTGGTTGGGGATGGAGTTAGATCTAGTTGGTGGCCAATCACAAGTGGTGTTCCCTGGGGCTCAGTACTGAGTCCAGTCCTGTTTAATATCTGTGTCAGTGATCTGGATGAGGGGATCAAGTGCACCCTCAGTAAGTTTGCAGATGACACCTGTGGTATAAGAAGGCACAGACCTCAAGTGAGATCCTTTATTGCATACATAATTGCTGGTTATATACAATCACTTATCCACCCAGGTTCTGCCCCAGAATGTGCTTATGTGTAGTGAAATACCTTTCCAGCCAGTTCACACCCCACTGAACTGTTCACTTTCTCCATGCTCATTTGACAATATCTCTTCTTCCCAGATCAGGATTTAAGGTGTGGGAGGCTTTGGGCACACCCTCATTGCAGACAGGTGTGCACAGAATTGATTTGCAGGTGAGTTCAGAGAGCCAGATTTAGTGCCAGTTGTTTCCTCACTACATTTTAAGGTATAATCACTCTGCAGCCTGGCACCCAGACAATGAACAAAGCCTTTTCTTTATCTCCACATCCAAGGCTTGGGAGCAAGCCGGAAAAGCCTGCACAGGTTTAAGAAAGAGCCCTTATAGACACCAAGCTGGAGAGGAGCGCTGATCTACTTGAAGGTAGGAAGGCTCTGCAGAGGGATCTGGAGAGGCTGGACTGATGGCCCGAGGCCAGTTGTATGAGGTTCAACAAGGAGAAGTGCCAGGCCCTGCACTTGGGGCACAACAACCCCACGCAGCGCTACAGGCTTGGGGAAGAACTGGCTGGAAAGCTGCTGAGTGGAAAAGGACCTGGGGGTGCTGGTCAACAGCTGGCTGAGTATGAGCCAGCAGTGTGCCCAGGTGGCCAAGGGGGCCAAAAGCACCCTGGCTTGTGTCAGACACAGTGTGGCCAGCAGGACTAGGGAAGGGATTGTCTGTCTGTACTCAGCACTGGTGAGGCTGCACCTCAAACACTGTGTTCAGTTTTGGGCCCCTCGCTGCAAGACAGACATTGAGGTGCTGGAGCATGCCCACAGAAGGCCACAGAGCTGGGGAAGGGTCTGGAGCACAAGTCTGATGAGAAGCAGCTGAGGGAACTGGAGCTGTTTAGCCTGGAGAGGAGGAGACTCAGGGGAGACCTTACTGCTCTCTACAGCTGCCTGAAAAGAGGTTGGAGCAAGGCAGATGTTGGTCTCTTCTCCCAAATAACAAGTGATAGGACGCGAGGAAACAGCCTCAAGTTGCACCAGGGGAGGTTTAGATTGGATATTAGGAAAAATTTCTTCACTGGAAGAGTTTTCAAACATTGGAAGAGGCTGCCCAGGGAAGTGGTTAAGTCACCATTCCTGGAGGTATTTAAAGTATGTGTAGATGTGGTACTTAGGGATATGGTTTAGTGGTGGACTTGGCAGTGCTGGGTTAATGTTTGGAGTTAATGATATTAAAGGTCTTTTCCAAC
This sequence comes from Falco cherrug, assembly GCF_023634085.1. Taxonomy (NCBI): domain Eukaryota; kingdom Metazoa; phylum Chordata; class Aves; order Falconiformes; family Falconidae; genus Falco; species Falco cherrug. Next base: position 57,167,793 of record NC_073702.1, read on the forward strand.
CTAAATGATTCTAAGATTCTACTGTTCTACAATTCTATGACGTCCATACCTGTAGGCCCTGTAAGTTCTATGTATTGATAACTAAGAAAGCTAAAGAAGTGACTGCTGATACCTGCTTGCAGCTCTGTGAAGACAGAGGCATGTTTCCTAGAGAAAGGGAAGGGTGCCATTCCTCTTATGGAAAAAAAGAGAGATTGCTGAAGAAGTCAGCCCTTACATGTCTATTAATATGACAGTGTAGGACAGTGTTTGGTAAAGCACAGGTCCATTTTACAGTGGCTGCACTGCCAGTTGCAAACATGTAGACAAGGACAAGAACCTCACTTCTGACCGTTCCTCATAAACGTGATTATCTCAGAAATAAGGAGCTGATGTGCCTAAAATAATCGTGGATGAACTTGGGTGTGAGTAGAGTAGACTGAAGAGGGGAAGGCCATGGTTCCCCCATCAGCCCTGCAGAGCTGTGGGAGGAGCATGGGGTTCAGTACCATTGCCCAAGCTTTCAGGATGGACAGGCTCCTTCCTGAGATTGTTATTCTCCCAAGTTCTTTCTTCATTGTGTACTACATTTCATTTCTAACTTTCCCTCCCAAATGCTGTTTGTTTCAATTCCCTTAGACTTGCAATTTGCAAACATGTACAGAAGTTTAATTTCTTGGCTTTCCAGAGCTGCAGCCAGTTGTATTTATGCTTTCTTCTAACAGCACCTCTGTCAAATAGGACCTGGCCCTGCTTAAGGCTAAGCAGCCCTCAGCAAAGAGATTACACGTGTAAAAGGCATGAGAACAGGACTGCAAACCCCAGACTAATGCTTAATAGGAAATGCCCTTCTGTTTTGTGAGTCCTCCTTGCTGGACAAACCCCTGCTTTGGTAGATATCTTTTGTTAGCTCTAACTAATAAGCAGACTCCTCCAGTGCTTTCCGATCCTTTTCCAGAGACATCCTGCCATACCTGCTCAGCCTCCTGTTGATAATTTTCTCTCTGCTTAGTTTCTGATACCTGCATGTTTTCTTACGAGGATGCATCTATTCTGTTTCAAGATACCTGGCTCTGCTCTACTTGTAAGAACCTACCATCCTGTGTTTTGCCTGAGCATTTATATGTCCTTCAACATCCAAAGCACAATTGCTGGCCAGTTTCTAAAGCCTTTACCTGGCTGGCTGGCATGCTGGATTAGGACAAAGTGGCAATACATAAATGATCAGTGCTGTGTTAAGAAAGATGGTTCTTTATCAAATTATTGAAGTATTTCCTAATATTGTCATAAATTCAGGTAAGGAGATACTTGCTTTTTGAAAATGTGTTTTACAAATATCCCCTCAAATGCAGCAGTTTACAGTTTATAAATTTGTTTTCCCTATTTGTGTTAATGGCTCTTCTTTTTTTCTCAAAGTGTGTCTTAGATTAAATCCAAGTTAACCACAGAAAAGGTGAAAAAAAATTTCAAACTTTTCTGGAGCACAGCTAACTTAATATTTTAACAGCTGGCAGCTGTTGTAATTACTTCTAGATTATACCTAAAGTCTGTTGGAATCTAATTACTCTGATCTATGAACCAGGTAATTAAGGTAAAACCTCCCATATTTTCTTAGACCTCATTAATGCATTTCCTTTGAAAATTATTAGCTAATGATGGTACATTAAGAGTTTATCCATAAAATGACAATGAGTAATTAAAACCTTTGTCCTGGGACAAAATAGTGTTTAACTATTAAATAGTGTTTAAGGACAGAATAGTGTTTAACTGCTCAAGGTGTTGATAATTATTTCTTAATTTGCCATGCAAATACTATGCAAGTTCAGGGAGAAAGGACCAGTCAAACTGGGAAAGTGGCACGGGAAAACACACATCACTTTCTTTTCCTTCGTTTTCTTGGTTAATGGGTCAGGAGGCGTGGGGGCTCCCGAGGAGCTGATGTTCCTCGGCTGCCTGGAGCTGCGGAGCTGCACTTGCAGCACAGAGACGCCGCGGGCTGGTGCCCGGCGGGCGCGCAGCGGCGGAACGCTGCACACGGAAAGCGCTACCGGCGGCAGCAGCCCCTTCCCGGCTGCCTGGGCACAGCCGCCCCGGCACGGCCGCCCCGAGAGCTGCTCTGGGGGCCGCTCCCCCGACCCGGGGTGCGCCCTGCCAGGGGCCTTGCTGGAAGTGCCATCGCGCAGCTGCTAACAAGGCTGAGGGAGCTTCTATCAGCCATTCTGGCGCTGGAGGAAGAGTCTAAATCTCACCCCTGACGTCTGTGGGAAACCTTTGACTGCTGTACGCGTTTCAGAAGAGCTGTTGCTACAATGGCTACAGATGTACGTGAGCACAACAGGGCGGAACCGTGTGCTCCAGCAGAAGAGCGAGTGGCACTTGCCTTTCTCCTTCCAAGCGAGGTGTGTGGGGCACAGTTACCAACAGAGATGCTAGGTGCAACAGAAAATGTGGGGCAGACCTAAACTGGTGGCTGAGTGCTTTCCTCTATTTTGACTTATGAGTCTAAGGCTTGTGTTATTTTTAACTATGCTGTACTGCAGGATATAATGTGATAGGATGCAGAGGCCATCCACTGCTCACCACAGAAAGGGAGCTCCAGCCATGCCTGGTCTCTAGGGGAAGTTTTCATAAGGATGGATGATCAAAGTCAGCAGATTTCCTAAGAATTTTCAACCCCTGTCTGCCTGCAGGACTCCTGTCCTTCTTCCCCACAACCTCTGATGCCAAGTTATTACAATAAACTCCCAATATGTCTTATCACCCAGAAGACTGGGATCAGCACTTGGGTCTGAGTGTGCCAGGTGCTGGGAGTGCGAACAGTATGAATGCGTCTCTTCCTCAGTAATCAAATGTAACATATGACACGCTGCAAGAAGAAGGTATAGATATGGGGAATGGAAAAACAGCCCCTGGCTATACAAACTATGTAATCACATAAATTGATAGATCAATGCTTTCTTGAGGTAAGGGAAATTAATCAAATACCAGAAATCTCTGTTGGTCATGTCCGAGCTGCTACAGAACAAGCTCGTTTGCTTCAGGACTTCTCAAGGCTGGCTCCACAGTACCACAGGAGGCACACACTTGTTGCAAATCAGCATACGGAGAGGATCCATCTATACTCTAGTACTTGATCTGAACAGCCCAAAACCTTCAAATTTGATTGCCGCTGGTCTGCAAAATAACAGCTGTGGTAGGAAACAGTCAAGGCATTGGTCTGGGATCAGAACTTCAAAGAAAAGTTTCTGATGTTCACCTGTTAGACCATCAAGGACCTGAGTAATTACGTATCTGGTGTGATCCTTGTATACAAGGGGCAAACCAGTCTGAAACAGAATATAAGTTGCCTTTATTTAATTTTGTCTCCAATAACGATACATTATATAGAAAGTCAAAAAAAGTAATAAAGTAAGATTTTCTGTGAGGTCTTTTATTTATAAGGAATTGATTTAAAGAAATAAGTTAATTAGAAAAATTAAGGATAAAAATATTGATTCAGTGTGAGAGAGATGCGCGCATGGCTACTCAGGAAATCCTGCTGTAAGGAATTACCAAGGCCAGATTACCAGACACATATCTGCTAAAAGATTAAATCAATCAATGTTGGAACTGCTTTTCCTCAAGAAGCTGGGCACTGTCAAATCGGCTCCTTTCAAATCATTATGTATTCCCACTAGGTCAAACTTCTGGCTCATAGCCAATTCTTCAATCAGTTTGCGGCCCATTTTTCTTCCTGCTTCGGTAGACATAGCCTTTTGCCAGAGCTTCAACAGCAGTCCTCCTTGGAAAGAAACACAACATGACATTGTCAAATTAACATGGAGCACACACAGCTCGTGGCACACCAGGGACGAAGCGCATGTCTGGCAACAAACACCCAATGCTCTCCTGTAGACAGTGAAATGTAGACAAAGCTGGAGCATGCCGATGGAGTAAGAACTATCTACAAATGTGTAGGGAGAAGCAGGCCATTCATTTCGCTTGGGATGCTTTGTATTGACAGACAACTGGGCTTGTTCCCTTGTCAACAGTGTTGCAAGTCAAAATGATTGAAGATGTGTGTTAAGGTCTTGGTCTGCAATTGTACATAGCTTCATGTCTTATGAAGCAGTAGCCTGGTAGTTATAATCACACACATCTTTTTTTTCACTCTAAAGCAACCAAGAATTTGCACTTTCTGCCAGCTAAGGCCTCAAGCTAAAGAAGCAAATCCTAATACTTTCATCCAAGAAATAAGCAGTGGGTCTCTAGGAAGCATGCCTGACCAGTCCAGCATTAGCACCAGTTCACAGGGTAGTTATTACTGGCTCCCCACCCCTCTCAGTGCTGACCTTTATGGTAGATAAAGGGCCCACAGAGGAAATCTGAAAGTAAAAAACGGCCTGCTAGAAAAGCAAGAGGAGTTTATTCTCCTGCACAGTATACTTTTATATAAAATTGGCAACAATGAAGAACTGAATTTGCACAGTATTGTACTGCGGAGATGAGGAGTTAAGAGGAGGCAACAAACAGCCCTCTTGCCTAGGCAAGATGGACCACAGGAAAGATGACAACAGCGGGAAAGGTCTTGAATAGCAAGGCATCTGCTGTTCTGCCTGTGGATGTCAGTGAGGGGCAGAGCATAAAAAGTAAAGCTTCTGACTGCCCTTAAGTTGAGAAGCTTTAGAGGTAGCACAGCACTCTCTCAGTACTGGTCCCTGCAGGACTGGCAGAAGCATCTAGATGAAAAAGGAGAGTAATTAAACTCTGAATCAAGAGATTAATCTCACTCTGGTTTGGACAGGGTCCCATCCTATGAGGTACTGAGATGCTCTATCTGCTGTTGAAGTTTGTAGTACCAGAAGAGCACTTCACATGTCACAGGATATATTTAAAAGTTTGAGGGATCCAACTCTAAAAAAATGGTATGTCACGTTACATAAGTTTTTGTAGCAATAGGAACTAGTGTTTCAGGTCCCTGCTGAAGCTGTGGATCCAGACTTAAGTAAAATTTACTTTAAAGCTCCTTTTCTGATCTGCAAATCAGTCACCAGGTCAAGTTAGCTGGCATTTGACTCTCAGCTGAATGCAAAGCCCATCCCTTCAGAGTAAGGGAAACCTCCCACCTGCAAAGCAAGGTATTTCAGCTACGGACATCATTATTATGGCGGCACCTGCATGAAACTTCTTCATCCCTCTGTTTGCTTCCCTCTACCGTGTTCAGCATCATGTCTCTTTTCCTTTCTCCCTCCAGTGCTGCTCTCATCTGCTTTGCTGCTCTGGAGCTCTGCTTGCTCCGCGGAACCCACAGGTTGGGGTTTTCCTTGCTGTGTCCCCCTCCCCCCCGGAGGCAGGTCAGGAAGCCCTGACTGTGGCATAGACTGCCAGGCATGGGACAGAGGTGTTAAGGCCCCTATTCAAACTGCGAGAAATAATGCTGTGTGGAGGGTATGAGGTATGTTCTCACTGTGATGCTCTTTTGTAAGGCTGAATAGCTTCATTACGTGTCTTTTCCAGCTACAAATACAGTTAGTGAGGGAATTTTCACTGAAACGTATGGACAGGAGAGGATCACCCAAACAAATTGCGTAGCTCAGGATACTAGTTTTTCAGTGTATTTTTGTATTGTATTTTCATTTAAAGGTTCAAAATAACTTTCCTTCATAAAGGACAGACAAAAGTATCGACCCCAGCAGTACCGACGACTGAACTGAAACCTCAGAAGAGTGTCATTCTGTGTGTCACCGCTGGATGGTGATGCACAACTTATTTTAGTGAACGCGATGAAGCCAGTATTGTTTAAGGACACAGTTTTGCCGGGACAGGTGCTATTCTCTGTTAAACAACAGGCTGAGACAAAACAAAACAAAAACAAAAAACCCACAACCCCCAGGACACACACAAACTGTTTTCATGATTATTTGCCCATTTGTTTGCAAAGACCTCAACTGATCTAATAACTTAATTTACAGCTTTTATGGTTTCAGATTTAACTGGCAAAACACAAACTGGTGTCTGTGTCCTGTGAAAACTACAGGAAAAAAAGTAAGATCATCTGCTCCAGCAAACGATGCATTTGCCTCGTGTGAAATCCTCACTGTGCATCATCAGTGTTATCCCATTGCTGCATTTGCTCTCTCCTGTGGTGTTTACTTATGGTTGTATTCTTACTGTTAGTCTCTAGGAAGTGTTTATACTATTTTATATCAAAAATCCCTGTGTTTGTATGGAGAAACTATAGGAAGAGAGAGCAAGATATTGAATATTTACAGACTACAGACATTTGTAAGTGAGGCTCGTACCTGTTAATCGATTTGCTTTGTGAAGAGCTCTCAGCGAAAGCAGGACACTATTTTGCTGTGGACTGAAGTCACTAATGGATGGGAGGGCATCCCCTTCAATGAGCATCCTCTGGGGCAGGAAGGCCTGGAAGCTGTGTGTAGTCAGTAAATCTGTAGAGAAGTGTGTGGCTGCAATGAAATCTACAGCATTAGCCCAGTCTTCACCGAAATTTGCTTCTGGATCAGAGAGATATTTTAAGCTGAAAGAGATCAGAATAAAGATGTAATAGGTAATTGAAACCCTTTGTAGAACACATTAGTCGATCTTTTATCCCAAGTGTATTTTGTTCAGTATAAAATCCTGAGTGGTTTCAGTGCCACAGTGACTTAAAGTCTCCTTCAGCACTTCACACCTAATTTCTCCTGGCATCGCTGCCCCTGCCCAGACTAAACAGAGCTCCTGGCTCCCCGAGAGGAATCAGCATCTCATTTTAAGCCCACGCAGCCTGGGCAGCCACCTCTCACTGGTCATCCCGTGTTCCCAGAGCATGGAAGGAAGAGCAGAGCCTGAAGAGTAGAGGCCTAACGTAAGAAAGCTCATGCAGGCTTTGTTGTGGTACAGTCCTTCCAAAGAGGCATGTAGGTGGGAAGATCCCCCTTGGCCACCTCTCTTGTAGCCGTACCTGTCCTGAAACTTGGGCAGTGCATAAGCAATGGAGGCAACATGCGCCTTCCACATGAGATGGAGGGCACCATCCAGGCTGAAGGAGGAGAAGGTTGCAGAGCTCACGGCTTTGTGTTCTGTAGATAACAGGTACTGCAGCAACAGGGAGGAAACAAGGTAGAGAAGTGGGGGGAGGTTTAGACACAATGAATTTTTTAGACTTATGTACATACCTCATAAAATAGTAAGTTTGCAAGCTAAAGGAAAATGTTTTTGAGTAGTTAGAATGTGCTGCTTTGTAAGTAACTGTAATGTCTGACATAGGGACAAATAGATGATAAGCACAGATTATTTATCAAGTGAATACATATCCCCACTGAAGTTAACGGGAGTTGCTGTTCTTTGACTTCAACAGAGCAAGGGCTTTATCCACATAGTTTAGGTATTCTGTCACAATAATTCAGTGGACTTTTGTATCTCAGTGCTGTGGATGCTTCCATGCTGAAACACTAGATTCCTTGAAAACATGTTTATACTGTTTTTTGCCACAGTTTTCTGAGGGTTTTCAAAAAATAAGAAAATGGTCCTTAATGTTTATCATTATGGCTATTTAAGGAGTGGGTCTTTTATAATGACTTCTGAAACATACTGCTTAGGAAAAATCTTAGAGAAAACAAATCCAGTCTTGCACCTGAAACCTCTACCTTCACTCACAGTTGCCAAGAGTTGCTTATGGTTTAAACTTTCTAATCATTATCAATTATTTAAATACTAACAAAAACATTGAATATAGAAGTCTACCTATGAAAATAGTATTGAATCTATGAAGTTACAAATCTTGTCATCTTTGGGATAGGGAATGGCTGAATGAGGAGGAAAGAGAGTATCTACTTGCATATATAAGTGTCCTTCTGAATGAAGCTTCCACATTCTCAGTTTTTCAGATGTTCAAAGGAATAAATGGACCCTATAAAACCAACACAAGGCCTTTCTCAAAGGTAGTGTTCTATCTCACATGCTTATTTTGCATTTCTAACATAAGCAGTATAGGAAGAATACAAATATAACTGTTAACAAAACACTCTCTTGGGAAAGAGTCCAAAATACAGAATTATCTTAAAGGAAGGAAATAAAAAGCCATAACCTGTAAAAATCCTGGCCTTCTAATCCCTGACTCACTTTATGTTATGCTTTTCATTTTTTCCTGCTTGTTACTTTTATACCAAGCTGTTATTGAAAGGAAACCAAGCCGTCTGAATCTTACAAATAACAGTAATAATAGTTGTAAAAGGTAATATTCTGGTATCTTTTCTTACAAAATATGAAAAAAAAAAGTAAAATTATGTACTTCAAAATAGGCCTTCCAGTCATCCATGAGCTTGGGAATGTGAGACCGGCAGTCAGCAACACTGTAACAGAAATCAGCTCTTCGCTCCTCTGGTGGCAATATTTCTATCTCGTAGGGCAGCTGCCCAAACAGGCCAGCCTCCACTGCCCCCAGAAAGGGGATGACAGCCAGGTAGTAATTCATACCTGAAAGAATAATTGAAAAGGAGGAGGTGTTAACCACAAGCAAATGAAAAATTCCCGCAGAGAAAAATGAACACCCTCCCAAGCCAAATACAACCTTGCACTGATTGCCACTGATACAACTGCATTCAGCAGTGGGACGTGTAGTGAAACACATTAATGATGATCTCTGTATCGACTGAGATATGATCTGTAATATTAATTTATATATTTTCTGTTAATAGCCTTGTATGAGCTGGCAGTGTGCTATACTTTGCAGGAAATGACAAACAACTGACAGAAGTTAGATCTTTATAGGTTGTCACGGACAGGACATCAGAAGTCTCTCAAATATTAGTTGCAAACTAAGTACAGAAAGACTAAGGGGTACTCCATGAGTATTGGTTTCCTACAAAACCCTCTTCTATGTATCCTAGGCATATAAGAAAGGAAAAGGCTATACTAAAATACTAGTGATGTTTTACTGTAAAATAGTAATTTTCCTTTGAAAAAAGTTTTTTCTCACTGAAAAGTGTTTGGAAGTTACCCCTGTGTGTTTGTTTACATTTATTTTAGGATGATGGCTTCCTTTGGTCTGGTCCGTAAGTTGGAGCACTCAGACCCAGCACGTAGGAACCCAGGTTCAGTTCTCACCTGTGGCAGACCACATCTCCAGTGAGAGTGCCCATAGGGTTATTTGATATTCCTCATTTGAAAGGAGGGTTTTAAATTCTCCTCTTAATTTTGCTTGTTTCATAGAAATAAAGTTTAATAACTATAAGTGAAGAAGGTCTTGGAAATGAGCTGCTCTCCCTCTCGAGTGGGTACTCCTGACCTGTCGTGCTGAGAAGTCATTTGCTCACGTTTGGTCTCAGGGCCACGGACTGCCTAGGTATTTTGTATACAGTCCCAGCAGTGAGGACCAAAATCAACAAAACCTGACCATCTACCATGTATCTCTGTCCTTACTCATGGGAAACCGTTGTTCCACCTCCTGTAAGTGGCCCTGGCTGGGAATTCAGTAGGAAACGTGTGGCCAGTCAGAAGTGCAAAGGAGAAGTCTCAAGTGATGAGAAGTGTCATGCTGGGAGTCGTTGCTAAGGTGGGGCTTACTTCTTCACTGTTTTCATGAGAAGTGTTGAAACCTGGATTTCACATCAGAAAGTACGTACATTCTTTTAAGTGGGCTTGCATATATTACTTATTTGTACCTGCTTGGGTGACTCAGAGGGCAAAAAACAATGCAGGAGAGGACTATACTGAATATGATTCTAGGCAAAAAGGACAGCAGGTCTTAAGCACAGAGTGTCTCATACACCTTGGGGCATATTAAATGTGAGTTACTGGTCAAGCTCATTCCTGGCCTCACAAAACTACTCATGCCATAGAGGGCTGCCCTGAAGGCCAGCCAAAACTCCTTACATGCTCAGAACAGAACGACTTTTTTGTGCACTCTGAAAGGCTTTTTGCACATTGCTGCTGCAATAGGGTAAATCAAGGCTGAGTTTATACATATTCTGGAGGCAACAAAATAAGTATCAAGCAAATGTGCAGTGTTTAGAAGTAAGTGAGGAGCAGGAATGCAAACACCGAGAAAGTAGGGGTGGTGGTTTGCATTCCAGGAAGGTCCCCTGCTTGCACAGGGCTATGCAATGACCCTTGTTACTCATCACTGCTTGGGACACCTTCGCACAGAGCACCTAGTGCTAGCCACCCAGAGACTGGAAACTGAAGTTGGAGTATCACAGTGAGCTTTCATTTTACTTTACATTTACATTTTAAATTTAATCTATGCTTACGCTTTTGTTTGCTTGAAGATGTATACATTTAATTGCTGACTCACAGCCAGAAGCTTCATTCAGAGGGCCTCTACAACAAAGTGCTTATGTCACAGGGAAGGAACGGAGCAGGTCTGGTGGAAAGGGGGACTTGTTACAGGACAGCAGGGAAGCTGATGGAGCGAGGGACAGAAGTGATGGAGGGAAAATATGCTATAAGAAGAAGGACATGAGGCTTTCCCTTCCCTAGGAAGGGAAAGAATATTTAAACTAAAAAAATCCATCATTTTATTGCCTTTAGATGTAAGTAGGGATTGTAATCTATAGGTTGGTCTTGTCTTTCTTCCCCCCATCCTATCTATCAGTTCCATTTCTTTAAAAATAAACCTTCTAAAATAGTCAGAGTTCCAGTTTCAGAAAAAAGTCTGAAATTGAGTCTCTAAAAATACTGACTTTGATGCAAATCAGAGAAAAAGGGTGTGTTGTTTTTTGTAATAATGTGTTCATTCAGCTTTTGAAAAACGGAAACAAAAACATCGTTTGGAAGATTCTATTTGGACTGGTTAGGATAGGTTGTTCAATTTGTGTAGGCAAATTAATCAAATATTTTTGATTAATCAAATGAGAAAATTTAACACTTTTTTATGTTTTTTCATGGGCTCAGAAAAAAATTGCCTTGTAAGATGAACTCTGTGGAAATCTAGGTATGCATTGTTGTTTGAGGAGCCTGTTTCCATATCAACAGTAGCTGTAAAAATACCAGAGGGAAATAGGCTACACATGTTCTTGCAGTTGAGACAAAGAGCATTGTAGTATCAGTCCTTTTTCTATTAATGTTACAAGTGTTATTCATTGGATTGCTCTGTGCGACAATAAATGGATACCCTTGAGTTGCATGTAGCATTCCAGATTCCTTCCTTTCCTCTTCTGCAAAGCTCTTAGCTAGAAGTGGATGTAAATGTTTTTTTCCTTTCTGTTTAAAAACCTGGTTATAGTATCCTGTCTTACACACTGTTATTTCTCCCATCATCCTGGCAGTGGACCTACCCTCACGTCCCACAGGAGGATAAGGTGCTCTGCCACATCTACCAGGAGTGATGCCAACAGCACCTATGGCTGAGTTAGTTCACAGCTGGTCCTTCAGCAGGCTTTGTCACTTTGCCTTTTCTCTGCGCTGCCTAGTGCAAAAGTGGTTCCAAATCTGATACCACTGTGATTGAGATGGCACTGCTTCCTGCAATGTATATTTGCTTTGGTGTAATGGATAGACCCTTTCTCCTGTTACACCTGTGATACGCATTTTCACAAATGAAATTCTAGTGTCTCTCAGGCTAAGAGAAATCATGTATTAACTGGAGGGATCCAGTTCAACAGAGTAGCATATGAGTGGCCTGAATTGGCAAAATTAACAGGAATTTTGGATGTTTCCATTTTGGGGAAGACTGAGTTTTCTGGAAGTGTATTTTTAGAGATATTGAGGAAAACACTGAAAATGTCAGGGGCATTGACACTGGAAACTCAAATCTTTACACTTCTCTCTCTTTCTGCCATTGTCTTCGGTTTGTTGTTACTTACTAGAATAATGAAAAAAAAATTAAACAACATTTTAACCTACCAGAACTCCAGTGCCAGTACTGAAGTGAACAGAAATTGCCTCATAGCTCATGTACACCAGGCCAAAGGATTAACTAAGTTCTAGCTGAATATTGAAGGCCTGATGGGTAAATGTCAGTGTAATGAAGGTAGTGAATTTATTTGGACATCATGGGCACAGCCTCCCTTTATTTCATTCTGTGTAGCCTACCGACCACAGTGAAGTTGTGGAGGTGCAACTGAAGGCAGAAAGATCCTGTCAGATTTGTATTACCAAGTGTGATGCAAGAACCACAAAGATTCCTGCTTGATATTCTCACACTTAAGTTTTAGTTTGAAGTACCAGCATCTAAACCAAATAAATCTGCTCTGGAGTAATTCAAAACTAATTTCTACTAATGTCTACCCATATAAACACTCATCATGGTGTTTCCCACACATTATTACATGTATTTTTGCAGTGTAAACATTTTTAAGGCTGCAAATTTGCATTTCAATCCTTCCTCAAATAAGTTATTGAAGTCAATTAACTTTCATTTACTCACACTTAAGTGTCTTGCTGCAAGTTTTTGATGGAGAATTATGTAGCACTGAAATTACTTTGTAATACTGAAGTCTAAGGGGAAGAAAGATTCTAAATTGCCTTCTAGGACACTAATCATATCTTGGAGAAGAACATTGTAATAGCATATACTTACAGGACCACCAGCTTCTTACAGATATGCACAAGAGGTCTCCATCTTCATAGCCACAGGAAGTCACGCTGGAAGGATCTGCTAATCTGCCTGAATCAAATGAAATAATACACCAAATACTTCTCAGTCTTTTTCACACAAGAAATCCCAATGTGGTAAAAAAAATGTATAGGAGTAAAGCATGCAGAATTTTGCTCAGAGAAGCAGAACAATTACTGTTGCTTTGCTTCATGAACTACTGTTCCTAGAGCAGTTGAATTTCTCAGTCAATACTTCATGCAGTGCATAGTAATTTGATTGTGTTTTACAGTTCAATTTATTCCTCACTGTAAATGTATTCTAAGAATTTATGGAACTGTCTGAAAGTAGGACATTGCAGTGATATTTTTATGGAGATATAAATATACATGCACATACGGACATGAACACATGCACAGCTGATGCAACATTCTCAATAGATGCAAGGCTGCTGGTGTAGGAGAGCTGCGTAATGAGCAGAATAGCACAAATTAAATGTGCTAGTAATTGTGTCTCACCTAGCTGGGTTGTGTGGTACAGAATCCCTTCCTGTTCAATGACGCATACAGACATGCCTTACTGTGAAGCTAAGCATGTAAACGTTGTTGTATCTCATTAGCAGGGTTCTCAAGCATGTGTGCTTTAGCAAACATGCAAGACATTTCACAATTATTCATGACAGCATGTAAGGCATATTTTACTTTAAGCACGTGACCTGGAGAAACAGCCTAATTCCTGAAAGCATAATGTACATGTACATTATGTGGTAAGTAATCATGTAGTGAGTCAGAAAGTCTGCTCTAAGTGTATGACATGAAATTACCATGGTCAGGTCCAATGACCTGAGTTACTCCAGAAGTTTCCAAGCTCGGCACTGCAGAACACACTCTCTGATGAGTCAGCTGAATAACGACTGTGTCGTTTCTGACATCTAAACCTCATTACAGTCTTTAAAAGCCAAACCAAATTTTCTGATACTTTTTACTTGACAAGAAGAGATGATCATGAAGCATGTGCATACAGATTATCCTAATTATCTTCTCTAGCTGACTGGACAGAGCTTGTTCTTTGGGGTATGCCAGCTGCTCAAGGCTGTATCTTTCAGTGGCAGAATGCTGAGAACATGAACTTGCAGTGGTGAGGAATGCAGTTCAACAGGATGGGGTTTTTAAATGAAAAATGGTATTTTTTAGTATTTACAGAAAGACAATTTTTTTTTCCAAGATCCTGCTTCCACAAAAGGAGTCAGAAATAGGCAGCAGTAGTTCACTGGTGTACAAAGGAGATGAATGGGAAGGATAAAGGAAAAGAAGAAAAAGACGAAATGTTGCAGAAGAATTGTATGCGAGATTTACCAAAAACTGTTAGCATACGTGTTTTGGGAAAATGAGGAGTCCCAGGCAGTATTAGTGATAATTATAAGACATGTATGAATTACTTGGAGCTGAGAGCACTAACTCCAGTTTCAGGTCTACACTCCAGTTTTGTTCTCTCCTCCCTCCTATTCCCTGTGCTTACACAATCGTTAACTTCAGCCTTCAGGTACACCAAAGCTATTTGTGTCTTTCTTTATACTGACAGTCCCTCCCAGCTGTATGTTCTTAGCAACTATGTGCAACGTCATCAGCAAGATTTCTGTGCTTTTTTTTTGTGGCAAGGTTGTAATGAGAAAGCTAAACGCAGCTGTTGTGCTTTGATTTTACAAAGGGAGGAAATGCATTTCTGGACTTTGATAAAAAACCACTTATATCATAAAAGAAGATATCAAGTTAGTCTGACACAACCTACCTTTGATTCACATAAGCTATGCTTTATCCCTTTTTCTCCATTTAGCTCCATTTCTTTAAATATTCTTTCCTCTATAGTTGTTCTAATGTATCATCTACTGCTGACGCAAGAGAAAAAATGTTTTTATGTCCTTATCCCTTTTTTCCTTTTTCTTAAATATAGGTACAACCTTTCCCACTCTTCAGACATACAATATGACCTGAGTCTTTCTTAAAGTTCTTGCTCCTGGATTTGCACTTCTGTATGTCAATTCTTCCAAGTGGGGATACAGACTATCCAGTCTCCTCAGTCTGTACTCTCACACTCCTAAGTGACAATTTCTACTTCCACAGTCTCATTTCTGTCAGCCATAGGTGTCTCAACATTATTCTCTATTGTAAATTTAGGAAAATTACTGATTTAATTTTATTTCCATGAGTGGATTATCAAAAATCTTTGCACCACTCTTATTAAATAGCAGCTTCACTTGCTCTTTATGGTTTACATAGGGCCATATCCCTAAAAATATTTTCTCAGCACCATAACTGACAGACATAACCAGACAGAATTGTTAATTCAACAGCTTTTGTAGTATTTTGAAGGACCTTTTGTCTTGCACCATGAATTCAAATCCTGCTTTTGTTTGCCAAAGTTTATTATGTCAATATACAAGTGCTTTGTTCATTCCTCACTAATCTAGTCCAGCTGCCTATTTGTATTAGGTTTAGCTAGTTGCTAACCTCATTACTGTATGCACCAAAATTACGTCTTCCTTTCCCCCTTGCCCATTTATCTTTCAACTTCTCATATTTTTACTGTAAAACTCTTTCCAACCATGTGATATTTTTCCTTCTACTAATTTTTTAACCTTCTGATCACGTAATTTCAAAAATATATCTCCTTGTCTAAGGACCAGCCCTATGACTCTTTGGCAGGTCACAGTAAGTTTTTACCTGTCTGTGCAAACAGGTGCAGATCTTCCTGTCACCTACCGTATCCCTCATCTCTATTTGGGAACCGTCACTGCCACCAGGCATATCTTCGCTTTGTGGATGAGTCTATGCTACATAACTAGACCCTTTCCAGCAGGTCACCACTCAAGTGTAGTTCTGCATCCAGTCATCTTTGCCTCTGCCACACATTGGGTCAACTCTCCTGCTGCACCAGCCATCCTCTTCATCTCCTTTCTTTTCCTGTACATAAAGGAGGGAAAGAGGAAAAAGCTTGCCTAAACTCCACCAAATTCTTCTTGCTGCTATATGTTTGCCAGCTAGTTGCCTGCTTGGATTTTGCTTACTCTACCTCCTTTTCCTCCTTTTGACTTAGCAGTTAATTTTCCATTAGGTGTGACTAAATGCTGGCAGACTTCCTTCACCACCAGCTGTGGCACCTCTGTCTTCTTCCAAATGTACAGCTTCAGCCAAACCACCACCTCATGAAACTACAGATTACAACCAATAAAGAAAACAACAGGTGGACAGATG
Organism: Falco cherrug; assembly: GCF_023634085.1. Lineage (NCBI taxonomy): Eukaryota > Metazoa > Chordata > Aves > Falconiformes > Falconidae > Falco > Falco cherrug. Next base: position 57,183,540 of record NC_073702.1, read on the forward strand.
CATTTGCTCATGCTTCATTACCACCAGGCGCAAGTTCCTGAAAACATCATTGATTCTTATTCCCTTCTTCCCACCTCTCATGGTTGCTAGAACAAGGCAAGTCAACTCTAGCTTTGAATGGAAAGCTTCACTGGCTCCTGCATGTGAAGTAGCGTGTGGGAGAAATGTTCTCTGATAAAGTCCCTGATAAAATATTGCAGCCTTAGCCTCAAGGGACTTTTCACATGTGTTTCTGTTTCTGCTTGCCTGGCACGGCCAACAAGCAAACATGCATGACTGCCCCAGATAACAACTGGCTTTTGGGGGATGAGACATTAGAATTCAAACATCATTAAAAAGAAAAAAAAAAACCCACAAAAAAACCCCACAAAATCCAAACAAAACAACCCCCCAACAAACAGAACAAAATTTATTTTTTTGTAAAAAACATATTTTGAAAATAATGAGGCTCCTCCTAAACTGATCAAAAAGGGCAAATGGAAACAAATTGTCAGAGGGAGAGGTGGACTTCCAACAATCAAATCACCAATAGAAGATCATAACATTAACAATTTAATTAGTTAACAATTTAAAAACAGCACTGCAGAGTGCAGGCCCTGAAATATACCTACTATAAAGTGGAGCAACTGGGAATATCTTTTCAAAGATTTTTAGTTAAGCAAAATATTGCCATTCTAAACCACAGATCTTCTGGATTCTGACCAGTCCTATGTGGAGCAATACCTTTTCCTGTCAGGAAGTTTAATTGCTATTGCTCAACAAGGCAAGGGTGTTCCCTTCATTCAGAATTCCTTTTTCAAATAGGCGTCTTATCTCAGTATCCCAAAATTTACACTGTCTGAGACTATCCTGGGCTTGCAAGGCAGAACCCTTGGAAAGGATGACCCAAAGTGGGTCTGGTAAACACTTTGTTGTTTCAGCAGCATAAGGACATAACTCATACCTGTACGAAATTGCCACCCATGCTGCAACGGTAATCCCCAGAGAATATTGCCAAAATTTTGGGATCCAAAGGCAGTAAAATATTTGGTTGAAGAGTTTAGCAAATTCTTATACAGCCCCAGTCGTTCTTGATAGTTCCAAGCATTGATGACAATTTTGTTGTCCTTTACTAGGAAATTCAGCAGGCTTTCAGGGGCAAGGTCCCACAGAGGGGGATAGACATCTTCTCTGGTGGCATCATTTTTACTCTGTCCTGCAGCAGTCACTGGACTCAGGGTAACAGTCACTATAAGAAGAGCATGTATGCTGAAGTAGGGCTGCATTGCGGAGGTTTGTGAGCCAGCTGTTTGTGGCTGCAGGGCTTTTATCATGAAAGGTGAGGGCTGGGCAAAAAAGGGTGACTCAAATGCACAGGTCTTTGTTTCCCTTCCCTCTTTTCAGTGACCCTGAGGTGGAGCTGCCAGATTAGCAAACTGTGAGTAATGCTTTGTCCTCCCAGTTGGATGTGGGGAGCAGCAGCAGATGTCTAAGAGGGATCAATCTGACCAGAAAACGTCCAAGTCTATGCTGCCTGTGGCACATACCCACTCTCCCAAAAGGCTGAGGTGCTGCAGTAGGGATTATACAGTTGTGTTATCAACCTTTTTGTCCCTGTGTTTCTTACTAGCTGTCATCTTCCCTTTCCCTGCTTACTTCCTTTGGATAAAGAAGGGACAGCAATGCCACAGAGCTCACACCACAACAGGCACAGGCAGGGTTAGGTCAGGACTGAGGTACCCTGAGGAAGGCTCCAGGTTCTGACCAAGGGGCAGCAGTGACCATACCGCACCTTTGCTTTTTGGCCTTTGGACAGCTGCCTGCAAGCTTCAGGTCGTAAGAGTGCTGGAAGCAGCCAAATCGGGCTGGCTGCAGGCTGTGCAGCACCTGGCTGGCTAGCTGTATTTTTAGTGTTTGTTTGTCTTGTGTGGAAATGGTCATTATAAAGATCTAAAGTCTCCCACTAAACCTCCATGATCTTGTAGACTCCGAAGGGAATACAAAGGCCACCCCTTCACTGATAAAATCAGTGTCAAAGTTATACTCCAGCAAAAATAAAACTGTCCAGCTACCTTCACCTCACCTAATTCTAGGACTTTATAACCTTCAGCTGCTTTTTCTCAGATAAGCAGTGGTTACAAAAGAGCACTTGGCAAACAAACACATCATTCATTATCTCTGTGGTCTCCCTTTCGCATGGGAAAAATCACAAGTGCCTGTTTTCTTTGAAGTGAGTGAGTTTTGGTTGTGCTTAAAGAACTTTAAACCCTGGATCAAAGCTAGTCCAAATTGGCTGCAAATATTTGACAGTAAATTTAAGATAAATGTATCAGCTCAGTTCAAACTGTTTCCATCTTCTCTATTTATTAAGGATACTTTCTAGTAAATAACAATTTTTCAATAGTTACTTTTTATTTTTGGCTCCACTCTGTTGAGAAACAAACCCAAAGGCTTTTAAAAAACAGTGTTCAACAGAGATTAGCACAGATCTGAAAACACTTTTCCTAATCATGCCGCCTCACAGAGGTTTCAAATAATCAAGTTGTTCTTTCATTAACTTCCTACAGATGGCATTTATCTAACCTAACCGTGGACATTTCAACATTAACCTAGCTGTGTAGATTCCTTTGATAGCTAAAGCGGAGAATCAGGCGTGTCCAGAATGTAACTCATTTAAAATACACCAAGATGTATTGCTCTTGGCTGACTGTAGAGGGAGTTGAAATTTCAAGTTTAGCTTTAGACACAGAAAAATACTTCTAAATAAAATCAGTATTATTTTTACCTACTTTTATATAATGATTTCTGAAATGTTTCCAAAGGTACTTGTTTTTTCTTGAACGAAGACATTCTATAAAATAATCCTGAGGATAAAAGCCAAGAATTGTGTTTTTATATATATATATATATATATATATGGCTCTAATTGAGGTAATGGGCAGTAAGGCTCGCCTCAAAAGCAAAGATTCTGAAAGGCACTAGTTAGGGCACAAGGCATATAGAAGAAACCTGTGATTCTATGAAACAAGAGGCACAAAGGTCATAATCACACTAGGGCAGAAATTGGGGACACAAAGGAGTGAGTAAAGGTGGGGGTTATTTTTACCACCACTGAAAGAAGTGTCCAATTTGGAAGTCTAAACTCTCTCTGCCTTTCTATAATCAAGGAGGAGTGTTTGAATTCTCCTAGTGAGAAGTACCAGCCATTTGTGTTTCATGAGTGATTTCACTTTAGGTCCCTAAGGTAAAGAGACGTGAACAAACATCTTAATTTTTCACAGAGGTACTATACATTTACATCCTCATGGCAGATTATATGTAATACATTGACTGGTTTCATGTTTGTGCGAAACTTCATCGTGCATGAAAAACTGTCCTCCTGCTCTGCCATCTAGAAAGGCAGACTCCTTTAACACCAGTCTGGGCAGGCATACAAATATGAATTACTAGTCTGGGTGCAAAAAGATACTTTCTCAAAAGACTTATAATAAAGAATTAAGATAAATTAATGATATAATGCTTGCCTTATGTCATTTTTGAGCCATCTGATAAAAAAAAGGTTTGTGCTATATACCAAATGTTAAGTAATGCACGACAGACTCTGCTGAATTCTTTCACTTTTTGAAGTTTGAGCCTTTTGCCTTATTATGGTAACAAAAGGACTTCAGCATCTCAGATAATCTTTAAAGAGTCAAAATAACTCTTTAGATTAACATAATAAAAAAATATTCCTGCAAAATATTATAATTCGTTTTATAGCTCTGACACCATTTCCCCACTTACCTGTATGGGCAAATAAGTTGAAGTTTTTGTAAGACTTTAAGGACAACATCTTTCCTTCAAGAAAGTTTGGCACTGGTGTTTCCAGCTTGGAATCCAGTCCTGTTAGTTTGCTGCCTTGAGCAGGGCAAGGGGAGAATTCATGTGAAGTCATCTGGACTTGAGTGGTGTTGGTGTCAGGTTTTGAGTCATAGCATTCCTTAAGGGATGTCAGCATTTTAAGTAAGTGGAAGATTAAAGAAGACAATTAGTGATGTCAGCATCACTATTCTGTTCACCACTCTCTTAGTAAGTGCTCTACTGATTACTCAGTACAGCTGTGCTCTTACAGACCAGCAAGTCCTGGAAAAGACTTTAGATAGTGACAGATCGTAAATTCAGGTCTCAATAGTTGTTGCCCAGTTTGAAGAGACAACACTAGCTGTCAGCTGGGTTGCAGAGTTTGCTTCAAGGTAACTGCAGAAAATCTAACAAACATCATATTAGTTGAGGTGGTTATAAGAAGAAACGGCAGCCAATGTTTAAGTCCCCAAACTATCAAAACATAAAGTTCCTTAGTTCTGATGGGACATGCTGAGGAAGGAACTGGCAAGCCACTGAGGAAGAGGCATCAGTACCCTCACTGGAATGAACTCAGAACAGACGCAGAGCTTTGCAGGTGAGAAACCTTCAGGTAGTCAGGGGTGTCACTATCCTACAGTCATGTAAAACAGCACTAAAAGGAAGGGTTTGTTACCGACATCTCAGAATGAAAAACTTATTGACACCAATGTGATGTAGATAAGCAGACACTTCTTTATTAACGGCCGGGTGCGTGAGCGAGTCCTCTCACGATCAACGCACACCAGGTCTCAAAATTAGACACCATATATAAAACGTATTCATACATATTCATTAAGTATTCATGCATAACCGTGATATTTCCCGTAAATCGTTAACAAATTCTCCTCCTATATCCGATTCTGTGCAGTACAGCTTAGAAAGGTCCAGAAATGGGTCTGGGGTACGATTTGGGTAGGTGGTATATGAGTCGGTGGTCGCGATCTCCCCCTGCCGGAATTACCTTTTACTAAAGTTCACGGTTTCTTGGCAGGTAACTACAAGCTGTTCCAGTCGACTCTCCCCAGTTTCCATTAATCTCATATTCTGACATTTCAATACACGTCTACATACAGAAGACTGGTCAAATACAAAGAAACCTTTCAAACCCTAAAGTTATTACCTAAGTTTTGACAATGGTTCCAGGCCCTTCTTCTAGCCTTGGTACAGGATGTACAGAAGATCTCATAGCAGCTTTTACTGTGCAACTATAAGTTTCATTAAAAATATTTCTTATCCTTCTATTTTTCAATTTTATAAAATTATTTTATAAAATCAATTAATCAAAGTCAGTCAATCTTAACTTATTAACAAATCAATAACAGGTTCACCCACTTTCTTTTAGGGCAAATGTCCTAAGGGGAAGAAGAATGAGTCTTCATTTAGATGGGATGTTGGTCTGAATGAGCCTCCCTGGCACCCCTTTTTTCATGCCCTGACACTTCCATCAGAGATTGTGAGCCATTCCAGAGTGAACAAGACCACACTGTAGCTTAAAGTTATTCTTCACGTATTGGACTGGATAAATTTGTAGCAGTGAATATATTTAGGTTGCTTACCAACCTCTGTTGCTATTGTCTGCAGCTTCTGCTTTGAACAGACTTTCTCTTTGTCACAGACCTTTCATATTTGTCAGGGAGGGTCTCTCTGGCTGCAGTATCCTCCAGCAAAACCACATGATGGGGCTATAAAAGGGACTTTAAACTGCTACTTCACCTCTTTTAGGTGTGGTTGGAAGTAAAGGTCATCAGCCAAAGCCCATGGCCACGTGAGTGGACTCTACCACTAATGCAGCAGCACATGTTGTGGTAAGAGCATCAGGCATCTGAGGGGAACCTACATTGTACGTGTGGTGGACCTAGCAGGAGGTGCTGTGACCTCATATCCTGGCTTCTCCATATATCCATGGACATAAAGTTTCTCCTTCTTTAGAAAACATCATTCTCATGTTAGCTACTAATCCTGTTCTCCTCACTGCAGAAGCCTTCCCATGTTATCTGCCAATCATGCCTCATCAGAAAGAGTAACTGAGTAACCTGCGCTGCAGATCCCAACAATGCAGGCTTTAAATTGTGCTAATTAAACTTGTTGATGAAGAATGTTCACAATAAAATATTTTTCTTTTGTTTTGTTTTTATCAACAGAAACAATCTACTGAATTGGGCATACAGCAGCACAAGAAATTATTACATTTAAATAAATTGATAATGAATAATGTTCCAAATCCAGTCCAATCGCTCCTATTTTAGGAAATATCAGATTCATAGCTGTGGGGGGATATTTACCATATACAGTTTTTCTTTCCTGGATGAAGCAGTCATTTCTGCATGAGGCTGACTGGATAAATGGCTGCAAAAACAAGTGTAGATCCAGTGTTTCCATGTCACAGCACTCTCCAAACTATCAAGCTACAACAAGGTCTTTTACCACCTCATACCAGCGTACTCTTCATGCCAGTCCCTCTGCTGCCTTCACCTCACCTTATCGAGGGCGTGTGCTCTCCCTGCTTCTTCCTCTCTCTCCCCTTCTCTTCCTCAGCTGCTCTCTCTTCATTGGCTCTCAACCACTTAACTTAACCAGCCACACCTGCACCCCATCTACATCAGCCAACCTGCCGCCCCTGAGGCCAACCCACGGTTGTATATTATCAATGCTATATTAACCCAGCTTCATTCCATTACATTTCCAGAGTTCTGATTCCTAATATTAAAAGAAGATCAACTACCAGCAAGGTAAAGATACAGATTTAGGGGCAAGCCTACACATGAGATGTGTAATGAGTACCTGATGCTGTCCCAGATGTACTCTTTCAGACCAGAGTGCTCCAGAGCAGTAGTACAGGCAGCACTCAAATTTCCTGAGCAGGCTTGCTTGCAGGACCAGTGTTAAGGTATATATACATAAAACCAACCAACCAACCAAGCTCCTCTCCATCAGTCCTGAAAGAGGAAAAACTGAATTAATGTATATTTTTCATTTTCACAGTGATATTATGGAGGTATATTTACCTTATAGGTTATTTCAAATGGTACTATAACCTTTTTGTTATCCTTAGCTCAGAAGGTGAAGGTGAACTGATCATGGAGTTGGATATCTTTAGTACTTATCACCTACAGATACATGATCTTCATCATCGCCTTTTTAACAACACTAACCACAAAAGACATCAACTTTATTTTCATAACATGATGGAATTCCTTCCTTTGAGGCAGACCACACAAAACCACCGCTCACTGAAACACATATTTAAAATTTGGTGAAACCAAAATAGGTAGATATATTCCTGAGAACATCAGGGTTGTAAACAATTGTCTAATGTAGGAAAAGGATAGTAAATTTTTAATATAATATGTCTATTTTCTCTTGGAGATAGTTACTCAAATACAGCCTTAAGTCTGCATGTAAATTCAAGGAAATCTTTTCGCTGTTTATTTGTATAACACTCAGGAAAGAGCAAACTGCAGAAAAAAGTACCAGAATCACATTATGAGTTGGCTTTTTTCAATCTTTCATTAATTATGCATCCATTTATAAGACAAATTAACTGAATCTTCACTTATATTTTTAGCATGGCATTTTAATTACATGAAAATGAGAATAAGTGGGAATAACTAATTATAAAAATCAGCATAATGGCAAAGATTCATTAGAAAAAAGGCACAAACATCCAAAGCAGTAAATCTGTAGCTAGATGCTAGCGCCCAGATTAACTGATGTGAAGTATGTAAAATGACAGCATCAACTAGGAATTTGGACCAAAACAGCTTTTTTGCCATTTGGAAGAAATAAACAATTAATTCTGAAATTTAAGTCAGGAGATATTTTCATCACTTGAAACTCAGAGACTGCAGAGAATATTTTCAGAGGACTGTGATCCACCTTCTTCCAGCTGCAGCCATTTTCCTTAGAATGAAAAAATAAAAGGGAGGGGGAGGGGAGAAGCTCCCTTGCAAGAAAGAAAAGGGGAGCTAGGAAAAATGCTTCTCAAAGAAGCAGATTTGTCTTTATTCTGTAAGCAGGAAAAATAAATTTGGTACAAGACAACTGGAAAGAAATGTAGTAAGATAAAAGACGGGAGATATAAATTATCCTTACATTTATTGTGTAATTTTGCTTCTGTCATGGGAAAGAATAACACTTTTGTTGCTTCTAATTGATATTCTGTGTTGGTATACAACACAGTAGTTTTGTTCTGCTGTTTCATTCACAATGACAGAGGAAATAAGGAAGATTTTCAAGAAAAAAGAAGATTTCAGTCTTGTTTAGAGAAGTGTGAATATCTCACTAGAAACAAATCCCAATCCTATTTTATTAAATTAAGATGTATATTTAACATATACTTCCTACAACAAATCAGTCGTTTCTGAAACGTAATCATAGTACTGTAGGCCTAGGAAAGGTTTCTAAGAAGGAAGCAGACATGCATGAACAGATACTAAGAGAGAAATGACTGGGTATTGACACATACTTGCACAGCAAGGCTAGCGTTGTTTTGAATTGAGACCTAATGATAGTATATGTTGTGATGTCACATCAGAGACATGACAGAAAATACATTTTTTAAAACATAATATTTTTCTGGAAACATACTAAATATTTCCATTGTCCATCTTTTCATGCTTCTGTTTCACTTCACTTTTATTTCTTTTTAGATCGCAACCCAAACTCTGGATGCTCCCCAAGGACTCTGCTTACGAGATTTCTTACGACATAGTTTCATACACACCAACATCAATTCCGTAATACAAGTGTCCAATGCATAAAGATTCATGTGAAATATATTTCCTGTAGCTGACTGCTATCTGCTGACGTTACACAGCAAACATAAACATGATTAAGTGCCACAAGGGCCGCCAAGCTTGGGACCTTAATGCAAACCCTGAGGCGCACAACTGGGCAACTGTCGTGGGGCAGGGCTTTCTAGTCCATCGCCCTGCGACACCAAAAATTAGGTCTTGGATTATCAAAGGGATGCAAGAGAAACACAGATTTTTGAATGGAAACATTTTGCTGGAAAAAATGTCCAAATTCCTAATTTTTTCTGGCCTAATCCAAAGAGCCATTTCCTCAAATGAATGTGGCACATGACCTTATTCAGCTTGAGTAATTTAATTGCCACGTTTTATTCTCATCAGGAAGATGAGAAAAGTCTTTGTTGAAAAAAAATATGTCTCCCTCAGCTTTCCATCCTGCTCTCTGTCCTGTTGCCACCTTGGTTCCCAATATAACCTGTCTTCATCTTCTCCCTGCCTGCACTGCCACATGGGTCATGCTCTGTGGTCTTTGTGGGGGGCCACAACACAGTGCTCACTCACTGTGGGTGGCGTAACATGGGAAACCATCCAGCAGAAGCAGCTGGGGAACTAAGGTCTGAGTTTTTTTCTGCAGTTCAGGTAGTGAAGAGAGCTGCTGTGCTCCCTAGGAATAATGAAGATTGCCTTTTCTGAAGAGTGATGAGACCTGTTAGAGATGACTAGGAATACCATGGACACAGATATAGGAAAGACTTACACTATAGCCTAGATTTAAATGAAAGACCAGGGGTAATTTTACTATGGGTTAATTTACACATGCTAACACAGTACACAGTTAAGAGCAACCAATATTAAAATCTTGAAATCTTAAGATGTTAAGGAGGCAGAAGACAGAACCCCTCCAGAACAGTGAACACAAACAGCCAAGTTTTGCAGAAGGCAGGTTTCTGAAGTCTGTGACTTCCTCATGGATATCTGTTGCATTTTCTTCTAATTAATCTCATTAAAATATCTCAGCCTCAGAGCCAGAAGATTTGGATTCGTCTTCTGATACTCTGCCTTTGAACAAGTAATTAAAAAGTAAAGTATTACGGCTTATTTTTTCAAATCTGACTGTGTACACCAGGCTCTGATCCCGAGCTTTCACCATCCTTATACTAAAATTGCACACCAAAATTCTTTGGCTTAACCTCACCTGCAAAAAGCTTGTAACAAGGTATTTGATGTTCTTGTTCCACAACTATGAAAGCGAACGGTGTAAGCATAACACAGCCTCTAACCCAATGCACGATTTTGGTTTTTTTTCTTACGGTCCGCAGGCTGCCTGCTAGAAATAAGGAATTTACCTCAGTTTTTCCGTTGGAGTCGGCACTGGTGCCAGGTACTCTGAATAAGGGTGGTGAAACTGCAGGCTCCTGTAAATTTGTATATGACCACTAGATGATGCTATATAACTTTTAAATCTCTATTTCTCTCTCTCTCTCTCTCTCTCTCTCTCTCTCTCTCACACAGACACACACACACAGACAGACACAGACAGACACAGACACAGACACACATCACACAGACACACACACAGACACACACAGACAGACACACACACAGACACAGACACAGACACACACAGACACACACAGACACACACACAGACACACACAGACACACACACACACAGACACACACACACAGACACAGACACACACAGACACACACAGACATACACAGACAGACACACAGACACACACAGACACAGACACACACAGACACACACAGACACACAGACACAGACACACAGACAGACACAGACACAGACACAGACACAGACACACACAGACACACACAGACACACACAGACACACACAGACACACAGACAGACACAGACAGACAGACACAGACACAGACACACAGACACACACAGACACACACAGACACAGAGACAGACAGCCAGACAGACAGAGAGACAGACAGACAGAGACACAGAGACACAGAGACACAGAGACAGACACACACACACAGACACACACACAGACACAGACACACAGACACAGACAGACAGACACAGACACAGACAGACACAGACAGACACAGACACACACACAGACACACACACAGACACACAGACACAGACACACAGACACAGACACACAGACACACACAGACACACAGACACAGACACACAGACACAGACACACAGACACAGACACAGACACAGACACACAGACACAGACACACACAGACACACACAGACACACAGACAGAGACAGAGACAGACAGAGAGACAGACAGAGAGACAGACAGACAGAGACACAGAGACACAGAGACAGAGACAGACAGACACACACACACACACACACACCACACACTCTCTCTCTCTCTCTCTCTCTCTCAGAAGACTGGGATAGAACTTGATTTTAATGCACTGGCAAATATGTACATCAGCCAAATCTTAGCACTTCAGTAAAAAAAATCTACATTCCTCTCCCAGTCAGCAGTTGTTGTCAGATGGATGCAACAAGGGGGTACATCTGATTTTAGAGCTCCCTGTGACAGACCAAAAGTATTGTGGCAATGTGATACAGAATGATTTTAAACAAACCTTTAACAGCAAAGATGCTTTCAAAAATTGGTAAAAAAGTAACTTTGCCTTGCAGTTTTTATACTGGATCAGGTATCAGCTCTTTTTCTGCAGTCAGGATAATGCCTTAAACTGGCATAAACATCATGTGCTATATTTGGACTAAGTCAGCTTGGGTTCGATCCAGATGAAGCTTGTGCTGCCAGGTAATGTGTACAGAAAAAGGCTGTGGCTCAGAGTCGTTCTGACTTTTTTTCCTATAAGAAAATAGCTCCTCTTATTTTCCTCTATAAGCTATAAGAAAATAGCTCCTTCCTGTTTTTCCTATAAGAAATAACTCCTCTGGTCTCTATGACTCTTGTATGTATGATGTCTTTTATACATGTCACATCCCTGTGTCACACTAACCAACCAGTGAATCTAAGTCTCAGGATGGATGTAGTTATAGATACAGACAAGTCCCTGTCCACATATTCCTGAGTTTTTCATCATTTGCAGAAATACTGAAGGGGAGGCTCAAAATTTGCTGTCTGGGAGGCAGACTAGCAGCTGCTCTTGCCCCAGGGAGGTATTGATCTGTGCGGTTTCTAGAACTCCCTGGTCAGGGGACACTGCCTATGCACTAAATGTGCTCACCAGGCAGTCATGGAAATAACTGCTGTCATAAATGTGCTCATTTCACATCACTGATGCATCTCACCAGTATCTGAATGGCTTGAAACAGACTAATTGGAAGGGTAACTGATGAGGGCACAAGGGCTTGAGTTGTGCTTTAAACTTGCTTGAAGAATTAGTTTGATCCTTTGCCAAAGCTTTCGTAGTGATTACAAGATATAGCTCTAAAAGATTCTTCACCAAGAGCTGTAAAACCCTTCCAAAATGTGAGTTGAATGGCTAAATCTAATTGCTCTTCTTCTTTTTGGTCATTTTTTAGGGCTGTTGCAGTGGTGAAAAGTAGTCTTGTACCTCTGTAAAGTCTTCTGGATTTTACAATCCACGATGCAGAGACAAACTCTGTCGACTAGGTAGATGCCCAATAAATTCCTCATTTTCAGGAATGTGACTAAGCCAAGTTGTATAAACCACTGATTAAGTATTAGAGGTCCTAGTGGATAAAATTACCTGTTCCTTCATACAAAAATATATTCAGTCAATCTGCTCATTTGCTGAAGGTTGAAATGTACGAATGCCCTTGGATTATGTTTATTTTGCTTGGCACAATTTACCCATTGCATGCTCTCAAGCAACACCAGATAACATGATTAGGTAAGCATCATCCCTACACTCTGCTTGTCATATGCCATTCCTAGCAGTGTCCCCCTACTCCTGTTCCCCTTCTTCAAAGGAAGCTGTTCAGTTTTGCCCCTATATGACAGAGGTGAGAGACAACATGCCTCCCATACTGTTTCTATCCCAGTCTGGAACAGAACGAGGTTCAGGAAGAACTGAGGTCCTAATTTTCCCCAAGAACTGAGAGGGACACATATGGAGCAGTGAAGGTCTGTGCTGGGCTTTGCCTTGCCCCTGCAAGGCTTGCATTTCATCCCCTGGCTCTGGCAGGCTCTGGCTCACCATTGCTGCTCTGGTCTTTCTTTAAAGGTTTGCCCACCAAGGTACATGGTGGAATGGGGTGACTATGCTTACTTGGTTCTTGACTTGGCAAAGAACAGAGGGATGGTGCTAAATAACAGCCACATGTCCCCCATTCCTAGATAATAATGTCACCTGACAGATGTCTTGAGTCTTCTGTTGCTATATAAAAAAACCCCAAAACCTACCCAATGTATTAACTCCATTAATTACAGCATAATGTTAATAAAACCATTCATTAACACCACTGAAATTTTACACTGAAATGACAGAAGGTGTTTCCACTGCCTAGTCATTCAAACATCGAAATGTCTAGCTGCACTTTTCTGTTGCTTTATATGTGGGAAAGCAGTCATACTTTTTGGAAATGATAAAAGTATTATGGCATTTTTACTAATTTGAGACCTAGTAATCATAGTGTTCACTTAATTCTGATCTAAAATAAAGAGAAAAAACCAGGAAGTATTTGTAATGTCTGAGAAAATATATATATTATTGAACACACCCTGATATGAATACAGGAAGAAAAAGGTACAGCAATTCCACTTGCATGCAACTTACCCTCTCTTCTAAAATGTAAATTTCTGACTGTGTTTATACCCTGTTCTTGCAACTCTTTTCATTTACGGTCTATGTTGAAGAAGAAAAGACATGAAAAATGTAAACTGCAGGGCTGGGTTTAGCAATCCTCCAGTGTTGGACTCTTGGCAGAATCCAATTCTGTTGTGGGACAATTTGCATGGCCCTTGCTTGCAGGGCCTTGGAGCATCACGCTCCTGCCTGCAAAGGTCTGTAGGTCCTCAGTGTCCCAAGAGGTACAGAGCAGACTGTGGCAAGATTATTGAGTAGAGCACAGAAAAAAAGGAGGTTAAAATTACCCAGCAGGCTTCTGCAAAAATGAGTGAATTTCACAGAAATCGTTGAGTAAATACAGCAAAGCATCATTGAGAAATCCTGTCCAAGGCAACCACCACTGTAGCAGAGATGTACGCTCTTAGATAACACACAGCACAGCAGCTGTGAAGGCTGTTTTTGTTGTTGTAGAAGAGAGATTTGTGGTGGTAAAACCTTAACATACTTGAATTTTAGCATTATCCAAGCTAGAGCACAAGGGTTTGTAATGCTCTTCTAGAGCCTGAGAGCGACTCTGGTCCCTGCCAATTGAGTATGATTACAAGTATGATGATGAGTGTAACTGGGGAACAGAAGCTGTTACCTCTTTTACACACACTAGAGTCTGACTTAATGACGTTTTCATTCTCAGCAAGACTTTTCTGTTATGTATTAAGCTCATGAACTCATTAAAAATATTTTAACATACAACTGAACCTTTGTAATTACTCCCTGTACACACCTTCAGCTTCCAGTGATAGGAAATAAAGCTTCCCTGCACTTGGGCCCATCGTTTTCTGTTTCATCACTATTACTTCAACGACAGTATACATCAAACACCTATCTATATATGTCTCCAATTGCTTTATAGAGAGATCAACATCCTCCTTTATGCATGTGAGGAAACTATTCAGTTTATCTAGTACGGCAAGAAGGATGCTAGTAGAAGCATTCCTTACTCTGGGAAGTCATAAAATGAGATTGTTTCCCAGCTCCTCAGTTTCTTGTCTTTGCAGGAGCACAACACTTTTTGGGGGTACAAGTCCCTGTTGCATTATAAAGACAGTACCCAACGTGCAATCCAGTCTAACTGCTTTATTATAATTATGAAATTCTCACATACAGCTTAGAAAATGGGGCTGAGAGTTTATAAAAACAAACATAATCAAATCAGGTTCATACTTCAGTGTGCAGACTCCCAATGGCTCATGAAAATCCTGCAACAAGAGAGAATGTCACCACAGCAGTCGCTGAAGAAGCCACTTATTCTTGCTGAAAGAGGGATATTTTGGGCTCAAAATTTTTTTTCACGTGTGTCTTTTTATGGGCTTTAATGGTAGTGAAGCCTTCAGCACTGGAGTTTTTGGTATTGCAAGCTTAAGAGTATGATAAACAAAAAGAAAGATGGAATTGTGCTTTGACTCGGTCATTTTTTAAATTATTATGGGTTAATGGAAAGTGCATGCAAATGAAAAGTGGACAAAAATGCCTTTTGTTTTTTTCCCCTCAAAAAAATGAATTCAGTCCTTTCTAAGAGAAGGGACTTAACTTCCCTGAGTTAATCTGTTTTTCATAGCTCGTTCCAGGATTAGATCTGAAGGTCAGGGAGGGAAGAGGTAGCAGCAAATATTGTCATGACCTTAGGAGACTGTGACACTGAAAGTCATGTGGTCCCATGGCCAGCATCAAGCAGGAGTTTGGAGTGCACCGCCTTGCTCTTTGCCAGAGCCTCGGCAGCCCCAGCTGAGCACACAGACCCTTCATTTCCAGTAACCACAGTACTTCCTCTTGAAAGAAAATCTGCATTATAAAACTGACATCTGCTTTACTGCATTGAGTTTTATTTTGATTATATTTTTTTTCTGTCACACAGAAATTTGTTACATGCAAAGACAGCAAAGACAACTGCTGTTTTAATAAAGTCTGCTCCTAAAATCTCGTTGTAGTACAATTATTACAATTCCCAGAATACCTCCGGTTATTTGAAGTATTTCAAGTGAACAGAACATTGTATTTTTCTAATCATGGCAAAAAATAAGCAGTGATTTGAAAAGGTGTGTTTGCTTTATAGCAATTTATTTAGTAAAGTTCCTAAATTAAATCTGTCAGTACTCAAATCACTGTATACAATCCTGTGCCAGCTTACAGGAGACATTAAGTAAAATGGCCAAGGAATCGTGACATTTGGGGCTGGCCATTTTAATGACAATGTGAGATTTGCTGTTGACCTCAGTGGAGCCAAAATTTAGTCCCAGAAGATTTTAAGGGCTATCCCTGTAATATGAGGCTTTGCTGCTTCCTGTACATGCCTCTTCCACAATTACAAGACAACTGGGAGCACAGGAAGAGGGTGAGTCTGGAAAAAGCGGAACACAGCTCTTCTGAGCAAGTATAGGTTTCCAGCAGGGCAAGTCTGTGTGCCTTCCTTGGACTTGCCCCATCACTAACGAATGAAACCTGTGAGGCATCCTCTGCAGTATATATATTGCATTAATAACTGACCGGTTATTAATGAAACACAGAAACACTTGGATTTATTGCTGACTTTGCTGGGATAGATACCCAGTTAAGCCCACACTCAGACTCAGGGAAGAGGGAGACAGAAAGATTCTCTCGGCAGCACGCTTTCCAGCCCAAAGGCGTTACCTTAAGCTTAAAGGTGCAGTTCAACAGTCTCTAGCACCCCAGATCAATAAAGGATTATCTCAGATCTGTCCTGCAGCATCCTGATTCTCTGTGGACAGTGGCATCAGCTGTCCAGGGTTCATGTGTTGCTATGCCAGTGTGACTCAGAGCCTGGTCGCTGGACTCCAACGTCACCTGCCCTGCCCTTACTCCACAAAGCCTGATTGTTATTTCACTTGTAATATAATTACACCAGAGTAGATGCGCTGTGCTGAATAACACTGCTTCACTGGGACTCCAAACACGATCAGGCTGTCAGCACCTTGTCTCTGCTGTGCTTCTGCCAGATGCAAAGTGTGCAGGAGGGAGTTAGGGCGGAGGAGCCCAGCAGCTCCCCAGAGTTTGCCCTGCAGGAATGACATCTCTACCATAAAGGCTACAGAGGTAATGTTCCAACTTTGATTTCCCAGGCTTCTCCTTGGAAATGCTCCTTCCTTGTCTCCACCTCCTCTCCCTCCCCACCACCAGGCACTGAAAAGGGGCCGCTTGACGGGGTGATGGGAAAAGTCACCATAGAAACAGGGACTCGGGCCTCATTCGCACACCGAGCTGCGCTCCCGCAGCCCGGGGAGAGCACAGCAGCTGTGGTAGGTACAGTCACAGCTGATCCACACTGCCTGTCATTCAAAACCCCGTAAAGCGTATCGGCACACACAAGGAAGGGTATTTGGGGCAAATAATTTTCTCACTTGCTCTTCAAATATGCGGTCCCTGAATCAAAAGCCATGCAACTAACCTGTTATATATATTTCTTAATACACCTACAGAGCTTTTTCCATGCACACGTACCAGGCAGAAAACCCAATATCCTGATTTTACTATTTTGATGCGCGCCAGAAGTCCTCTAATTTCTCCAAAAGCACTAGGGCATTATGTAAGAAGCTTGGATATGATCCAGGATGCAGATAACAGCGTAACAGGCATGACAGAAAGCCCAACAAATTGGTGAACAAAGGATCTAATTCCACTATTGATTTATTAATTTTCAGCTTGCCTAAGTACAGTGATTTTTCCCTAGCTTTTGCAAGTGTAAATTAACAAATAAAATGTCAGCTATCATATTTAAGATCCATTAAGACACAGGAATGAAAAAATATTTTAAAAATTACTCATGTTGAGGTCTCACAGGCATTTAGGAGAACAAAGGGCAGAGATACGTTTGTCATCGTTTTCAAAAGTTCCTAGTCCAAGAGTTATCTCTGAAAATGGCATTAAGCTCACAAACAACTTAGATCTGCACAAAAAGCCTCTGACCCTGAAATACGAGTTATAGTAAATAATTATCAGAGAGACTAAAGACAAAATAAAAAGGCAGATTATGAGTAAGAAGATGACAAGAAGGCAGAGAGTAATTCAGGAGGCACCACAGGTGGGAAGGCAACCAGTTGTCTAACGCCAGCTCTTGGAAAATATATATTGAATTTTGCATCTGGAAGCTCATGTGTATAGTAATGTGATGCCACCTGGAAGTCAATGTAGCAAGATGGAATTTCAACCTAAACAATTATACACATCCATAAATTATCAAAACAAGCATCCCAAATTAGCAAGGAGGAAATAAAAATTTAATTAACATTAAGTGTGGAATAAATAAAAAATAAAACACTCTTCAGCCTCTCAGCTAACAAAACACACACTGTTTCATCACCTGTTTCCTCACTTCAGCCCCTGCCATTTCAAGGAAAGGGCCTAAGGCCCCCAGCAGTCAAAGTGAACTGGGCAGCTTCATTTATACTTGCCTGTATGATGCAATGGGCAACTGCTGGGCTGTAGAGGATTAATGACAAAAAATTCCTTACTGTGGAGATCCCTAGAAAGGACTTTGCCTTGTTAGTCACCAGATGTATGAGACTGGGATGGCCCTGCTTCTCCCAAACTCTCTTTAGGCACAGAGGAATGAGTCTGTAAATGCCCTAGGATGTCATTTGCTTTAAGCTGTGGTGGAGCACAATATGGTAAGAAGCTTTCCAACTTGCAGGTCATACTGAGAATTTTAAAGATTAAGATGAGCAACAAAACCTTCATACTGACTGTGGGCCACCACTCAGTGCAATGCACAAGTTGTTGCACAGCCTCCCTCGTGGGAGGAAGCAGGCAGACCCCAGAGAATGCTCTGTTGATGACTAACTTCTTTTAAAACCACCCATTTAATGCTAAAGAAGAGCTCTGAAGTTACCTGCAATTGTTGTCCTTCATATTTGAAATCTCTCTGGCAATGACTGTTGGAACATATCGGTGCTGTGTTAGTGCCCAAACATGAATACTGGTTTTCTTCAGCAGACAGTGAGCATGTTATATAAAATGCAATGAGACAGGGTACAAGACTGCTTAATCCAGAGAAATTCTGTATTTTGGCTTTCATTCCTTCAGTCTTAGCTATAAAATCTTCTGTACTGTTCCTCTCCCATTATCCCCATTAAGTAATCAATGAGCTTTAGATACTAATGCAATATATATAGACTATGCAGATATATATGCATGCATGATTTATGCAAGTTTGGTATAATCCTATCCTTTGAATGTGAAAAAGTAGAGTGCAGAAAATATTGCGATACAAATAGACTTTTCCCCACGTAAATAATGTCTTAAGTTCCAAATCCATTTTATTTTCCTTTTAAATTATTCTAGTAACATAAAGTATAGAAACTCCAGGAGAAACAAAGACTGGTAGAGGTCATTTTTTCATTAGAAATGGTTGAGTGGCACTGGCGTGTTTCAAGGCATGCTCAGTTCTGTCATTCTCTCTGCACAGTAGGGACAATTGATTGCTGTAGGGATAAAAAGCAGGAGTATAAAACTTCCTGAAGCCTTCAGAAGGGCAGAATGAAGTGTCTGACAGCAACAGTAGAACCAAGACTTTATTTTGTAAGAATTGAGTTCTATTAAACAACAGACCTAATTTCAGTTAGATTTATTCTCCATTGACAGAGCCAAAGATTCCTCTGATTTTCATTACAATTTCTTTTTTTTTTTTTTTACTTCTCACCCCCTGTGAGGCTCAGAAACCAGCCACATGTTGGAATGGAAGGATTAAACCAAGACAGGTATGACACAGTGTATGACATACAGACTTCCTAACCTGGGATATAGGAGATCCCTTACAGCTATGAAGGCTGAAGCTTTTTCCTTTACATAGTGGTGAAAACCAGCATGGCTTACTTCTCCCGTTGGGTTGAATTGTCAGGGAGGGTGCAGGTGCCATTGCTGTCCCTTTGGTGGGGCATTCCGTCTCCTCAATAGGGTCTGTGGGTATGAGGACATGGATGAACAGAAGGTGCAGCCTCAGCTGTCTTTGGCTGAGGAGCAGCTGCTAAAGAGGAGGAGGAAGAAAAAGGAGAGAGACATGACACCCAGGACCACCATGATTTTATATAATGATCCAGTTGAACACGTATGCCAAAAATATGACTTTTAACAAACTGTTTGTTGCTTTGATGACTTGTATGAACTTAAAATGTTACTTGTTTCTTAGCTTTGCTTTTTCACCCAAGCATTAGTCCTCTTTAACATAAAGCTTTCCTCTTTTTGAAATACCATGATTTGGTGCTGTGTGGTTCTGCTATCCAGTATGTCTGGAAAGCAGCTCCATTTTCAAGTAAATAAGAAAAAAGAACAGTTAAAAAGTATTCATTGTTTATTCTCAAATTGCTGCTTGGTACAATAGACATCAGGGCCATTTAGTCAACATATTAGAAATAGGTGAATTAAAGTCTCAAACTTCCAATTTTGCATGGACAGAGAGAAAGGGCTCTGGTCTGGTATATAATTAGCTGTGTCCAGCACATCTCCTTGGGCAGGGAGACAAGCTGCAGCCCACGCCAGATGGGTCAGTGCCAGTACCATGAACGAGCACAGCACGCTCCAGCAGCTCCTCTTTCTGTCCCAGCAAAACCCAGCATATTCCCGAGAGGGCAGAGGAGGTGAGTAAGCAAAGTGGTAGAAGTACAGCAAGTGCATGCCACCCAGGCATCCCTCTGGAAAAGTGTCCTGTCCAACCCGCTTCCAAAATCTGCTATTAAAGTGTTCTCTACTGAAAGCTAGGAGGTCATGCTTGGCTCATGCTTTTAGGGTGTTATGTAAAGGAATTCTCATCTTAACTTAGGAAAAGAAACCTATAGGACTTAAATGAAACTCTGCTTGGAGGAGAAATTCTTCCTCTTCTCTTTCAGTCTGGCATCCTTTCGTCTCTTGCACAACTACAGACAACAAAGTGCAATTGTAGGCTGAATAAAAAAACATGTCTCTACGTGAGCAAGCAATAATGAGGACTAGAAAACAAGGTGTTCACAGCTCTAATTTGAGTCAAAATACTTTTAGCTACTGAAGAAAAAAAGCACTGAAAAAGTCATAGGTATGCTTTCCCAGGGTGCAGCAAGTTACCAATGCTCTGTATGACAAGAAATCTAAGGCGGGAGAATGAAAAAGAAATGAAGAAAATAAAAGAAGGTGGGAAGGAGAGAAGCAAAACTAGAGGGTGATGCTAACAGGATAAGGATTTACATACAGAGCAAGACCAAGATCTTTTAGCCTACTGATAGGTATCAGATGATGGTCAACAGTGGATGCTGGAAGAGGACACAAAAACACATACTGATAGCTCTCCCGGACAATTTCCCAGGTCAAAAAAATTGTCAGTGGAGAGATTTTTCAGCTATATGCTTGTCCTTTGTTGTCCCTGACTGACTTTTTGTCTTCTTCAAAAAAAGAAGTTCAATCACTTTTTAAACCCTCATAGACCCTTACATTCATAGACCCTGTGGCAGGGAGTTGAATTGCTTAACCAGAAGGACTGTGGGGGGGGTTTTGGGTTTTTTTGTTGGTTTGTTTTTTTTTTTTTTATACATCACTTGCTTGTTTATTTAATTCACATCTGCACCTTTGCAACTACTTGTATGGGAAGAGACTGTGAGTAACAGTGAAACCTTTACTCTTGTTTACCTTCCTTACTAAAGGTTGTAGAGACCTGTGCATTTCTCCTCAGTCACCCCATTACCAGCCTGAAGACTCCTACCATACCTAGTCATTCCTTGAGCAAAGCCACTTCAGACCCTGGCCACCCTTCTCTGTACCTCCTGCCTTCCACCATGCCTGGCTTGAGATGGGGGACCGCAGCTGCTCTCAGTAATCAAAATCTGTCTGTACCATGGAATTATACTGGAGCAATAATGATGTTTTCTGGATTGTTCTCTACTTTTCCCTAAATATTTTCAAATATTTGATTTCCATTGTTTTGCTTACCAGTGATATATGAGCCAATGTATTTATACAACTGTTCAGCATCATGTCAGTGCTTCATCTCTGAATGATAGTAGTCAGCTGAGAGCCTCTTGTTTTCTATGTAAAGTTAAGACCTTTCTTTCAATGTATTGTTTCCATCCACAGGTTTTTAGAGACACTACAAAAAAATCTGATCGTGAATGGAACTTTCACTGTATTGACTTCTCTGTATAGGTCTCTTCATACTGGACTTATTCTAGGCTAGATATGATTATTGTATCTATTATATCATGACCTGCTGGTGATGTAAAATGCCTACAGAGATCTGGCAGTAAACTTCCTAATGGAAATACAGCTTTTATAAGCAAAAGAGTGCTTTAGCTTGTGTAGATTATACTCATTTCCCCCAAAAGAGTAAATTACATGAGTAGAAGCATTTTTGTGCCCATGTCAATTTTTACAACTGGCAGCACTGAAGTTTTAGCCAGAACAGAGGTTTTGAGAATAAAATCAACAATCCCAAATGACACTGAGAGATGGGCAAATTTTTCTACAGTAAGATTGGTCTCTACTATCAGACATAAGGCCTGACAGTATGAGTGAAGATAATCTGATGACTTGTTTTCATTTGGACACTACTGGGAGAAAAAAAGGATCTGTATCTTTCCAAAAGCACAATAAAGCTTGTTGTAGGTGGTATGAGATGTCACCACATCCCATTTTTGTTTTACTCTGGCAAGTCCATCCAGGGAACTCGTCTACTGAGGGAGCAGAAAGGATGCTAGTTTCTGTCCAGTGCTTAAAGGTAGGGACTGCTGTGCTTGTCCTTCTGGAGTATATTGTGTAGGCTAAATGTTATATTACTGTGATGACCTCATTATTGCTGTCCTGTGCATTCACCTAGATAAGGAGCCTAGGTATTCTTCTAGCAGAATCTATCCACCACTTTCATAGGAAAATTTCTCAGGTCCAACTCCAGAAATATTTTGTGTTTTCATTCCTCACGTTTTCAATCAATTATTCTGTGTAGTTGGTATGACTGCAGTCAATATTTATGAGTTTCAAAGGCCTAACAAATCATTAAATATTACGACCTTAAAAAGTAGCTTTTCATCAATGTTTTGATGAAAAAACAGTGGTTTTCTTCTTCAGCATAAATGTTCCATTTCCTATTTTCTGATTGTCCTCAACTCATCACATCTATATATATATCCAGTTCATGCAGTCCCTGGGCTCAAGGCTGGAGGACATTTATCTGCATGGGGGGCAGTACCTTTCCACATCCCAGGATGTGCAGTTTCACATGTGTTGGGTCCTGCTTGTCATATCAGAGAAGGTGGAGAGGACTGTGAGACAGGGACAGCTGGAAAGGGGGCAGCTGGTCTCCCCTGGGCTTGCCCTCATCCAAGGGCTGCACAAGGACCTCACAGATATGTATATATATGTACATACAATATATGAAACCATGCATATTTTATATGCATGCTCACACATTTATGTATATAAGTATGTACAGTGAATTTATGTATATCTATCTTGCATACAGATGTACGTACAGATGTATGCATGTATGTATATGCTGGTATACCTACAGGCATGAAATCCTCAGTTAATTGTCCTTCAAGAGGAATTTCCATCCCCGAAACCCTGTTTTCCCTCGTTTGGAGCAAAGTGCTGGGCCAGGCCCCCCCTGCCAAGAAAGCACTGTGGGGAGCTGAGGCAGAGGCCAGGCCCTCACCTCGACCTGCCAGCTGCTGCAGAGGGGTGAGCAGGACCCCGGCCCCGACCCCAGCACTGCCTCCTCGAGCCTGTGGATGCCGGGGGGTCGCGCAGGCACAGGTGGGTCCAGGGCACTCCCCACCCACGGCCGTCCATGGAAATGCTCCCTCCTCGGAGGGCAGGGGAAGGGACAAAAGCCTTTCCTCGGCTTTTCTTTGTCTCTTAATTGGGAAAGACTTCAAGCGCGAAGTCTTAAGAGCCCTCTAAGGTGCTTCAGAGCAAAGGTAAATTCACCTCGTGATAAACAGGTGAAATAGATGACCACCTCTGGGGTTTGCCCACGGCACGGGGGAACGGTCTGTGGCCCGGTAGTCCCCGTGCTGAGGCGAACGAGTAACACCGGGGGCTGACGCTCAGCGGAGCGGAGCGGGCTGCCTTTGTTTCTGCCCTTCCCGGGCGCAGCGGGCTCTTGCCAAGGGGACACAGCGGGGACCCGCCGCGCTCCCGGCGCCGGTGAAGGCAGCGAACAAAGGAAAATCCTGCTCCAGTCCCGCTGCCGGTGCGGAAGGCGCCCGGCATCCCTGCCTGGCCGGAGCAGGCTCCCCTGAAGGGGACACTAAATAATTGATCAGAATCGATTGCCCGCATGCATTGGGAAGGGAAACCGGGCGCACCCCTCGCACGCAGCCTGCTCCTTCCCGTTTGCGCCGCAATCCTGTTCCACCATGTGCGGGGACGCAACTCAGCCTTCAGGCCTGGGCGGGGTTCTTGCCGTTTAATCTTTTCTTTTCTCTTCCCTTCGCTGCTTTTCTCCCTCCCCCCTCTCCGTCTCCCCGGCCCAGTGAGGTCAGCTCATGAATATTGCTTCATTTTCCTGAGAGGCTCTGGCAGCGGCGGGTACCTCGTGCGCGGTGCCCGGCTCCCTGTGCATGCATTTCGCCAGCCCGGCAGCAGACAAAGTGGTGGTGAGTAATGCGGACGATTTAGATCCAAGCCTTTTTTTTTTTCCCCCCTTTTTTTTCTTTTTCTTTTCCCTCCCCAAAAAGGGAATGTCACTCGGGGTTCAGATGCAACAAACCCGCCAGGTATGAAGGGGGACCTGAGACAATCCTCCCTTTAAAACCCGGACAAAAGGCAGAAGCGCTCCAAACCTTAAAGCCGCCTTTGGCATTGGGGGTCTGGGGGAGGGAGAGGCGGGCGCCTGGCGAGGGAGGGGGCCGGGGGAGGCCCTGCCTGGTGCCCCGGGCAGTGGAGATCCCCGCGCCGGCGGGTGGAGCCACCGGACCGCTCCCTTTTGTTGCTGCCGCTTATTTACGCATTTTTCCGCCTGGACAGCTGTTCCCGACAGGAAAACCTGCGGAGACCCACGTCCTGGCGCCACGTGGGTTTGCCTGGGAGGAGGGGAGGTTATGTCGCGGAGTTTGGTGAGACGGAGATTTCGGACTTGGGCTCAAACAGGGCTTTCGTTGTACCAGTTAAAAGGAAAAAGAAAAAAAAAAAATAATCAGCCAACTGAACCGTAGGCGGCAGCTGGGGCTGGAATTGGGGGCACGTACGGTGGGGGCACGGTGCGGGTTGTGTTCCCGGCAGGTCGCGGCTGAGCCTGATGACCTCGCTGCAGTGAAACTTCCCGAAAAGATCCAGGTATAGCGTTGGGTTCCCGATTACTATTTTTAATTTCATTTTGAACAGTAGGTAAAAGGAAGAGTAATGAGTAAGGTACGGGATCTAAACTGAGTCCTGGCGTTTTGCAGTTTCTTTAGGTCTGGATTTCAAGAGTGACATTTTGTACCTGTATAGCTCTGAACAACAGCAGTGTGGGAATCCTGTTTGTGATGGTTAATAGAGATGCAAACCAAAATTTTTATAAAGTGTTGTGATACAAATGTAAGTGTTGATGGGTTTACACTCCCGTGCTCTCGTTTTACTAATTAATGCCTGGGAAGTTTCTGGAAAATTGTGTTCTTTTGAGCTTTAATTTCCAGGATATTGGTTAAAATCAGGGTGATAATGACAGTGCATTTGAGAGGAAACCCTGCGCTTCTGCCAATGAGAGCACAGCAAACACAGTTTCATTGTCTAGTATGTTCCAGGGAGTAAACCAATTGTCAGGGTACAGTATAATGTCTACATTGACTTTGCCCAGTCGTGTTCCTTCCTTTATTCCCTTTTCTAGCAGGGAATGGTTAAGCCGTGTTCTAGGAGGGAATTGTTAGGCCATGTTAGGAATGCTGTCGTTTCTACTTTTGCCTATGTTTTCCCTTTAAGGACGGCTGAATAAAGGCTATGTGAAAACAGTTTGTGGATCATAGCCATTATTTTCAGAATATGTTAAGGAACATTAGCAGGAAGATATGGCTTCTAGAAGCCCTTTTAACTGCCGTTTTAAATAATCTGTTGTGGCCATGAAAACACAAGTTTTGTTGCTATGGGGGAAAATTGCCATGTGAGCACACTTCAGCGAATACCACATAACATCTTGTACTGACGGTGAGGGTCTAATCCTTGCTTCCTCTGTTTTGAGAATCTGCTGGAGCCATTACGCCTCAGTCCTATGTCGGCACAACCAGTAGTAAACCTGAATCAGTCTGAAGTCCTGACAATGCCTCTGGAAAACAAACTGGGGCAAATCTGGGTTTGGAAGCTGATAGAAGGGCCCCTTTCCTTTATGGCCCTCGATCCCCGAGTTTCGAAGGCCTAACCTTGTCCTGGAAGAGTCCCTGTCAAAGCTGAAGGGGAATCTGTTCTTGCTTCCACGTGTGCAGCCCTTTGTACAGCGGCCTTTCCCCACTCGGCTGTGACAGGCAACCTGGACGGGGTCCCCGGGGAGGCAGGCAGGTGCAGCAGCGACCCAGCGCGGCACCCGGCGTGGCAGCGCGGGGAGCGGGCGGGAAGGCTGCGCGCGGGTGGGACCGTACGGTGATGCGGCAGCCCGCAGGGGGAAGGGGTCGGCATCGGGGGGGTGAAAGCGCCCCTAGATGCAAGCGGAGTGGGAACGGATCCCAGCCTCAGCCGTGCAGCGTGGACTCCCCCCCGAAAGGCGCTCCGGACCGGCTTCGGGCTTCGGGCTCGGCCCCGGCCGGCTCGGCCCGGAGGTGCCCGCGGGGCCGCGCTCGGGAGCGGACGGGGCACGGCGGCGGCAGGGAGCGGGCGCGCTGGCCGCTGGCGCTGCCAGAGAGCCCGTCTTCCAGCCGCCCCCCGGCCGTCCTCCCCGTCCCCACCCCGACCGTCTTCTCCGCTTCTCCTCCCCCAGCTCTCGGGGCGGCGGCGGCGGCGGAGGCGGAGGACGCCGCCCGTGATGGACGTCTCCCTGAGATAGCCGCCGCCATGAGCCAGCCGCCTGCAGGGGGCGCCGCCGCCGCCGAGCCTCGCCTCCATCCCGAGGGCAGCAGCGGCAGGAAGCAGCAGCGAGCCTCCTCTCCGGCCAGGGCCCGCGACACCGCCCCGCGCCCGCCGCCCGCCGCCGCCGCCGCCGCCTCCCGTGCCCCGGCCGCCGCCGCCAAAGCCGCCTCTGCGCGGCCGCCCCAGAGCCAGGCCCCCAGGGCCGCCCGCGGCCGCGCTGCCGACAAGCCACCGCGCGGCGCGGCGCCGGCGGGAGCTGTCCAGCCCGGCGCCGGTGCTGAACCGCCGCCGGCCGCCGCCGCCGGGAGAGCCGCCGCCGAGGAGCCGCCGCCGCGCGCCGCCGAACCCGCCGCGCCGCGGGCCGCCGAGGAGGCGCCCCCTGCAGGAGGCGGCGGCGGCGGGGGGGAGCGGGAGGGGGCAGTGGCGCCGCAGCCGCCGCCGCCCAAGCACTGGCGGGGGAAAGCGGGGCGGGCTCCGCTGAGGGGCGCGGGGGAGGCGTCCCCGGCGCCTCCATCTTCCTCGGGCGCGGGGAAGGGCCGCGGGGCGGCGGGCGGCGGCGGGTACTGGAAGGAAGGATGCCTGCAGAGTGAGCTCATCCAGTTCCACCTCAGGAAAGGGCTGGCGGCGGCCGCCCAGATGCAAACCAAGGGCAGCAACCACAGCAGCAGCGGCAGCGCCTCCTCCGCCTCCGCCGCCTCCGCGGCCGCCGCCCCGGCCGAGCCTCCCCCGGCCGCCTCCGCCTCCTCACCTTCTGCCATGGCGGAGGCCGGGGCGGAGGGGCTGCGGCAGGGCGAGGCCGGCGGCGGCGGCAGGAGCGGCGCCCCCGAGGGCTCCCTGAGCCCGCAGCTGCAGGAGGAGATGCAGGAAGAGATGGACAAGCTGCGGGAGGAGAACGAGACCCTCAAGGTGAGGGGCCGGCGCGGCGGCGGGGCTGGGGGTGAGGTGGAGGGGAACAGGGGCCGGGTGGCTCCGCACCCCCGCGCCCCGAGGGGGCTTCCCGGCCGCCCTCTGCCCCGGCGCTGGGGCTGGCGGCAGGGTTAAGATGGCCCTGTCGCGGGGCAGGCCGGCAGCGACGCTTCCCCGCTTCGTTGCGGTGCTTTTAATTGAAAGAGCTGGGTTGTATTTAGCTGGTGCCCCTGCGGGAGGAGCTCCATTTTGGCAGCCTTCCCCCAAGCCTGCTGACATTTGTGCTTTTGACCCACCTGTTGCGCCCCTGTCCCCTTGTCGCCCTGGTGCCAGAACGAGATAGATGAGCTGAGGACAGAAATGGACGAGATGAGGGACAGTTTCTTCGAGGAGGACGCTTGTCAGCTTCAGGAGATGCGCCATGAGCTGGAGCGAGCCAACAAGAACTGCCGGATCCTTCAGTACCGGCTGCGCAAGGCCGAGCGCAAGAGGCTGCGCTACGCCCAGACCGGCGAGATCGATGGCGAGCTCCTGCGCAGCATGGAGCAGGACCTCAAGGTACAGATGTGAGCAGGTGTCAAGGGGAGGGTGTGCCTCAGGCAGAGACCTGACCTTCTCGCTGTTTCTGTTTGATGTGCCTTTTCTGTACATACTCAAAACCCGCGTTTGCTGTTGTGGCCGTGACGGTTCTGTAAGTACAGGTGTTCATGTGGCTCTTGACAAAATAGAGTCTTCCCGGTCAGAAGCAAAACCACCCCTTTGTCAGGGGAACTTCTGATCAAAACAAGGGATATTTCGTACACTCAGAATGATGCTTAGGCGAATAGTTCAGGCACGTACCTTTGCAGGAATGTGAGCCTTCATGTCCCAAGTGAATATTGTGATTACAGCTTACAAAGTTGATTTCGCTGTTGGCTCAATGTTACTTTGTATTAGTGAGCCATACATGCACAGGGTGTGGGAGGGAAATGGTGAGGGCACCTCTGGTGTGGTGCTCGCCCGCACTTTAGGAGATAGCAGCTAAGGCCTTAGGTTGAGCTAGACAAAGGGCTTACTTTAATTAAGCTTTCTCCTATGTCTATCCCAGTATCCATACGACTGACTCTTTGGAAAGGCATAGTGTTTTTATAAAGCGTTCCCACAGATCATGAATGTGTTCTGCTTTGAGTAGGGATGAATGTCTAATGCCAAATTTCTGCCTAATTGAATTCCAGGTGCTGGCTGATCATAATTGTAACTCGTGCAGTTCTTTGTAGTGTTCCCAAGTCCTCTTCTGAAGAATTTATACCCAAAAGAACTTTGTTCATTTTCCATGGGTAATAAATCAGGGGACTTAATCCTTCAGAGATACAGTCTTGCATATAGCTGTATTAAAATGCATCTTGTGTAAGTGAGTCCCATTCCCCATGTGATCTAGAACACTCTGTGGGATTTTCCCGCATTAATTGCTACTCCACCAAATTTTGTGTCAAAAAATCACTACCTGTAACAATGGGTTACTGTATTTGTTTGTATCTGTTATTTGGTTGTATGTACTGATGCAGACTGTATCTACAGCCTGAAGACAGATCGTGATAGGATGCTGTTAAAACTGGTTCCCATGATTTTCCATTTACTTTGGTTGGACAACCAGAGGAGCAGTTTAATACTGAGCGTAGGAAAAGACATCAAGCTATAGCCCTGTGGTGTGATTCTCGGCTTATCCTGCAGTCTCTTTGGAGTGTGGTTATAATTGAAATTCCCCTCCACTCGCTCTTTCTGTTGGGCATTATGTGTCTTGAGTGTGTGTGCAGTGGGGGAGGTTATTGAATGATCTTGTGCTACACTGCAGTGTTGTATCTGTAATTCACACACAGGGTTTCTTGTCAGGGGAGGCTGAGTCACTAGCTGCTGCTGTTTTCTGATAGATCGGATTCTTCTAGACTGCTTGCTTACAATTATTATTTTCTTTAGAGTTTTGGTATGTCAAAGAGAGTTCTTTGACATACAAACATAAAGATCGTTCTAGTGAAAGCCATAAAGGATAGCTCTCTGAGCTCCTCTAGCTAATGCTAAGAAGGATTAATTATACTTTCCAATGTTTTAAAAAAAGCAGGAAATTAGGCTTTTCAAACTGTGTGTCTAAATCACCATCATAACAGTGATTAGTGTATATTTAAATATTTTTGGTGCATGATTATAGTTTCTGCTGGTTTCACAAAATACAATGCAGGTGGCTTGAATGGCAAAATTCTCGTTACATGAAAAAGAATTAGATCTTGACGTGTGCCTTTTAACTCTATTCCTGTGAAAGTGCATTAAAAAAGAAAACCAAAAACCCGAGTGTTCATTTTCATTTAAAATATTGGACATCATTTGGGTGAACACAAGGCCAGTAAAAATGTTGTTTTTTCATATTTTGCTCTTTAAAGGAACCAATAGAAATAAATACCAGATATTTAGATTAACTGTCCCTGAAGGAGAGAGAAATGGGCAGGGTCAAAATAAAGATGTATTCATTTGTGGTCCTGTACAAGGCACAGGTAGGGAAGGCCTGGAGAAGGTGAGCCGTGCTTTTAGATGCTTCTGCATGTCAAGTATTTGAAGGGCATATGCCTTAGTGCATTGAAAAACATAAGCTAGCAGTGGTTGAGAGAAAATAGATGCTGCACTGTCTTCAGGAATAATGAAGGTCCTGTTTCGCTTTTGACATAACAGAGCCTAGGAAGGTGATGGGATTTAGTTTCTGTGTGGTTTCCAGTGAAGTCCACAGGAATAATGTACCATTTTTGGAAAGAATTGGCTTGAATTTGGAATAATTTAGAATTATGCCTGTAGATATCCTTGTCTACATGTTTCCTTACGTACTGTTTCCATCAAAACATCCAGAATTAACCTCTAAATGGCTGTTTAGGCACTAAGCACTGCAGCAGTAATTCTTGTTCTTAATCTTTCTTTCGGTATACTATTTCATTTAGGTTGCAAAAGATGTATCGGTGAGACTTCATCATGAGTTAGAAAATGTGGAAGAAAAACGTACTGTAACAGAAGATGAAAATGAAAAATTAAGGCAGCAGCTTATAGAAGTTGAAATTGCCAAACAAGCACTGCAGAATGAACTGGAAAAAATGAAAGAGGTTAGTGTTGCTATTTACTTACACAGAAAGTATTTGAAGTTCTCAAATTCTCATTGCTGAACTAACTGATGTTCTTGTTTTGGGGGCACAAAATATGGCAGGCAAAAAAGTACACTTTGGTGATTAGGAAGCTGAGAACAAACTCAAATATTTGGTGTTTCCTAGGTGAAACAGACAGCAAATTGTGGCGCTTTTTTTTCCTATGCAAGAAGGGAAATGTGGAACTGATGGTAGCAGAGTTTAGAGGCTTTGAGACATTGTACTTACATTAAGATACATGCAGGCAGAGTGCTGAAAGAAGTCAGACACATCTAACTTTGCAGATTATGTTCCCCCCCATGTTTTTACAAAATCTAGTATTTCTTCCCTTTCTAAGTACTACTAGGGACTAGCAGGCACACGGAGACTGGGGATCTAGCACCTCCCCATCTTTAGTCGTGCTCTTTGAAGTATTGGGAAGTGAGAGACTCTACCTGGCCTTTCAGTCAAAGTATAATTTTACATTATATCTAATTAATCTTCAAAATTACTGTAGCCATTATATAGATGCAAGATACTGTGCCATTAAGTAAGCAGAAAATTGTATTACAGCAGTAATAGCCTGGCTGACAGAGATAACACAGCATGCAGTAAAAAGAGAAACTGTTGACTAAAAATGACTTCTCAGACCAGAATTGAGAAACAGCTCTCCAGTATTTAAAATGCAATGAATGCCACTGATTTTCACTTTTAGTAACATTCCCTAGTAGGAATGCCTCTGTCTACTTTGATCTTGTATGAAGCAGAAGAGAAAGGCAGGAAAGTAGAAGAGATGTATTTCAGTTGTTAAGAAAGGCAGGAAAGCAGAAGAGATGTAATTCAGTTGTTAAGAAAGGCAGGAAATTTTCAGTTGTATGATAAATTACAGTATTTTTAGGAACTGCAAGTCCTTACTTTAAGTGATGTAGTATTAAAAATATTCATATGTTTTCTTTACAGGAATTTAATTTCAAACATGTTAGTAGAGGATAAACAGGTAGTTTTTTCCACTGTCTACTGCTTTTCCAGATAATTGCAGATTTGAAAAGGGCATGAAATCTGAGCGTCATTCAGCTTCCCTCTCCTCTGCCGGAGACTTTCTTCTGTTTTCACTCTGCTTTCTACCAGCAAATGCAACTCAGTTTCTCAGACCATCTTCTCTGTGAGAGCACGATCTTTCTGTAATGATCCTTAGAACTTGTTAAGCTTGGCTTATTCTTGTCCATTCAGACTCTGCTTTCTTGTAGATTCCCATTCCTGGATCCTTTCCTCCTGCCCTCTGCTAGGCTGTACCACTGTAAGCTTCTTTTGCCTTCTTTCTTCTTATGTGTCTTCAGATGATAGCGAAGTGTAGTGGCAATTTAATAGCTTATGTTCTTTGGGAGCTGTGTACCTGCAGGAAATTAATCCAATAAATAGGCTTCTTCATCTCTGTCATCAGCAGTTGCTTTCTCCTTACTCTGATTCTTCCCTCTGGCCCACTGTGCTGAGCTATGGTTCTGTTGCTCTCACACTGCTCTCCACTTCTCTCTTTGGCCTAGGTATTTGCCCCTTTCTGTCTTTGATGTTGGTATCAATGGAAGGATACTGGAGGCTCAGAAGGGAGTGTCATGTTTAAACTAGGGGCTTTTCTACACAATATTCTTTTCATGAAGCTGAAACAGATGGATGATTCCCACTAGCATAGAATGGAGCTCCCACTGACCAGAATGGAAAAATGTAGTAAAACTTTACACCAGAGTAAAGCTGGAGTGGACAAAGAGTCAGAAATACACCCTTCTACTAAACTGGAGAGGAGGACTGGCATACCCAGTTATTTATGCATCATAATTAGGCAGGAGTTTTCATTTATGCATTTCAAACCAGCTGCTGAGTCCCTTTCAGTAGGAGAAGGCTGCTTTTTAGTCTAGGACTTTGAACACAGCATGGGGGAAGCTGGAGGATGGTTGAGGAGGTGCAAGTCAGAGAAAAGCAAGTTTGAAGTGAAGCCAAATTATTATGCACTCTGCAAGCGTGCCATGACTTGGGAGACCAATGGAAGGATGCTGGTGAAGAATGCTAATTCTTACAGATTTGAAATGTAGAATTTGTGAAGAAGCTATGAAAATGTTAACATCAAACAACCATGAAAACAACCCAAAGCAGTCTGAAGTGCATTAGAATTTCTCTGTGACAAATACCTTTTCTTCTGCTCGGGCAATCAAAGTTTTCATGCATCTTAAATGTCAATTTTCTGTTTGCTTGTGAATTATTCCTCTAGTTTCATGGGTTTACAACCCTTTCTCCTTTCAGTACAGCCATTATAACCAATGGAAACTCCTGTTTAAGGAAGTTCTACTCAGCATAAATAGAAATGCAGAGTCAAGACCTTTTGTCTGGGTTGTGATCTTTACTTTATTGCGCTTAGAATTAATGGGAGAGTTAATCTCCAAAGACAATGAAGCATTTTTGTTTTACAGCATAACAGTGCCCAGAGTATGTAATGACTGATTTCTGTACTTTATATCATTAAATGTACTGAAAAAACACAAAACTTTCCATTCTTCTTAAAATCTACTTATGTATAACTGTTATGGGAAATTTGTTCTCCTTTTACAATGAACAGTGTGAGATAGCAGAGAATGGTTACAAGTCTTAATAGAAAATATTGGAGGCAGAAGCATAATTTTTTGTTAGGTAGTCTCTAGAGCAGGACCAAAGCCAAAGTTCTTTCTGTATAGATTCTAGATTGTTTTAAAAAAACATATTAGACTTGACTGGAAACATGTGTCAAAGATAAATGCTAGCAGGTGTGTTTGTGGGGAGACAAATAGTTCTGCAGTGAATACAGACTTGTGCTTGTATTTGTCCATTAATTAATATAGAGAGATAGTTGCTGCTTGCTTTCTTGGTTTGGAGCTTTTGAAAAAAATAATTATGATATATTCCATGAGAAATAGAAGCTATTGTGATGGTAGCAGAAGTTTGCAGGCATTCGGGATTTGGAAGGTGTTCCAACAAAGCATACTTTTTCTATCAGTTACTTTTACTTGCTGTTTCATTTAATGTTGTTCCTGCATAGGTCCACACAGAAACACATGTTTTTTGACCTGCATTGTCAGTTTTTGGAATTCATTTGTAGCAACAGCTGCTGATTTCCTCTTTATTATTTGTTATTATTAATTGAAATGCTTTTGGCTTTTGGGGAAGCTGGAAACAAAGTAGGGAATTTGTTTCCTAGAAGAAAGAGAAACCAACTTTAGCTAGTTGTGATTTTTTCAGATATTAAAAACAAATGTTAATTTGTTGTTAACCATTTGTTAAAGCCTAGCTAATTCTTGTAGAACTTTTCATGATCATAGTATAAACTAAGAATTCATACATTTGCTGTAGCTGTGTGGGAAATGCCCAGTTAGCCATGCTTTAGATGGTTTGTGAGACAAGTGAAGCAGGGGGAAAATGTGGCAGATGTACTAGACCCTGGGCTTTCAAATCCTCATTGCAATGCAGATATGTAGTTGCAAGAGGCACAGTGATTTTCGGAGTCATATGCCTTTCTGGGTAGAAATAGATTGCTCTGCTAGTGCTCCAAGCTGGACAGATGCAAGACAGTTCGGTTCTTACAGCTACATTAGGGTGATATTGTCTACCATTTTCTTCTTCTAAGCATAGGTTATTAGCTCAGATACAGAGCTTGTGATAACCATGGCTATATGGCCCATGAACCCAAATTCAGGCAGAGGAGTTTATGCCAGCCCACTTGGGGCTGTGTTTTGTTGGAGTTGTGCCTGTCTCGTCAGTCAGTCAGTTTTCCATGTTTTTCCAGCCATGGAAATGGAAGAAGGCAGCAGGGTCTGGGGAACTGGGCACTGGAGCTGGGAGCTGGAATCTGAATTCTGTTCCTGATTTTTATAGTATCCTGCTGTGTGACCACAGGAAAGTAATTACACTTTTCTGCTTACACTTGCAATCTTTGCTTGCCCCATTTATGCACAGATTAGCTCTCTATACATCTCTTGAGTGCTCAGGCTCCACAGAAGTCAGGAAGGTAGCTGGAAATCTCATTACAAAAGCTGCTGCAAAAACCAACCCAACAAACCAAAAACTGGATAGCTGTGAAAAGAGCTGGTAAGAGACAATCCCGTCCCAGCCCCCTTGATCAACAATATCAGCTTGCCCATTTATGTCTCTCTGATAAAAAGCCAATGTCTGTCCCTGGCCACAGCCCTTTCTCCCTTTAAGCCCATTCTCCTGCCATTTAACCACAACCACTTATTTTTGGTCTTTCTACTATAAATCACAAAGTCTCAGATTCTCCAGGTTCTCTCTCTCAGTCTTGATCCTGTGTCTTGGGGGTGGGTGTGGAGGGGGTGAGATTGGTGTGTCTTGTGGTATTGGCTGTTTTGTTGTCTTCTGATTCCCAAGTCCCAGTCTCGTCCTTCTCCGTCCCATTCCCTTCTTTCCTGCATCCCTTCCACTTTTCATGAGCGTCCAATCTCCTCTCTGCATTTCAAGTCTTTTGGAGCTCATTTTCCTCTTATTCTACTCCAAATATATTATCCTCATTTCTTAGTTACTGCTTCTCTCTTTGGAAAAATGTGTTCTTTTCCCCTGATTCTTTCACCCCCTAATACAAATATGTCAGCTTCCTTGGTTTGTTCTATTTCTTTCCTTGCTTCCAAGCTTTAGCTCTTCACTTTTGCAACTGGACTGAGAGCAGTGGAGTATCGCTTTACTGTGCTAGGAAACGGCAACTGTATCACTGTAACCACTAGAGAAACGGTTTCTGATTCTAATACCTACCCTCAGCTTTATCTAAACCTACATGGAGCAACAACTGCAGGACTAGTTAGGCTTTGCCTTCTGGTCTGGAGTTAGAACATAATCTGTCAGCTGGAGAAAATGTGCAGATGGATAGCTGGGGTAGGAGAGGATGTGGTAGTTTGTAAATATGGAATATTTAATTTAGACTGGTAAACTCCAAGAAATAATTACCTAATGTATAAGAATGGAAGACTTCTGAAAGGTTGCAGTTTGGCAGTCATGATTTGGATGAATTAGAAAAGTATGAGGTGTATATCATATACAGACACAAAAATGTGCCAGAGGACAAGCTCAAAAGAACAGTTTCTAGAATAATTTAATATGACAAAACGGGGATATTCTCTTATTGGAAAGAGCCGAATAATTTTACTGAAATTTTCCAAAATATTAACAATGTTGGTGCTTGGCATGGAAAATCTGCAGCACCTAAAATGTGGTGACGTTGTAAGAAACTGGAAACAAGTCTCATAATGGGTGGTGGTTTGCAGCATTTCTCATAGGCAAGGCAACCATATCCAACAGCAACATTACATTTTTGGATGCCTTCATAATCAAAACTTTGTCTTGGTCCCTTCTCTCAGGACCTTAAACTTCACCATCTCACCATTGGCCATCAGCCCCCTGACGAATGCTTCCTTATCTGGAGGATGCCCATCAAAGAGATCCCCACAGTTGACTTGTTTATCACCTATGGCAAAAAATATCTTCAATCCATTGCAGAAATCATGTGACTTCTTCTAGTTGTCTGAAATCATGCAGTATTTATTTATAAACTACTTCTAGTTTCTTCATCAGATGGTCTGTAGAAGGTATCCCAAATGATACCACCCGTGCTTCTCTGTCTTCTGATTTTTACCCATAGCTCACAGCTGGCCCATCACCTGTTACAAGGCAACACTGCATGCAACTGAAATGCTCTTTTGTGCAGAGCACAACTCTTCTTCTTCACCTTTAGAGTTTTTATCAATCCATGGCTACACTCCAGGCATGTGAGCTATTCTGTCATGTCTCTGTGATCCCAGTGAGGCCGTAGCTCTAAATGCTCATGGACTTCTGGCTTCTGTTTGTTGCCCATGCTGCGTGCACTGCAAGTCACTGGAGATGGATACTTAGTTTGTGTTGCTTTGACAGGGAAAGTTTAATTCTCCTCCATGATACTGTCCCCCAAGCACTTCTTAATTGCACCTCAGGTTTTCATTTCTCTTCAGAGTTTCAGCCTCATTTCAAACATCTGGTAATGGAGGGATTAGGGACAAGGCAGAGAGAGAGATGAGATGCTAGTACGCCTGCTGATATAGCTGATGAGCTTCACAGGATCAGTACTCTTCGAAGAGTTACAGTAATTTACTTGCTCCTGGCACCAGATGGCAGCAGGGGAGGATTTAATAGGTCTCTCACAAGCCTGGTTCCTCCCTGGGTCTTTCGGAGGACCCAAAGAACAAGTCTATCAGCAACACTTCTGCTAAAAGTACCTTTAAGCAGAGGGTTTCTGTGATCTGGAATCTCAGTTTGTCACCTCATAAAAATTCAATTTGCTTTGGTGAAAAGAACAACAGGATAATGAGGAGGCTTTTTAAAAAAGGTATGAGAAACAAGTCTTTGCCTGAGTTTATACAGGAAAAAACAAAAAAGTCCTCTGTCTCCAAGCATGGCTCAGTGGTTCCCTAAGTGCCACATCCCAGCAGATGCAGAACCCCCAGTTATTTCTGTCAGCATTGCTTGTGTGAAATTCTGTTACCTTTGGTATCCCGCCCAAATATTTTGTTCTTTTAAAAACAGTACTCAGCAGGGATGCTGTTCATAATCTGTGAGGGTGTGATTCTGACATCTTTGCCCAGAGCACGCTGCAATTTCATGGGGAGCAGGACAGGCAGTTTGCTTTAGTTCAGTTCTTTGAATATGAGAAAAGAATCATAATGGAGAAAGAAAACAATGTCTGCACCAAAATCTGTTGTAGTAATTCTCTGAAAATGTCAGCTATAAACAGGAAATTTTTTTTGGTGCATTTAAGAAGTAGTTTACACTTAAACCTCATAAAATTGCATTTTAATTATGTGTCAACCATCAGCAATTCACAAGTCATTTGCTTCAAGGGAGTTTTATCAAAACTGAAAATAAACAGCCTGATGGTCAATAATAATATGGCTCAAAAACATATGTAATAAATACTGCATGATTTCAAAAGAAAAAAGCTCCATAAATATCCTATTGTGAAGAAGCTTTGTGAGTAAAGATGCCTAAAGGAGATTTTTTCCAGAGTCATTGAAGCTGCTTTGCTGCTTTGTGGACTCCTGTTGAATTGTCTTAAAATTTTCAAAGATGTGTAAAAAGAGTGGCAGGATTGCCTGCTAATGGGGAAGTAATAATGAAAGAGTGGCAACTGTAGTGAAAAAGTGTGTATCTGGAATACGTTTAAAACAGAAAAGAATTTAGCAATTACAGTTAATACAGTTAAGTTTGGTCAGTTCTTTTGAATGTGTAAACATATTGCTACTACTCTGGTTTGATGGGAGCATGGAAGTTCCTTGTGGCAGAATGTTACCTTGTTTTCCTTCCTTTCTGTGTTGGATATCAGCAGCCTTGGATTTGCAAGTTCCCTTGATGGAGTTGTTACTGATACTACATACAGTCTACAGATAAAATCAGAGTCTTTTTAAAGTAAGCTCTATTTTAAAGGGAAAAAAAGTAATGACCATCTTAAAAAAGAAACTGATCAGAACAGGAGCACAGAATAAGGGCTGAACTTCCAAATGCATAGAAACTACATTTCAGAGAAAGGACATGAGTCCCTACATCCTGGTCTCAAGCCAGCACCTGAAACTCTTTTTTTGCTCAGATCACACTTAAAGTTGTCCTGTGCTACAGAATTGCTTCCATTAGTCAAAAACCGTATTTGTGAAGTAAGTCAGGCTAAGGAAAGGCCCACATACTGACAAGCGATTGCTAGCACATCCCACGTGATTTTGGCCTGGATCAGCTACCACTGCTTCAGTGCTTGGGCATGATTTGGGGTCTAGCCTGGGTCAGAGCTTATTCCTGATTGACAGTTTGGATGTGGTCCTGCTTGTTTAGAAGGAAACTGTAGGGAAGTTTAGCTGTATTGTCATTGTAGCTGAAAAGAGACTGAATTGTGGAGTGCCAGCTGGCATCAGGTCTTGAGAACGGTCTCTGACCATTTCATTTAAAAAACCCAACAAACAAAAAACTAGGCAAAGGGTCTCTGACTTGGTATAGAGCCAGATGAGATGGCAAATGAGACACAGAACAGCAAGTCCAGTCTGTTGCTGTATGTGAATTCCTACTGCTGAGAATTACTGACAAGGGACGATCACCAGCGGTGACAAAGACAACATAACTGGCATGTCCAGTTGTCTGTGGGAGTAATGGACAGTTGGTAGCTGTGGCTTAGGTGGTGGATGGTAACTGGTTACCAGAAATATGGCCTGTGAGCATGAACTCACAGTGGGGCAGGCTGGAAGAGACATCTCTGTTGCTACAGACTTCAGGGTATGACCTGCTTGAGATCTAAAGAAGAAAGAAGACCCTTTTATATCTCACTACTGAAGTAGGCAATCTTGCTACTGACTTCAGTAAATGCCCTTTAAAGACAATAGCACATTAACAAATGGAGGAAAGTTTGGGAAATCCAGTATTGCTTGGCTTATATTCAGTCATCTCCTAACCATTTGTTGGCAGTGCTGTTGGTAAGTCTGAGAAGTTTACTTATTTTCTAGGAAAAGACAAAGTTTTTAGAACTCTGTAATGGTCCTCAATCATGGAAGACAAGTTTTTATTTTTGCACTTCCCGATTTCAGTATTTCTTTACTCGAATTGACATTCAAGTGTCCATATACATAATTTAGATATAGTGGTACCTGCTCAAATGAAAGAAAAAGTAGCCAGATAACTTAGAAGTGTACAAATGAGCTCCCTGTTTTAGCTGGCTTTTTGATAGCTGTCATGCTACCTGTCACAGTTGTATCCATAGACCGTACATAATCCATACTGGTTCTTTTGTTCTTTTGCTTAAGTTTTTTAAAATAATATATTATGCTTTTTAAATTCCAACTATAATTTTATTTATGCCCATTTGGTAATTTTTGGCAGGTCTCTGGCATTTTTTGGTAAGACACTGTGTATGATTTGCTTAGTTTCTTAAAGAAAGATTGCAGGATAGAGAGGACAATTTTGACATCTTTGTATTGCTACAAAAGCATGAATGGGAGTATAAAGGTGGGCTGGGATTCTCCAGATTTAGAGGAAATCCAGATGAGTTTGAAAAATTGCTTTCTATCAGCTGGAAGGCTTTATGGAGGCAGAACAGTGACATTTTCTAAGTGCTGAACAAGAGGTGTAGATGCATGTTTTCGTATGGAATCAATATACACCAAATGTCATAATCTTCTTGGAAGTCTCACCAAGGCTTTGATGAATAATAGTAACACATAATTTCTGTCCCTTATACCACTGTGTTCAGTTCACTGCTTAAGTGGACTTGTCCCTTCAAAGAAACATCTGGAAAAAACAGCATTTGCAATGTGCTGATACAGGTCAAAGCTGAGCTTGCTTCTGATTGAAAGGAAAGCTTTTTTTATCTTGTTCATGTGCTCACTGCTGCCTTCAGGGCTGTCTTTCTCATAGTCTTAAATTGAGCTCTTCAGCAACCCCACATGAAACAATTTTCTGTGTTTACGTTCTCTGGTGTTGCTAGCAAGTCTACAGTTGAAAAAAACAGACCATGCTGTAGCCTGGTAGATTTATTAGCTATTCTGCACATAGAATTTCCCAATGAGTCTTTCAGGTGCTGAGCCACACAGCCCTAGGTAGTTTGTCCTGGCTTTAGGAGAGTAAGCAGAAAGTAGCACCATGGAGGTAATCACTGTCCTGTGTTTTGCTGAACTCAGCTGCCAGTGTGAGGAAGGAAAACCATGTCATGTCATAGCACAGATGGCTGTTCTGGAGCACTCCAT
Source organism: Falco cherrug (assembly GCF_023634085.1). Classification (NCBI taxonomy): domain Eukaryota; kingdom Metazoa; phylum Chordata; class Aves; order Falconiformes; family Falconidae; genus Falco; species Falco cherrug. The sequence continues at coordinate 57,223,706 of NC_073702.1, forward strand.
GGGCCCTCAGGGAGTCACCTCAGTGCATTTTCCAGTGTAAAGGCAGGTGAAAGAGACTGGCAAGACCTCAAATGGGAACACAGACAACAGAGCCATATGCAACAAAACTATCACAGGAATTGCTATATTTATTATTCAATATATTACTCATTTCTTTTTCGGGATGATGGTTCTGAGAAGCTAAGCTAACATAAAGTACCCAGTACATACAGAATCAGAAAAGCCAAGTGAAGCAAGTATAGATTCTTTATGTGCTGCTATACATGATTAATAAGTAGTTCCTGAAGGGGAGATGATACTGCTTGATAAACTAGTATACTAATGGAAAACAGTAGGATGCACAAGATATAGTGCGATACTCTGGGCATTTGATGGGGCTGTAAATCTTGGTCCTTTTCTTTCAAAGCTGTTGCTTAAGCCATCTTTCCCTGCTCCAGCCCCACCCCCCCCCCCCCCCCCAAAAAAAAAAAAAAAAAAAAAAGTGTTTGTCTCCAGTGCACTTAAAAGATTATGCAGTGTGGTAGGTCTATAGGTTGCAGCATTGTGAATTTTTGAATGGTCCGTCCCAGCGTGCAGGAAATCAAGTATCAAGTGAAGTTGATCCTAGAGGAGTGTAGAGACACTGTCAGAACATACAGGGATGGGGTTAGAAAAGTGAGGACCCACTCAGAACTGAATCTGGTGAGAGATGTTAAAGGGCAACAAGAAGGGCTTGTACAGGTATATCAGCAGTAAAATGAAGACAAGGGAAAATGTGTGCACACTGGGGAATGGTGCAGGGAACTTCTTTCATAACATTCTCAGAGACAAGCTGATGAAGTCTGGGTTAAATAACTGGACAGCAAGGTAGACTGAAAACTGGCTGATGAACTACCAGTTCAAACAGTTGTGATCAGCAGTGCAAAGTCCATCTGGAGGCTGGTGACTAGTGGTGTACCTGTCAGGGAACAGCAAGGGCCAGCTGCTCTGAAGGACTCCGAGCTGGGAGCCGAGCACAGTAATACAGCCCATAGGGCAGGGGCCCCACCAGCCAGGGCGCATTTCAGCAGTACCTGGGCAAAGTGACCAGAAGGAGCCTGGGAACAGCAGCTGGGATCAACCAAGAGTCCAGATCATCTGACAGGTTTGTGGTGTTGAGGCAGGTCTGAGATTAAGCTGGGAAGTCAATCCACAGGTCTAGTGATCATGAGGCAAGTGATGAGACAAGTGGAAGGTCAAACCATGCAGTCAGGCCACAGATGAGGGTTAAGATCAAGAGGATCCATGGCCATGCCCAGCTATGACAGCTGGATACAGCTCCAACATATTTCAGGCAGGAACTCAGTGCCCATATCGGAGGTTAGGTTGAGCTGGCTCCATGTGCAGGGCTGTAGGCTTAAACCCCTGGTGAAGCTCATCAGGGTAATGAAGGCCTATTAATACACACAGGCCTCTGATAGGACCCCAGGGGTCAACACTTGGCTGATTGTGTTTAACATCTTGGTTACTGACCTGAACAAGGGAGGTGATCCTTTCCCTCTACTCAACACTGGTGACACCACAACCGGAGTGCTGGGCTCCTCAGTGCAAGACAGACATGGACATACTGGAGCAAGGGCTGTGAAGATGATTAAGGGATTAGATCGTGTGTCAAATGAGGTGGGGCTGAGAGAGCTGGGGCTGTTCAGCCTGGAGACATTGGGAAGCCACCAGGGCTGGCTGCTTCCTGCGGGATGGGGAGTTCTGGGGGATAACACAGCTGGCAGGGCAGGGGTGCTGCCAGCCCAGGCCCAGCCCTGCAGTACCCCAGCAGGATGAGCAGGGCAGACCCAGAGATCATGGTCTGGTTCAAACAAGAGTCCAGATTGTCAGGCAGGTTCACGGTGATGTGGCAGGTCTGAGGTAAAGCTGGGAAGCCAGTCCACAGGTGGATCAACAAAGTCCGTAGCTGGGCACAGGAACAATTGGAGTGAGCTGGAGACCAGTACTCCTCTCACATAGCTCAAGCATGACCTGAAGCCCCCTGGGCTGAGCTGAAATGGGGCTCCTGGGCCCATGGGCAGGGTGTGTGTGGAGGCCCCAGGTGATGCTGGTCAGGGTCACTAAGTAAGGCCTGTGGATGCCTTCAAGGCCCTGGCAGGAGAAGAGCCTGCTCTGTGTGTGTGTGTACGTGTGAATCTTATCAATGTGCCTAAATAGGCTAATGCATTAGTCAGGCCAACCAGAGCAGTGACAAATGTTCCTTAGCTGGCTCCCAAGATGAGAACCAGAAAACCAATCTCCCCAAGTGTGTGTATACTGATACACACAATCTGGGGGAAAAAAACAGGAGGAACTGGAGCTCCATGCCCAGTGGGAAAGTTATGATATCATATGAATAACTGAAACATGGTCAGACAAATCACACGACTGGAGGATTGCCATGAATGGCTATTTGTAAAAGCAGGCAAGGAAGAGAAGGAGTTGCACTCTATTTTAAGGAGAACCTTGAATGTAGAGATTTCAACTACAGCGGATGTGGAAGCCCTATCAAATGCCTCTTGGGTGAAGTTCAGAGGGGTCATGTCCAAAGGGTATCTTACAGAAGGCATCTGCTACCAATGTCCAAAACAAGACAATGAGGCCAATGAAGCAATACTTGGGTCACTTCAACAAGCATTGGGTCAACAAACCCTAGTTCTTACAGGTAACTTAAACTACCAAGACATTTGTTGGAAGAACAATACAGTAGCTCACATGAACATGACATGTTCACATCATCCACCAAGTTCTTGGAATGTGTAGAGAACTGCTGCCTCATACAAATGTTAGATGTGCCAACCAGGAGTGAGGCACTACAGGAATTGCTACTCACAAACAAAGAAAACTTGTGTTGTCATACCTTGGTTAGTGATAGCCTTGGCTGCAGTGATTACAATATTTTGGAGTTTGGGATCCTGCAGAGCATACCAAAGGTTAGTACTTTGACAAAGGGTTTAGATTTCAGAAAAGCAAACTTCAGCTCACTCAGAGCTCAGTTGGGGTTCTGTGGGAGGCATCTGTGAAGGATAAAGGAGCTAGCAAGTGCTGGGAGATTTTTCAAGAATGCTTTCCTCGAAGCACAGAAACATTTCGTCCCCTTTAAAGGTAAGGGAAGTAGGTGGAGCAGGAGACCCCCTTGATTTAGCTATGAGCTTCTGAGTCTGCTCAAAGCCAGAAGAGAACATAGCAGAGATGGAAAAGCAGATGAATACCCATGGAGAACTACAAGGGCATTGCCAGGGTGTGCAAAGTTGTAGTTAGAAAAGCAAAAGCTCAGCTTGAATTGAAATTGGCCATAGATGTCAAAAACTACAAGAGCGTTCTTCAGGTATGTAAACAACAAGCAGAAACAGAAGAAAAATATCAGCCTGCTGTTAAACAGGAGGCATCAATTAGTCACCAACAACCATGAAAAGTCCCAGAAGACTGAAAAAAGGCTAATGTCACCCCCATCTACAAAAAGGGGTTAAAGGAGGATCCAGGAAATTGTAGGCCCATTGGTTTTACTTCAGTCCCTGGGCAAGTTTTGGAATGAATCCTCCTGGGGGCTATCATAAGTCAAATGAAGCATGTGATTGGGAAAAAAAAAAGCCAGCATGGATTCACAAAGTTGACTCAGCTCCGAGCAGGGGGCTAGATCTCCAGAGGTCCCTTTAAGGCTCAACTGATCTGTACTTGTTAATAGCAAGTAGAATCTAATTTCTTATTTTGCAGCAGAGCATACAGGGGTTAGACAAGGCCACTTTTGGAAGGATAAAAATGAAACGGTTTCCAGGTTATTTCTGTTAAACAGGGAGGGTTCAGGGTCTGTCCAAGCTGTTTTTCTTCTCAGGCAAAATACAGTGAGTGAACAGGAGGTCAGAGGTAGGTACCTGCTATCAAGCAGGGTGTTGTGTTCAGTGCAATATAGCTGTACATGTTTGTGTGTCTGTGTGCAAAGTACTAAACCTCCATTAGGCAAATACTCGCATGAAGTAAGGGGAGTATTGATAAAAAAACAAAGCACAACAAAGTATTATACATGATACAGTGGTGGGGATTACTGCCCAACAAATGGCTTCTGTGGCTAGTGTGGACAGGAGTAGAGACTGTACATGACTGTGCAAGGCAGCTGGCTGATTCTTCATTGACTACCAGTGTGCTGGTTGTGCTCTACCTCTGAGCTTCTCTGAAGTATATATGCTACACTGCAGAGAGCAGAATGGCACATTTTGAGCCACCTTCGTCTTTCAGACCCTCTTATTTACACACATATATAGCCATATTCTATGTCTATACTACTGCATATTACATAGAGATTAATCACTTACCTGGGTGTTCTCCCTGTTATAGGGTGTGCTGGATGCTGGGGTCAGCCCAGCTGCTCTTCTGAATTGCGTGGAATCAATAATGCTAGCTAGGAACAAGAGCACCTGGCTTTTGATGTTTTTTCCACTACAACCTGGAGATTTATTTTTCAATTACTGCAGTGTTCATATTATCAAGAAATGTTCCCCACCCCTGGCATTTTAGCAGATTCAGGTTTTGATAACACTCCATAGTTAAGAGTTCCAAGCACGGCATTTCATATATTGAAGTAAAGGGCAGTGGATTAACCTTTAAATGTGCATGTGCGCTTTTCTGAAGTGCTTGTTTCTGCTGAGATGTTTTGACATATTATGTAATTTTTTCTCCCCATTGCTTGTATTAACAACAGCATATATCAAGATGTGTAGAATGAGACCTGTTCTGCTTTGTCTGATCCTAGTTGTATGATTGGCTTAATTGACTTTGGCTATCTCAGCAATGAATCCAGGTTAGGATAATAAGTAAGTTCTTTGCTTAGGTCACAGATGAGTACTTAGAAGGTATTTGGTATTTGCCATGCATCTGTTTCCATCAGCGTTGCTTGTCATGAGAGGCTTCTACATCCCTGTAAAGCATGACTGAAGATGACATCCAACTGGCCTAATTACAAAGAGTGTTTTATATTACAGTCTTGGCTGAACTATTTTAATTTTTACAGACGCTAGCATTTTAGATTTTTGATTAAATGATTAATTAGAAGCACCAGTAACAGCGCCCCAGAAAGGGTTTTGAACTGGAACATTGCCTTGACAGTACATATAGATACACTCAAAGGTTCGTTTTTCTTGTGGTGCGCTTCTAGTATTGTTGCAGAGTTCCTGTATGTTGGCCAGGTTTCATGCATTCAGAAATTACGAGGCCAGAACAAAACAATCAACCAGTCTGGCCTCCTGAATAACATGGACTGTAAACCACCCCTAGCTATTTTATTTAACTTATGTCTACTTTTCAGAAAAGGGTGCTGGTTTGTATTAAAAATCGACAGCTAAGAACAGTCTACCACAACTTTTCCTGAACTGCCCTAGGAACAGTTAAAAATTTGCACCTCTCTTCTCATCTGAATTTCCTGAAAACTAGTTATCAGCCAGGAAATGTATGTTATTACCATGCTACATTCAAGAGTCCATCATTAATACTGTCATGGTGTGTTGTTGGTGTTTTTTTGGTGTTTTTTTTTTTTAAATATCTGCATGCTTAGGGTTGATATCATTTAGCTATCTAAAACTTAAGCATTTAACCTAAGTTAGAAATTTGACCTCCCTCAAAGGAGAAAGATGGGCACTACTTGGAATTGATTCATTCCACTTGTCTGGGGGTGGTTTGACTCCATGCAGAGGCACATCCCTTTCTAGATATTGCACAGTGAACCTCAGTTTTGACGTCTACATCCTAGGAATAAATTAAGCTTTTTGGTCACAAAATTACACATGGACAGACATTATTCTCTATGATCCTTTAGTCTTTTTTTAGAGATGTGGCTTTTAAAGACATTGTTCTCTATTCTCTAGGCTGTTTTCCTGTTGTCTTAGCATAGCTTTTAATCCTTGTTTTTTACATGTGTATCTTCATATTTAGTCATATAAAAACAGATATTATTTGATTGCACCAAGGTTTGTAGCAATGGCTATCCTTTTCAGTGTTTAACATTTCTCCTACCTTTACTCTGTCTGCAATCTTTATCCAATATTATTTTATGTTTTTTCCAGGCAGCAGCAGCAAGATATGTCAATTAGTGTAGGACCAAGAACTGATGCATGCATAGCCCCATTAGGACTGATGTAGCATTAATTTGCAGGTGATTTGCTGGTTCAGTGACATTTATGATAAATGCTGAAGAGTGGGATGTTTGTTCATAATAGCTAGTTAAAAATGCATTCCAGTAATCAAGTATTTATAATGAGCTGAAGACCGTAGACTTCGTTTCAGAATGAGATTTTCACATTTCTAGCAAAGGGAACCTTTAAATAACAGTCTTAAGTCAATCTCTGCATGAAGGTTTTAAATCAGCCTGAGAGCTGCAGCCCCTTCCCTTGCTGGGAATAAGCATTTCCCTTAAGAACCTGAGCAAGTGTCATTTAGAGGGAAGAGTCATCATTTCGGAGGATAAGGAAGAGGGATCAGTCACAGGTCTTCTGAGCCTTTTGTAGTCAGTGAAGCTGCTGGACTCTTTGTTCCTGTTCCCGCTGCAATATTCTGCTTCCCTTCATCTCCATCTTTGCATAGTTGAAGTACCAGGAAAAGCACTGGCTGTAGGCTCATGGGAGAGCAGGCTGGTGCCAGAGTGAGAAAGGTAAATGTCCAAACTGCTAGAATGTCTTCCTTCCATTTTAGCTTCTAACTTCCGTGGTTTATTTTTCCAGAGCACCTTCTTCACATGAGCTGTTCAATAAAGTTTAGATTAAAACTTTGATTTAATTTGGGGCAGGATCACACTGGCATAACTTCAGAGCACTGCAGATTCTGGTCCTCTGTTTTCAATAACCTAAGTTCCCAAACACCTTTGAAACTTCCCCATATGTTATATTACAGAAAATATTTTCCAGCCAATTTACAAACAGCTAGCTTTACAATAGAACCTTCCCAAGTCAACACAGACAAAAGAAGAGATGAAAAGTAACAGGCGACCATTCCTTGTAGTCAAGAGGACAAAGTGGTGATTGCTGACATGTGAGATGGATTTCTTTCTCCTGTTAACTGTAAACCTGCTCACTGCTCAGGCTTCTAGACCAAGGCAGATTTCAGATCTTTTCCAACATTAATTCATCTTAAATCTTTGCATCCTCTCAAATGAACTCTAAAATCTGATGTTTTGGTGAGATGTCCCTGTAACTGGAGCTGTTGTCAGAGGTGCAAAGTCTCATAGGGCAAGCTGCAAAGCTCCTTTCTCTGCTGTGTGCCTACAAACCTACACAGATGTGCATGTTCTTGATGCCATCCTACCTATGAAGCCAGGTGAGGGACTCTTAAGAGGTGTCTGTGCCTTTAATACAGCTGTTCACGATGAAATGAGCTTGAACATAAATGTACATGTGTGATCAGCCCACAACTTTGCAGAACTGGCTTTGAATAAATTTCCATTGAGCAGTGTAGAGGTGCACTCTAAGATATGAATCATTCTTATGTTCCTTCTCATTACTTTCTATTTGCAGGCTAACCTTTGTTGTTGGGATATGGGTACTATGCTTTGGTTTATATAAAGGCATTTTTGTAACCAAGACAATGAACCTTATCTGGTTGCGTGCACTTCTCTGTTCTTGAGAAAATTTATTTGGAATCTCTTCTAAGAGGAATGAAAATCTCTACATGTGATAATAGGTGTGAGAAAAAACTTTTATATTTGGCAAAATCTGCTATGTACTTAGTTCATAATTGCTATATCCATGTCTGTGTCTGTGATTATTGCTGTTGTTATGTGGTGGTGTTTTGAACTATGTTGACATACTGTCTGTCATACTGATGGTCCCAAATAAGGGCTGGGACAGTGTGTTATACTAGGCTTTGTGCACACCCTGACAAAAAGACTGTCTTCTCCCAAAAAAGACAAATAGCTGAGCTGACAAATAAACAGCAACTTAGGATGCCCTAGGAAATTGGTTTAACTAATGTTAGTATGCAACAAAACACCTTATTCCTGCATTTTCACTCCAAAATATTCATGGTGTTCTGAGATTTGCTTTTGCATTTCAGGATTAGGGAGCTGCGTGTAAGCTGACTGTGATTTCTGCATCTGTAAACCTAGCTGGATAGTGCTGGGGAGCTAAGCATGTCTAGCTCTTCTGTCTTTTGAAAGGTTCAAATGGCAGGAAACTCATCCTCTTTAAAGAAGTTGCTTCCACTATTTTATGATGTCTTGGTGGATGAAGGAGTGTATAATCACAGAAAGCAAAGTATCCAGATTTGGCCAGCTATTCAACCAGGCCATATGGAGAACTTTGAAAAGGCAGCTTTCATCTTCTGCTGCTCAGGACTTTTTTCAAATAAGAAAAAAATGGAAGCAAATGTAAAGGAAGCATAAATGTGCTGCTTCATTTTATGCATTGCAAAGAATGCTTTTACCTGATTATATCACATAGTTATTATTTGCTCTAGCAATGTGGTTTTGGTTCAAAATGCAAAAGGTTTCTACAGGTAAAGTACAAATATTGTGCATCTTTTTCTCCCCTTTTATTTTTTTTTCCCTCCTTTAATTGGCAAATGGATAATGGTAAAGAATCTGAAAATGGTAACTGAAGTAACTCCTAAATAAATGCAAACGAAATAATACAAATATTGGAGGGTAGCTCCTCTTTTCTCTTCTACAATATGAAGACATTCAAAAGACTCCGTAAGAACTATTTTTCTCTCCATGGTGAAGTAGTAAAGATTGCTTTAATTCTGTATCATTCCTCAGTAATTATTTTCAAATATGCCAGTTTTAATATGAAGAAAGCATTGCTAGAGCTGGTAGGGATATGCTTGGTGTTTGCTTCATGCATAGGGGTGCTGTGCTTCTTTGTGTTTCACTTATCCCCTGCTTTTTGTTTTCTGCTTTAATTTTGCAAGAAATCAGAACAATGAACTACTGAGGACTCCTCCATCCCACGAAGTGGGGTGGGAGGAGTAAAGGGAGTAAAGTGTATCACTCTATATACTTGTGCCAGTGACAGACAATGACAGTGTCTTGAGTTGGTTACTGGCAAATTGCACTGACTGAGCTGCATAATAAGAGAGATATTTTTAAGAAGTTTTTTTTTTAGAAGAATATGCATTTTCAATTTGCCAGCATGGATAGTGTCCATTGAGTTTTTACTACATAGTTTAATACATTGAATTTGAGTTGGTGGCAGTAAACAAAAAAAAATATCTGTGTTGTGTCTGTTTTGATCCAGCTCCATGAGCTGCCAACTGTATTGACTGAAGGGAAAAAATGCAAAGAGTCTTAGGGCAAAATTCCATATCCCTTGTCATAGTCACTCTGTGCCAGACAGAGACAAGTTTATGCAACCCCAGAGTTGTTCAATATATAGTGATTTTTCAAGACTATAAAGATGGTGTTAGGTTTGCTCTGATTTTTTAAAGCTCTGCAGACCTGTCACAGTAGTTGGGAGGCAGCTAACAGTAACTACAGCACAGTTGTGTGCAGGTGAGAAGATTCAGTTACAGCTGTGGAGATTAAAGAAGCTGCACACCCTTTCCCTTAGCCTACTGTGTGAGGAGGGATAAGGGCTCTTATGGGGGCTCTGGTGCAGCCATGAATCAATCCCTTTACATGTCAGGAATTCCTCTTGTGGTTGTCTACATTGATTTTTAAATCATACAACCCCAGCTCAGGCTTGAAATAATCAAACCTAAGTGTCTTGAAAAATCTTGGTAAGTTTTGCTTAGGGCTTCTTTATTAATTGCTGAGAGATTTTGTAGCTTTGGATCAGGTAGGGAGAATTTGAGTTCAGTGAGTAAGAAAGCTGTAAAATGGAGTGTGATGCTATTATTTCTGTATTGTGCTACTCTCAGAGTAGACTTCAGGTCTTTTTACACTTGAGAAGCACTGAGCATCCCAGGTGATGTTAGGACTATACATTTGGCTTGCAGTTTAGGGCTGGCAAGAGAAGGATTATACCATCTGGTCTTAAGAAGTGCTTAGCATCTCCAGCAAGACATTGGATAAACTCCAGTGAAAGTCACTGGAGAATGATGCTGCTTAGCATCTCTACAGAATTGCCTGTTGCATGTGATCTAGTGTGCATATAATATGAATGTTATCTGTCGTCTTATCTAGACTGTGGAAGCTTCTCAGCATTGCCAGAACACACATGCAGCCCCACGTGTGCTGGCTACAGTGAATGCTAGAATAGTGAGGTCAAACCCAGTTTTACCTCCTAGACTTTCAGAGGTAAGCAGAGATTACACAACATAATGATACATGCCCCAGTTGCTGGTCTTATTATTCCCAGTGCTGTTGAAATATTTCATTAGTACTTGAGCAGTTTAACAAACTCCCCATTGTAGAAACAGTGTCATGTGCATTTTTTTGCTTATTCTTTTCTTCTGCAGATGGGTAACTTGGTTCAAGGTTATTAAAACTGTAACACTATCTGGTAAGCATTGCTGATCAGGTAATGCAAAAGCAGTCTTACGTTTCTTACTTTACATTTGTCTTTTTTTAACTCATAATCATTAAACTAAGTGAACTGGTTATGAGTTTTAAGATTGTATGGAAGAAAAATTATCTGAGCCCCCAAATTATCCTTCAGAACAAACTCTCAAAACCAATTCTAGAATTTGAGGGATTTTTCTGCTACAGTTGTGAAAACAGCAGAGGTGACTCTTAGTGGCACTATAGTATGCTTTACGGTACCTTGTGACATGGGGAAAGGATCAGCAAGCCGTCAATTATACTAAAAGGTCATCTAACACAAAAATTTTTGAACAAACAAGTTTTATATATGAAGGTGGCTGAATAACTCACTCTGTCTAACATTTGTTAGACTGTCAAAACAAGCAACATGCAGATAGTTTTAATAGCGTCCAATCGCAGAGATCATATGAAGACCCACTTGCAGGAGTCTGGGTTGCTATTTGTGTTTTTGCCATTTGATTTTTTTTTTCCTTTTTGCATTTTGCTTTGATGAATTTATTTTCATTAGCAGCAATAAATTATTTGATGATGAAAATTGGATTGGAAGAGTGGACTAGTACAAGGCTTGAGAGAAATCATAGAAAGAGTAGCCACTGTAAATTGTGAAATGTACCTCTGGAAAAAACTCAAAAATTTATTATTTATAGGCAGATATATTGCTTGATATGTGGCATTCTTTGTTCAGTGTAAGTATTGCCTTGGTGCCCTAACGTGTTGTTATGGGACACTGTGATTTTGCAGATGTCATCTGTCAGCCGAGATGAGCAAGTGAGATCTTAACCTCTAGTGATCAGAAATCATCTCATGGTGTTTTTCACAAGAAAAGAGATCATACCAATTCCAGCTGGGCCTAATCCACTTACCCAAATCATCCTGCGAATTGAATTATGCATGTTCTTCATTGCTTTCTGCTATAAAATTTTGCTGCTAAACACCATCATTTCATTGTTGAGTAATACAAGCTCCATGAATGGTTTGTTGTAATTTGTATAGAGCAAAACAGAAAGTAGTGCCTAGTCATTGCATAGCCACAACTATTGTTGTAATTAAAATGTTGCTATGCTGACTACCAAAAGGTACACAGAAAGTAGAAAGGAAAAAATGAGATGTTTTGCTTTATGTCAAACTTAGAAAAATACTTGTGTCCTGGGAGAGTTTTTTATATGTCTTGTATCTTATTCCAAGTTTTAGGGTAAACAGGAAGTTGCAGCTCAACGTTTCAGAACCTCATTATATCTGAAGAGATGCTGAGCTTGGCGGGGTGAATAGAAGGCATTTAGATAGTCAAGCAGAAATACAGATTAACTGTCCCTTAGTTATTTTATCTGTGGGTGGTATTGGCAGAATACTGGAGCAAAGAGAAGGTTGCAGTGCTAACTGATTTGAAAAGGTTTTTTTCAGAGTGGTAATACATAGTGGTATAATTAATGGTAATACAGAGGAGGAAGCTGCTCCTCTGAAAGTTTAATGCTTTATAAATTTGCCAATTCAAAAAGAAAAACAACAAATAAACCTCCACATGCATATACTATTTCTGCAATAGGATAACTGATGGGTGACCCTGGAGAAGAATAATATTGTTTGTTTGTAGAATGGATCCTAAAGTTGTTGTCTTTATAGTTGAATTAACTTACTTTTTCCCTTTAAATATTTTTTGTGTCTTTTCTGGATTCTTTTATAAGCCTGTGATTCACAGCTATCTAGTTATCACAGCTAATCATCTTTGATTTGTTTTATTGTTTTGTCTACTGAGAGCATTCAATGTTTCTGCAAGAGACATAAAAATTTTCATTTTGGCTCTTGGTGGACCCATCTGTGAATTTTAATTCTGATTCTGAACCTGAATCATTTTTCTTTATTCTTGCATAACTCTATAGTAGATTTGAGCAAAAAGCCGCCTGAGAAATCATCTCTTGTGTTTCCTCAGATTCATATGTGAGTCATTTCTATGGTGTTAACTTTTCCTTTGGAATGAGCAGTCCAGGAGCATAGTATTTGTTATGGGGGTGATCTGCACAAGAGACCAATTGGTACCAGCAGGCGAATAGTGCACAGGATTATTGTGTACAGCATACTCACCCACTGTACTCTGCTCCTTGAGGATAATCAACATATTTTAACTCCCACTGTATGGAACTGGATGGCTTTTAGATGCAGTGGATAATCCCCTGGCTGGTGCAGGGAGATGCATGTTTCTCAGTGGCACAAAAGATCCTTCTACCAGAGAATAATCTCAGAGGGAGACGGTGTTGCTTCTACTACTACATTTTACCTGGGGAACATGAAAACTGGGAACAGCTGCAAGTGGGATGTTATGCATTAATGTATTCTCTCACTCACTTTCCTCTCTCCTGCTGTTTTCTTGATGATCTGTGTTGAGTGTTGACAGTGGGATAGTTGCAGTTGTTCTCCGCGGCTACTGCTTGCCCACGAATAAACTTTCTACTGTTAGTAATTATGAGATTTTTCCTGCTTATGGTAATAGGCTTCAGTCCCAGTGCATCCTGCTCTAAAAACAGGAGTTTCTTTTCTGCTTGCCTGGGCTATGTAGCAGAGGAGAAGAAACCAAAGAAGCTTGCTTATATGGTGGTTCATACATGTGTTTGTGTGGTGCTGTTCTTAAGCTAATATGCTTTGTTTCTCACTAGGAGGACTTTGTAGTCCAAGCAGATTTAAATTCTATTTACTTGAATATGTTCTGAAAACAGAAGAAACCTAGTGACCAGATCTATGTTTGAGTTTGTCTGTTCAGAGTTTATCTACAGCGTGTACCTGCAGAGGTGTGACCACAATACACAGTGAGCTTGAAGCCTGTGGGTGGGACACAGAGAAAGGTGTGCTTGTAGATGTACGCTCACATCAGCTGATGGGATCTCAGTGACACTGTTTCATGTAGCTTGCCTACCATGAAGGCTAAAGCTACGTGTCTGGCTAGATGCATCTTTAAGTGCCTTGCCTCATTAGGGTTAATATCAAATGAGCAAGCTGCTTGCCTCAGCTTTCCTATCTGTAAGTTGCTGCTTGGGATACCTGCTTTCTTATCTCTCGTATCATGTGTTAAACATTCAGTATGCACTATTCTCAAAATGTGATGAATAAAAAAGGTAACAGACTGGTTAAATGAATACTTGTATAGCATTGCTGTGTCACTTTTGGGCAGCTGTGTCTCCCCTCTGTATTTGGTTTCTCAAGGATTACAAGAAATTAATTGCCTTTATATTTGCATTTGACTTGCTGTGTCTTAAAATGAATGAAATATGACTTATATACCTCTTCAGTGAAATATTCAGTGCATCTCATCTTGTTGCTGCAGCAATCACTGAAAAGAAGAGGGAGCAAAGACCTGCCAAAATCAGAAAAAAAGTCACAGCAGACACCAACAGAGGTATGTTGCAGTGACTGTAGCTTGGATTCTCATGTGGAGGCTTCAGGGACGCTATGGAAATGATGTACATGATTTGTAGATTCGCACTTTGCCTTCTTGTTTGCTTTGCACTTTGTTTTTCTCTATGCTTTAAAACGGAGAGCTCTTACCCCACATCTGCCATCAGACAACACTATGTCAAGGACCACCTAAAAAACTGCTGGTGCTGCAATAGAACCCACCAGCTTTTGTGCATCCTATATTTTAGGCAAAATAAGTAAATGGGAGCACCAGTGAAACAAGCTTATAGGTGCTTTGATTGCTGACCTCAGGATTTTTGAATACTGTAAGGTCTATTACAGCGTTGCAAAGCTAGAAAAGGTAAGGATTTTTTTACAAGCCCCATGCCCCTCCACAATGTATTTTCTGGGGACTGTGCAAAATTTAGTCACAAGAAAAATAGTTTTTCCCCCCTCTTTTAGGCATTTATCTCTCTCTTTCATTTATTGATCAGTGAAAAAATGATTGCAGGAAAATCTCTTAGCATCTAAAGCTATGTACCTGTGATTGTTAATCTTGCAATTTAAGACCATCCACTGGAGGTCTCCTGTTTTACATCAAGTTTCTTCAAATTTTACTTTTTGCTTTTTCTAAGGAGGACAATGAAGACCTGAAATGTCAGCTACAGTTTGTCAAAGAAGAAGCAGCCTTGATGAGGAAGAAAATGGCTAAAATCGATAAAGAGAAAGACAGATTTGAACATGAGCTGCAAAAATACAGGTCGTTTTATGGAGATTTGGACAGTCCCTTGCCAAAAGGTGAAGCAGGTGGGCCACCTACCACAAGAGAAGCTGAACTCAAGCTTCGATTGAGACTTGTGGAGGAGGAAGCTAACATTCTTGGGAGGAAAATAGTGGAGCTAGAAGTAGAAAACAGAGGACTGAAAGCAGAGCTTGATGATTTAAGAGGCGATGATTTCTCAGGGACTGCTAACCCACTCCTGGGAGAGCAGAGTGAATCCCTGTCAGAATTACGACAGCATTTGCAGCTAGTAGAAGATGAAACAGAATTGCTGAGGAGAAATCTAGCCGATTTGGAAGAACAAAACAAGCGTGTAACAGCTGAACTGAACAAATACAAGTACAAATCTGGGGCCCATGAGAGCTCTAGGCACCATGACAATGCCAAGACAGAAGCATTACAGGAGGAGCTAAAAGCTGCACGAATGCAGATCAACGAGCTGAGTGGCAAAGTCATGCAACTCCAGTATGAGAACAGAGTCTTAATGTCCAACATGCAACGCTATGACCTGGCCTCTCATCTTGGGATCCGTGGCAGTCCCAGAGACAGTGATGCAGAAAGTGATGCAGGCAAAAAAGAGAGCGATGATGATTCCCGCCCCCCTCACCGCAAAAGGGAAGGCCCCATCGGTGGGGAAAGCGACTCCGAAGAGGTACGCAACATTCGGTGCCTGACACCCACGAGGTCTTTTTATCCAACACCATCTGGGTGGCAGAAAAGCTTCACTGACAGGCAGCAGATGAAGGACATTCGCTCTGAAGCTGAGCGGCTGGGCAAGACAATAGATCGCTTAATTTCTGACACGAGCACTATCATAACAGAGGCAAGAATTTATGTAGCTAATGGAGACCTCTTTGGACTGATGGATGAGGAAGATGATGGGAGCAGAATACGTGAGCATGAGCTTCTTTACCGGATCAATGCACAGATGAAGGCCTTCAGGAAAGAGCTCCAGGCTTTCATCGACAGACTTGAAGTTCCAAAGTCTTCGGACGATCGAAGTGCAGATGAACCTTTGTCAGTGAGTCAGGTAGACTTTTACTTATTACGGCCTACAGGTAAAAAGGCTCTGCCAAGTGAATTAAACCTCAAATTTGATGTATGGCACATGAAAATTCTATAGACAGTGAACAAAAATCATTATTTCTTAAATTATTTTAAATCCTCCTTTGGCCATATGAAACTTGTTCTACCAATGGGGCTGTTTGTGAACAGTGAATAAGTCTGGTCTCCTGGAAATTGAAAGTATTATGGTCTAGGAGGTGGAAGATTTTACTTCTTTCTGGCTTTGTACCTGCATTTGCCAGAGTTGTGCCTTCATCACCAGTAAAGGTGGTGCAGCATTTTTGGCACATAAATGAACACAATTGTTTTCATAGTGGTTGGGTTCCTGTTAAATGAATAGAAAGAAAATCTTATTGATTTAAACAGGAGGAAACATTAAATTTTTGAAATTATAGAGAATATGTCAAACCACATAGAAAAATAAAACATGCAGATCTACTTTATGCAATCACAGAGCCACACACACACAGAGTAGTGTGAATATTGGAATTGCTGTAATTGATTGTATCTTGTTGAAGGCTTATGGGTCACTGCTTACGTGCAGCAGTGACTAGCATCTTTTGTGTAGTCCATTTTTATGCAGAATTGTTCCAGAGGGGTTTTGGGGAGCAAATTCCTTGCTGACTCAAGATCTTTTGCCATGAAAAATGGAAACTACCTACTGTTATCTTACCATGCAATCCTAAAGTTGGCAAATCTTGTTATTGCTTGTGGTATTATCCAATGTTTTAGTAAGTCTTTTGCTGTGTTACTTTACTTTATGTTGTCCTGCTGGTTTACAGTCAAAGTAGTTGCCAGGTGAAGCTGAAATCTATTATTTCTTATTCCTATGCTGACTAATTAGTCTTTTGTTTCCTTGTATCAGAAAGTCACAGACGCAGTGAGTTTAAAGCTAATCAATTACTATACGTGTATTGCATGCAATCAAACAGAAACATTTAGCATGCTCACTTTCTGATCTAGCAAAGCTCTGGGCTTGTAGAGCTCCCATTAGCTTAAAGGCAGAGTACTGCATAGGTGTGTACAAATTTAAAGCAAACTAATTAGTATTTTCTCTAAACAAATAACAATGGTAGTTAAATTGGACATTTCAGGGCTTGATCATGCAGAACTCCTACTGAAGTCAATGGGAGGTGGGCTTTTGGTCCCTCCACAAGCATAGTCTGATTCACTATTTATTTTGTTGAAACTTTGGACTTGCTATTCCATTAATTGACTGTTCTCTTTGTCTTTGTATTTACTTTCCCAGATGTTCCAGCCTATCATTTTACTTATTCTCATCCTTGTATTATTTTCATCTCTTTCCTACACAACAATATTTAAACTTGTCTTCCTTTTTACACTGTTTTTTGTACTGTAAGCCATTCATCATTTACTGTTCATTGTAGTATTATTTTCAGTTTGTTTATTTTGTCCACCCTCCAAGATAAGAAGTGCAAGAGACATAGTTTCTGTAATAGCCACTGCTGTAAAAACACTGAAGACTACTTGTTTGCCAAAACCAAAACAAAACCAAAAAAACCTGCAAAAAGCATACCAAAAAGTCAACTGGTTGAATAGAAAACCCACTCACCGTGTTCTTCCAGGTAAGCAGAGAACTATTCACTTTGTCTGGTTTTATCATTTTTGAAGAAAAATTTCCCGAGTGACTGGAACCGATTTACTATTCATTAATTTGCACTAAATCAGAAGCAAAGCAGAATTATGCAGAGTGGGTGTGAGGAGTCTGTTCCTTTCCTCTTCCCACTCCCAGAAAAAGAATGTGTTCTAGCCACATAGGAATACTATAACCACATTCAATTTGTCTTCTGCAATTGTATGTCGCAGCTTGTATATATTTTGCATGATTGTAATGATAATGCTTTTCAGCACTGTATTATGTGGATTAGACACCATGGAGGGGACAAAATCAGAATGGTTGGTATATAGAGCACTATATCTGGAAATGTGGGCAAGAAGCTGGAGCCCCTGGGAATGAGGTGTACAAGGAGGAGGTATCAGCGTAGGCAAGGAGTCTTCTGAGAGATGTAGGCTGGCTGGATTCTTTCTGTGCTCTGGAAAAATGGCCATGCTGCATTCTGACTTGAATTTAAGAAAGTGATGCTAGTCACCTTGTCTGATGTCAAATATCTTTTCTTAACAACCGAGTTTATTAGATAACATCTTCCAGTCTGTAGCCACCAGGGCTCTGGATTCTCTCTTCAGATTTCAGAATGAGTTTTGAATGACTCTTGGCTTTCTGAGTGACCCCTGTCTAACCATGCCGTTGGTAGTGAGTGACCGTAGGTGAGGGAAGCTTGTGTCCATAGGTGTGCATCAATAGTCGCTGAATATTCCTGTCATGCCTACTAGAGGATGCACTGAGAACACAGGCGACTCAAGATCTTTCTATCACACTGAACACAGGCAGCTCCTACAAACAGTAGATCTCCCACTATGAAAAACTCATCTGAAATGCCCAATGGAGCTCAGTTTTCTTTTCTGTTTTATTCAACCCATGCTGAAATCACTGAGTCTCACAAATGTGAATATTCCAAAGGTGATATTTTACAAATAAGTGTATTAATGACATTTTTTGTGCAGGTACCATGATAAAAAAATGTAGTAATACATTCTGTTTTGAGAGAAGCACCTCAGAGGGAAGTAAAGGTTGGGCAATAAAATTTATTTCATGAGGATGAAAAAAATAGTAAACTCACAACATTTAGTATTAAACCTTGTTTTTCTAGCTTCCTCTCAGCAAACTCTGCAGGTGTAGTAACCTTGATAAATTAAATCACTTAACCTTCGTTTAATCCAAATACTTATTCCTACCAGGGGATGTTGTCATCTATACTTATTTTGTAGCTAGCAAGATATGTCTAAAGGAAATGATAACCAATATATTTGAGATTAGTAGATAGCCTTGGTGTCCTGATTAAGGAGAAAGTCAGGCCCAAAGTAATTCTGAGGAGTTTCTAAGCTGCTCTAATTTACTCTCAGTTGCCTAAAAGTTAAGTTCCATACGTTAGGAACTATTATGGCAAGATATGGTCAAACATATAATCCCTTCACAGTGAATTTCTGTAACTATAAAGACAATTCTCAAATCACTGGGAAAAGACCCTTTTGCTGCTTTTCTCTTGGCAACTGTTGTAAGAAATTTTTCAGCACCTGCTAGAGAAATTTTTTTTTTTCTCCCATGGATTTGCATTTTGGACATTAATAGTATAATAATTCAAGGCTTAAACCTGTCATTTCAAATCTTAGTACGAGACTGACTTTTTTAGTTTCTTTCTGTTTTATTGTCTCCCTTGGGGGAAGAAAAGATCATTTGCATTTTCTTAAATGTTATTGGCTCAATCCCATAACAGAGGAAAAATCCTAAGTAAATCTAATCTGAAGTTCTGGGCTTTCAGATCTTAACCCACACTTGTTTACACCTTTCTCAGCCTTGTATGTAGTAAAGATAAGTAGAGAGGGTTTGATTTACACTGTGTGTATCAGTAACAGTATAGTAACAGTCACTGTATCGGTAACACTGAATTTATACATTGAATACATCTTGGAAGTAACTGGCAAAGATTTGCAGCTTAGAAATCAGAAAAGGTGTGGATGAACCTCTTGAGACAAAAGGTGGAGCCAACCTCTGCACAGGACTGGAAATTATAACCCCATTGATTACTCTCTGTTTTTTCTTGCATATAGCTGGAGGTTTCCTCATCCTGATTCTGTCAAGCATCAACAAGGCAAACCAAAGCTGAGACCTTTTGGGACATTTAGTGAGTTATTACACAGGCTACGATCTGAAATTAAAGGATACTGAAGTGTACAAAATCATTTTAGAAGCTTCCCACAGTCTCTGAATCTGTGATGAGCAAGGAGAATGGTGAGGACCCCTGCAAACCTCAGTACAGAGAAAGCTCAGTGAGAAATGAGATGTGTTTTTCATGTCCTGCATTTGGGGACATGAAAGGGAGCTGTTTATCTGTTTGGCACCAGATATTGCAGAGAAGTTCACAGCCTTCCATTTTTCACTATTTTAAAAGCTGCTGAGAAAGCTAGCAAAATCAAAAGTGACATCTATCCATAGCCAAAAGATAACCTTTAGCCAAAGAAATTAGATTTCCATGCCTTGCTAAATTGAAATAGCTTGGTCTCACAAAGAAATGCAATGATTATATTTGCCAAGAAAGGAAGCACATTCTCCCTACTCAGTTACTGGCCTGGTGGGCAAAGTCCACCTCACAGGTGTGTGAGTAAGTGCAGCTGAACATGTCCACATCCTCTGTCAGGAGTGCGTGGGAGTCGGGCAGGGCAGACACAGACAGAACACAGCTGATTCACTAGATTCTGTCTGCCACATGGCTTGTAATTCTGAAGAACGGTAATATGAAAAATATAATATTTTGCTTTTACGTGGCAACAAGATGGATATGCCAGGTTACTTATCAGTTCCAATCTCTGTTATACTGATAGCAGATTTACAGTTCCCATTTTGGAATATTCTGGGGTAATATTAATATTCTGGCAAAAATGTCATTGACTTTGAACACCAAGATTGCCTTAATTTCACATTTCTCTGAAAGTTTAAGTTTGTTTCCTGTGTTCCCAAGGAATTCATTCCATGTTCTTTCAGAAAGAACAGATCTTGCATCTATAGATCTAATTCTGACATATTTACGCTTGTGTAAATCAGCAGTAACTCCAATGAATTTCTATGTAATTTAGAAAAATAGATGCATTTTTTCATTTAATGCAACCAGACACATCCAACAAAATTTCCTACCTGTATAGAGTTGGCTCTGAATGCCCTGACAAAATACCTCTACAAATATTTTCTTTACTGTTACAGAACAATTCCCACGATACTAGAATGATCATCTTCTCTAGGATCAGAGATACATCTTTCAACTAAAAATATCCATGCCTGAAGCTCCAGTTAGAGATAGAATAAGTGTCTGCTGACATGTGTCACCAGTGTTTCAGAATCAAAACTAGAACAGAGCAGGTGCTACAGTGCAGAAATATGCCTGGCAGTCGGAAAATAGAAAATTGCCAAAAACATGGCTGTCTAAATATGTGTTATAAAAAGAGATGAACTGCAAATGAACTTTGGGAGTTGTTTACAAAAACAAGCAGAGCTTTAGGATATTAGATGCCCTTCCCCTTAATCACCCCAGAATTTGATAGGTGAGTAGGAGACTTCTAAAGGCATCAGTATCGGGGACATAATTCCCATTGGCTTACATTTCTGTCTCTGATTTAATGCCAGGGGAAGTGATATTCAAACTCAACTTTTGCCATTACCCATGCAGTTGCCTATGGGGAAAATTACAGTGGCTCTATTTAAAGTAAACATCTAAAGTATCTGCCACCGATTTCCAATGTAACCTTGGAGAACTGACATGACATAACACTTTGTTGACTCTATTTCTCCACTAAGTTATATACTATTGCAGAAGTGCACAATAGTAAGAGGAGGCAGAATTTGTATTGCCTTCTGCCCGTTTCTCAATTTGTATATCTGCCTCTGAGATGTATTTGCCAGGATTATCAAGGTGTACATCATTCAGGAATCTGATGTTGTGGTTTGGTTGATTACAGGGGCGGCAGTGCTGTTCTTCCTTTTTGTTACCAGATTTCTGTGGGCACAACAAAATGGGTGTGCCATAACCAAGCTAGTACAGCAGAATTGAAGATGCTCTAATATGGTCTTGAGCACGGACTATTAACCAGAATACACACTACCCTGAGTGTATAATCAGATTGTAGCCCATGCTGAAACTTATACTCCTTTGTCTTCAGTTTTGCATGATGAAGAGAGAGTCAGTGGAGGGCTTGTTTAAAATGCCTTTGCACCTTTCTTGTTGAGGTGCTGACTTTTGACACAAGCAGAGCTGATACCAGGTATGGACAAAGTACACTTTGCCTGTGGAAGCAGTGTGTCAGATGTAGTAAACCTACAATAGCCTTCCTGTTTATTTTGCCTGTGCCAGAGGCTAGAAAGCCACATTTGCTGCTTTGTCTGCTACTGTTGGAGGAGGAACAGTCTCTGATGGATAACTTTTTTTTCCTACTGCTACACTTAAGGGTGTCTGGAACAATGACCCCAGGTTTTTAGAGCTCTCTTTATGCTTTCTTTGTCCCAATTTTTCTCTGCCTTTCCCGTATTAGAATTAGTTTAACATGGCCTTTTGACCTAAGAGTGGGGTCCCATTCTTCTCTCCTAATGAGCCCCTCAGTCTCACACATTTTTGATTCCTTACATTAGCAGAAAAGTAAGATTTTGACTGCGTAAAAACTCATCCCTGAAATTTAGTCCATTGTTTTCTTTAATTTTACTTTGTTTTACTTCAAAGAGTTTACATAACAAGATGAGGGGCATTGAGTAAGCAACATTAAAGACACAAGAATAATATAGCCTGTGCTGATGGATAAGAGTAAAAAAACATAGGTCTTTAGAGTCTGTCTTCATTAGCAGCAGCGCAGCTGCGCTGGCTTTGGAGAGGAGGCACCACTGTGGCACCCAGCCCGCAGCTGTGGGGTCAGTTCTGCTCCTGGGCACTCAGGCTTTGCTCCCAGCCACGTCAGCTCACATGTTGGGATGTAACCTCCCAAAAGAAAGTCACACTGTTGCTTTATTTTTAAATCCTTAGAGTTCAGAGACTGGGATTTTCTTCAGGGACATTCAGTCGTGTACTTGGGCATCTTTGTTCAATTTTTAGATCATCTTTGAAATTTTCACAAATAACCCAATTCCCATTATTTATGTTACATGGGAGCAAAATAACCACCCCAGTAATGTATCCACTGAGACTTACAGTTAGACCATATAAGGTAAAAAAATGTATTTTCCCTGAAACCTGCTTTGGTATTTGCTATAAAATGCACCGAGAGCTAAAATCTTTATGCTGTGTATGGATTTTATCACATAAAACCCAATTGTTTTAAAGAGGAGAGTGCTGAGTAAGCAAAGCATGTGTGAATCTTCGTATCATGTTCTTCGTCCCATTGATCCTCTTGTCATCAGCTGCTTGCCCACAAAAATATACATCACTCCTGCTTAGTGCATTTGAAGATGCCCATCTGATAGCAGAGTTTGTCCAAGTACTTTGTGGCCCTTCCTCAGGTACAGGTGTGGACAAGTGTTCCCTGAAATGTGAATTTTCTTGACTATGAGTGCTCTAAATTACTGTTCACAGACACATCCAGGCACACGTACCCAGCAGGGCAGTGGTATGTACGTGAAGCTTCTGCTGAGAGTCCCTCTCAGTGTGCTAAATGAAAGCAATTTAACACATAGTGCAAGGGGAGGGTTACTGTGGTGGGCAGAGATGCAGAGCTCCTCATGGCTGCAGCTCAGCAGGGGGAGCAGCTAAATTTTGCTATCCTGGCTTCAGGGTGTACTCTGGACTTACTTGCTGGATCATTTCTGTCACATAAGCTCCCTTCTCTCACCCCATGCCAATACTTGCTATGGGCACTCCCAGTGCTTTAAATCCAGACCGACTTGGGTTTGGACCTTCCTTGCTAGCCTTATGCCAGGTATGAGTTTCCCTGCACAAAGGAGGCTCTCCATCCACTCTAAAGTGCTTTGCTTTGCTTTGCTGAGACACAAAGTATCTTAACAGACTGGAGAATCTGATCCAGAAACTTTATAAAGTAGCAGAAATATTTGGGAATATCCCAAAGAAACCATTATCACCCGTCCCAGAATGCAAGACAGTAGGATTATACAGTGCCCAATAATTCTGCACTTCATAAGTGATAGCATATTTAGAGTACAGAAAAAGATTTTAGGGAGGAGTCGTTTGCCTTTAGCTATTTAAGATAGCTGTTAACCAACAAAACTGCTGCTTTAAACAAACTCCCTTTACAAAACAATTTACGAGGATTAAGTTGCAAAGCTCAAAATGATCATACTGAAGAATATAACCCTGAAAACTAGGTCTGGAAGGCAGCAAAGAATCTTCCTTTACAATACGGACGCTAATAAAAGAAACCTAAAATTGCCTATTGTCATAGCTTTAATATTAACACTGGCTGTTTTGGCAAGCTTTAAAGACTGGACTGCACTATAAAACCTAAAAATGTCCTGGACTTGGAGTTGTTTACACAAAATATGAGGAGATATAAAGTTACAGAGCTGGGGGTTGGAAGAGATGGCTTTAAAACCATCCTCCGTGCACTGACGTCACGTGGAAGCCAGCTGCTGGGATGATGCTGAACGGAACTGTTTTTCAGTTTGCAAAAGTTGCGGAGTTATTCGAAGAGAGTTTCAAATGCTGCCCCAGTTGAAAGGTTGTCTCTTGCTTAGCTTTCTTATTTCTTTTAAAGATCAAGATTTGCAGAACTGGATCCCAGCTAGCTATGCATTTCATTGCTTTCACTGCTGTTTAGAAATGGACTGAAAAACTTGCAAAGGATTTCTTATTCCATGAAAGGTATGGTTACAGTTTATTTTAAATCAGTGGGTTTGAGCAGTTAAGATTAAAATAAAAAGCAAATCACTAATATGGCAAACAGTTATTTAAACATCTCTAATGTTATTTATATGTAATCTGGTGTTCATGTATGTTATAGATGGTCGTTATTCATTAATTCAGTGAGTTTCTTCCGAGCAGGCACAGATATATCAACAGAGCAGGGATGACAGGTAGCATTGTGAACACTCAAGTCTCTTTCCTTCTTTCTTTCTCTCTCTCTCTCTCTCCCCCTCTCCCCCTCTCCCTTCCTTCCTTCCTTCCTTTTTCCCCCTTTCTTCCCTCCCTTCTTTCTTTCTTCTTCATATGTTTTCTTTCTCTTCTCTCTCTCTTTGACTCTATAACTCAATTGCCTTTTTCTAATGTATGAAGTGCACAGTATTGTGACACATGGCACAATTTTATAATTGAACCAATACATAAATTTACAATTTCCTTAGCCATCAAAAATACAGAACTTTGTTGGAAATATGATTTAATCGTGCTTTTTTCCTGTAAAATTAAGAGAAGTTTTGTGTATTTGAATGGTTGTGCACATCCAATCCAATTAACTGTTGAAAAATTAACTCTCAGCTGATGTCACTGGAGATTATTTTCAGAAATTATAGAAGTTGGTTGCAAACTATTTTGCATTTTTAATATGCAGATAGAAAGGGCATGGGTAAGACATGAGGGAATAATAACATTAACATCAAATAGTCACTTAAAACATTTTTTGCTTGAGAGGAGGGAGGGCTAAAGGAAACGTTAAGGGAAAATGCAGCTGATGTCAACAAAATTGATTATTTGCTTGAATTTGATTGCTGTAATGAGCTTCTGACCTTGTGTAGGACACGCAGAAAGTGCCAATACTGCAAGAGCACAGATACTGTTCTGATACACACAGCAAATTATAATGTGGCATTTTACATCCCTTTGGGTTGCTTAAGTCATGTGAAATACTCATAAGGACATCTCAGTGCACTATACAGACAGAGGGTATACTACTAGGACTACAACTTGGGTTTTATTGCTAGTAGGGAAAAAACCAAGCTCACCCACCCCCATCTACCCCCAAAAAAAGGGGTGGGGGTGGGGGTGTCATAGGAGTTAAAACTCTCTGAGGAATTTATCCACTGTACAATAGCAGCAAAACTGTATAGTCACCCAGCTGCAAACATCAATAAACATGAGTTTTCTTCTCAGAATTTGTGTCAAGAGGAAATTGGGGAAGGATAAGAAGCAATACAAGCTTTTTGTGGATCTTAAAGCTACAAATAAATGACTACCTGTAACTAACCTCTTCTAAGATCTGATTTCATTTTGATAGTCTCCAGTCTCATTTTTTAGTCAGAGTCCTGTATGAAACAACTTGGAAATTGTTAAGATCCATGCAAACATGGCAATAGTAGTTCCCTGTACTAAGAAACCACCAGGGGCCTTTTCAATGCTATATGCATGCTTGAAAGGAGTACATATTATATATCTATTCTTACATGTGTAAAAAAAAAAAGCTGTATAGTACTGACATTCTAATAATACACTGCTGATTGAAGCATGGTCATTATTACTAATAGTGCACTAGCAAAATTTGAGCAAGTTATTGACAGTTTATGCATGCCTGTCTTGTTCATGACTTTACAGTGTTTATACATTTTTAAAATTTTTCTGACATGTATTTGAAGGATTCTAGTGGAGTAGAGAGTTGATTTTTATTTCTCAAAGATGTCTTGGAAGGTTATAAAGACATAAATGTAGGCAAAAAAAGGGAAGAAAGCAAATGACTGTGCTAAAAATCAGAATCTTTGAATTAGCAAAGTGAGAAAATATTGGAATAGTTTTAAAGTTCATTAGCAATAGATACTTAGATTGCAATAGGTCTTCACTGCAGAAAAAAAAAAAAAAAATTTATTATTTGGTTTTGGTCAACACTTAATGAAATACAAAGCTGAAAGGCTGGCCTGGAGAGATGCAGTCCCTATAGCCTGGCTATCTTCCCTAAGAAACCATGAGCAAACCAGGGTTTGACTTCTTCTGTGATGAGAATGCTGTGCTGTCTTTCAGCAGCTCTTGTTTTCAAGGAGTTTTATGTTTTCATAAGGCTGCCCTGTATGGTTTTAGGCAGGTGTAAGAATGGTCTGAAATCTGTAGATAGTTGAGGGCCAGATTGCCATTTCAGAGGTCTAAGGCAGGTCTGAGTCAGAGTTTGGAACAGTGAGCTCCAATACCACGTTACATGGTGAGATGGTTACACTGTTGTGAAATGGGCTAACAGAGATGTTTGAAGCATAGTCAGCTTGTTCTCTAGGTCCTCCACCCAAAATTGCTTGGGGTAAACAGTTTTGCAGCCGCTTAATTAGGATTGGGGCTATGATGGCTGTCAGCTCAGAGATCCTGTAGCAGGAATTCCTATGACCCAAAGACCTGGGTAACCCACTGGGCTTCAGCTGAGCCCTTCTGCTTACTTGTTCATAAAAGAAGCTGACTCCAAGTGTGGATCAGCTTCCCAGTCAGCTGAAATAACGCAGACACTGGTAAGCAGTGATTACACAGTAGCCACAGCTGAATCAACAAGACTTGTCCAATAAAATACAGGTTGGGGAAGAACTTTGCATGAAGCTCAAGAATTTTGACTATATCAAAGCAAATATGGGCAATAAAATGGGCAGTTCCTGTGAGCTGACAATCACTGACCATCAGCCAGGGAAATGAACAAATTCCAGGAAGGTAAACTGGGCTTACCCCTAGTTAACTCTCTGGTGATTTATTTGCCTGCCCATACGCTGAGTTTCTGTCAGGAGACCAAAGCAATGCAGAGGCATTTTGTGACTAGAACTAGATTCCATGGCCACCAAAGTTAACACAACAGCTGGATTTGGGAGGCAGAGTTAACAAACTCAAGTATGGGTGTGTACCAGCCATTACACCACAGGAACCATCATAACTAAATGAAGGAGTGTTGTTTTGGCCTTGCTGGCACAGTAAATGTACTGATGGTAGTGGAGTTTCTATTGTAAAGCCTAAGAAAGCAAGAGTAACTCCAGGCCCATAAAATCTGTTTTGCTCCACAGTCAGCTGAGCAGATCCAAAATATTTCCGTTAAAATATACATTTTTAGTGGTTCAATTAATAATTTTTCATTCACAGATACTAAGATACTAAAGACTTCTGAAGGGGAAGGAGAAACTGCAGTGCAAATCAGTTAAATATTTTTGAGCTAGATTTGAGTTAGTGCTAAGGTTTTGAACTAGATTTGAGTTAGTGCTATTGGAGAATAGTTTCTAGTTTTCCCTATGCTGGTCCTAGCACTAACATTTATAGATTTAGTTTTGTAAATCCAAAACACACAAACTCTTTATATTGACCTATAGTCCTTTATATAATAGAATGATCCTTTCTAGTGTATATGTATGCTTGTTACCTGTTACTAGCTTTCCTGTCCTGTTTTCCTTCATGTATTCTAAAGCATTCATATAGCAATGAGAACTTTCTGCATGTATCAAGTTTACAGCCTTCAACTGCCAAAAGACTGTCACGGTCTTTGTCGTGCTACATGCATGTGTAAAAGGGGTGCATGAGCAAACATGATACCTTTACGCTTCCAGTTGTCTTTTGAACAAATGTAAAAATAGCTTTCGCCCTGAAGGACAGACATTGCAGGATCCCAAGGTCCTGAAGTGCCATTCAGTATTATGCAGACTCACATTTCACTGAAAA
The DNA here is from genome assembly GCF_023634085.1 of Falco cherrug. Classification (NCBI taxonomy): domain Eukaryota; kingdom Metazoa; phylum Chordata; class Aves; order Falconiformes; family Falconidae; genus Falco; species Falco cherrug. The sequence goes on from NC_073702.1 coordinate 57,251,559, forward strand.
CAGGTTTATAGTGAAGAGTAATGGCAAAGATGCAAAGTGGCCACAGTACAAAGCCTACTGTGGCAGACGTTCCTGAATTCTATGATGCTGGATGCGTGTCCCTCCCTGCTTTGCAGGCTGGGCCTCTCTGCCCTCTGGGTTGTGTCCTATGATGCTTAGTTTCTCCATATTTCAGTCACAGTCCAGATATATATCGTGCAATCATACGATGCTGTCTTCTGCAAGGACATTTTGGTTAATTATTTTGGGGTTTTGCTTAGTTATTTTTTTCCCTGAAAGCTAGAATCAAACACAAGACTTATTCTGATAAACTTCCAGGAAACATTCAGGGAAGAAAGAACAAAAGCAGAGCTATCCTCTTGCTGTCACACAGACTGTAACCATGGACCTGCGTAAACAGCTGGAGAATACTGAAAGGAACTGGAATAAAGAGAAGATGGAATTGCTGGAGAGATTTGACAATGAAAGGAAAGAATGGGAATGTCAATGGAAGGTCATGCAGAAGAAAATAGAAGAGGTACTTTTAAACAAAACTCTGAACACTAACATTTTCACTTGGGGTGAAGTGACTTGACATCACTTCAATGTATTTTTTTTCTGAATTATATCCTATTTCTTATCTGTCACTGGAAGTTTCTAATAGCTGATGGTAGGATGCAAAGCCAAGGGTTAAACAGTATTTGTGAGTGCTTATTTACTAGTCATGGATATGAAGCAGGAGGTTAAATGTCACCTTGTGTGAAGTTTGCTATGGTATTGTTGGCGGTATATACTACTGCCAGTTCTGCTGGGCGTGAGCCACGCTGTTGTATTATACATGCTTTTTTCAAGTATATGCTAAACAACTGCATATACGGGGTTTAGGAAAATGCATACTTGGTAACAAAAACTGTAGGTATTACAGTGCACTGGCAAAAAGGAATTAGATGGCACAGATCTGCTGAGGTAAATAGTAATGTTAACACAAGAGCATACATTAAACATACAATAAAACATATGTATCATGTGTAAAATCATACATTAAACACTGCATGATGCAGAATCATTCTGACTAAAACCTGCTCCATTTATGGACAGCCTTTAGTAAAGGAAACAGCTATAGTATATAGCATGAGAGTCCTGACACCACTTGTGTTTATACATACTAATAAACACTCACTCCCTGCCATTTGTAATGCATCTCCTTTCAGAAATAGCTAAGGAAATTATTTATTATTCTTTTGTCCCCAAATTGTCCCTGCAGCAGAACCCTCTGGCACCCTGTAATGCATAAATTGGATCTGCCTTGGCAACATCTAGAAGCAAGTTTTTTCACCACTGAGCTTTCCACATTTTCCATAATATACACATGGACTAGTTTTGCTTGTTCTCTGCCAACACTGTCCTGTGGCTGGGTGACACAGGAATGTATGGCAGAGATTGCTCACATGAAATTATGAGAAGGAAAATGATCAGAGCCAAATGAATTGCAGCCATATACTGCCCGTTAATCCAGCCTGCAGCATAATTCCAAAATGTCAGCTCTCTTATATTTTACCTGCAGTTCTTTCAGACATTGGTATTATAGTCTTTGCCACATTTTGTCTTTTGTGTTAGGACTTTTCTGCCCAGTCTTAACCTAACTTCACCGCCAAGGTGAGAGTGCTTCAAGAGCTAGTAATGTTCCATGTGTGTAGTTGAATTTGCATTTTTTTAGGTGTATAAGCTGTTTTGGACTGAGAATGTGTTGTGAAAAGGTACCCTGGCTATCAATAGTCCTGACAATGGCAGCGAAGACCATGTTTTTAACATGTTCTTTATTAGCATATGGATTAGGAAAGCATGACAGAGACAGAAAAAGAGATTAAGAATGGAAGGGGGCTGAGGGGAAGAGAATGAAGCAAATGGGTGCTGCAGGACCAGACAGAACTGCATGTGATACCCCAAGGTTATCAATATCCTAAGGTCCCCTCTTAAGCTGTGTCTATAGCTGCCCGGGATTTCAGTTGCCTGACATTTCTTTCCCCAAAGCCACATGGCTGGAAAAAAGGGGAGATACCTTTTAAATGCCATCATCTGTAGAGGAATTTCCTCAACAAAACTTGTGCCACCTTACCAGCTTGTCTTTTATTTGGTAGTTTTCTCTAGCCCACCAAAACCTAACTTAATTCCTGGATACCTCCAGGAAGACTTACATGTTTTAGGAGATGACTTTGTTGAGTTATGAGGTGGTATCCTTCCTTCTTACTGCTATCCTGAGTCCATGTGAGGCCCTCATTTCTTGGAAATTACAAAGTTCAACCCTCGGGTTCCATGAGCAGCTGGGCTTTGAGAGTGAAATCTGAAAACCCAGGATGAGGTCAAGTGTCAAGTCTCTGAACGTGAGAACACTTCTAATCCACAGCACTACCCATGAAATGGCCACATGTTCTTCATGTTGTTATTCTTCTTCACTGTCCTTCCAAACACTGTTGTGATGGCCTTGTGCACTGCAAGAGAGCAGGCAGATGGCTGTTCCGAGGTGCCTGCTCTGGGCTTTCTTTGTAAGTGCAAGAATGAAAGTTTATAAAGAGCTGTGGGATTCTTGGCACTGGAAATGATACTGTAAGCAGAAGAGGGGTTTATGATGTTGCTATTTTTTCTAATTATAATTTCTCACAGTTCCCTAGTTTGAATGTGCTGGGTGACAGGAATTAACACCTTTTCATTTACTAATGTAGCCACTGGATCTCAGCAGATAGCATGAAAGAAGAGGGTAACAGCGCATTGCCAAATGATACCATTCTGCAGTACTGATGTATCACTCCACTCATAGTGAAGAATTTCACTTGCCTGAGAACCAGAAGTCTGCTCTAGTCAGATGGCGCTGTATATGATGAAAATTCACTTCCCCTCATTAAACTAATATAAACACCCTGTAATATAGCCAGAGCCCTCCCCTCCTTCACATCCCCTCACATTCTCCATCCATCAGATCAATGCTGTGTCCAATATACTTTAAACACCCTGTAATATAGCCAGAGCCCTCCCCTCCTTCACATTCCCTCACATTCTCCATCCATCAGATCAATGCTGTGTCCACCACACTGTGTGCTGATATTACTTGGAAGACAACCATACAACTTCTGTCTCAAGGCAGGGCCGTTGACCTTGTGTGATCTCTTCCAGTCCCATCCTATGGGTGGAAGCCATACATTAAAACCATGGCAAAGAGTTTGTGAATGGTAACAGCTCTGTCCTCATCCTGTGACAATAATGGTCTGTGAACTATCACACTGTGTGACTCAACACTTCTACTAACACATGTATAAAATCTTTCTACTTGGTGCTACTGACTGAAGCGTCATTCAAAACAGAAGCCAAATATGTTCTTTTATCATAAAGTTCATCACAGTACCAGGATTTAATAGAAGGTTCTATTGGTTTTTCAGCTTTACCAGGAGGTAAAACTTAGAAGGGAGAGCAATATGAGTGTCCATGATAATAAGGCCATTCAGAGCAAGATGCTGCAGCTGTCCATGCATTCCCCTACTTTGGAAGAGAGTGACACAGTGGAGCTAAACTATCAACACAGTGTGGCAAATGACAGGATGGAAAAAAGGAATTTGCTCAGTAAAACAGGACATGAATGTAAAGAAAACAGAGCCAAGAGCAGAAACAATACTCTGTTAATGGACAATCTGGCCTTTGAGAACTGTGAGAAACCTGAAGACAGCCTCAGCATCAAAACTTCCAAGAAAAATGCCAAGAATTATATTGGTGATCTCAATTTAGTAAGTAAAGTATGAGCATGTTTCAGTTACAAGAGTGAGGAAAATACTGAGGCTTTGGCCTGCCAGGCTAACCTAAAGAACTGATCTTCCTGATTTTAGCTTTCCAACAAGTCACTGTCTCTACCGCCTCCTCTGTTTGCTGTGGATGAGTGTCCTCTCTCACTGTTTAAATGTGTTAAAATGTGTTAACAGCATGCTTTTTACCTCCATTCATAACCTGGGAGCATTTTTATATCTTTCCTTGTGCTGCTTTCCTCTGCTGTGAGTCTTAAATGCAAATCACCACAAGTTTAAAAATAATTCTGGAGATACCATTTAAAAGGCTTCTGTTAAAGGACTGTTTTTATATTTATAAAGGCTCTTAAAGAACTTGCCAGAGTCAGTGAAGAACTATGCAGCTATCAAGAGGAAATTCGAAAGAAGTCCAACCACAGAAGGTAGAAACATATTTGGATTCTTTATATTAGAGGGAAAAAATGAATAATGAGACTGTGCTCCTGTTCACTTTGAAGCGGGGGGATGCTGTTGAATTTATTAGGACTTGGGCAGTTCCTATCCTCCTAATGTTTAGTGCTCAGCACAAAACATTCAAATGAAATATACTGAAATATGATACAAGGGTACATTTTGCTAGCAAAAGGGAGTTTATCTGTAGAACTTACAAAATGAAATTAGTATTTATACAAGATTAAATTGTACTTGTTTCTAATGGCTATATAGAGGATTGGGAAAGTGAACAGATATTTCTGATTGCCCTGGTCCCATTTCCATGCAGTTCTATACAACACCTTATGGGTTTGTTAGGCTGGGAGGTTTCTTACATTAAGCCCAGATCTAGCCTTCATGTGTCAAAATCTAAAAGGGGATGTGTCGGGGACTGATAATCCAAGAGTGCAAAGAAGGCAAGAGAAGGAAGAACAACCATACATTTTTACTAACAGAAACCTGGTAAGCCAGACCCTGAAAAGTATGGCAAATGAATGTTCCACCATCTGCTAAAGATTCAATGTTCATGGTCTCCTTTAGCAAGCTAAACACTAGTCTTCCTCTCAAGTTGTGCAGAAATTCTCAGAAGGTAAGACTGAACCTGGGTGTCACAGGGTGCATACCATGAAAGAGACAGAAAAGCTGTGTCTCAGCTATGCTGAGACCCCCATGGAAGTCTGCATCATGACAGGGTCTTCTCAGATGCTCTTAAAGAGCAGAGGGACTTTTTACACTCTCCTGTGCAATCAGTTGGCTGTCTGTCACCAAGTTATTACGTAGCATGGTTAGTGTTTGTATCTTTAAAGCAAATAGAGTCATAGCTGATGCACAGTTTCTAAATCCTGGCTGAGAAAAGTGAGTTTTTAACAGATCTCAAAAGACACATTTTTACTGTCATATGTAATGTTAGGAAACCTACACTATGTCCTAAAGTTTTCTTAATTTGCTTCATAGTCAGGTAGACTCTCACTGGAGTTGTCAGAACTCACAAGATCCCACTGTCCTTACTGTAAGGCAGTAAGAAAACAATCTACAAAAACAAGGAAAAAGGATTTTAGTGGCAAGGGAAAGGAATACAAGATTCGCTTTGTTGAGCTTTCTTCAAATTCTTTGTTTACGTTTCAAATATGCTGGATGTATCAGCTGCAGTAAAACTGCTCCCAAATCTTTTTAAGCAACCAGTGTTAAAACACCTGCTCATGGGGAAGATGAATCCATGCTGAGGTCTCCGGGGGAATACCCTTGTTGCTCATCCCTAAAACACCTCTCCTTTTATTTCCAGAATGAAGTCACTTCCTTTCCTGGGGGAATTTGAGGAAACTCAAAACACAGTTATTCTGCCTGAAATGAACCATGTGTCCAGCAGTGAATCACAGGCATTAGTTGCTTCTGAAACAGAGGAACATAATAATAGGAAGAATCTGATGAGCTCCACCAAGGCTTTGAAGGACATGTCCTATGGTGGTCTTACTGGTGCTGACAGAGGAACAGAATTCAGACCTTGGCACAAGAAAGAAGCTCCACCAGTTCCTCCACGGAGCACTTCTCGGCACCTAACAAATTCACTTTCTGCAGTTGTACAGCTTTCTGAAGCATCAATAAGAGATCCAGGCATCAAAAGCAATTGCAAGGCTCAGGACTGTAGGAGTGGACAGAAACTGATGAAGCCTTCACCTATAAACCAGAATGAAACTGCAGCAGCCTGTGCAAATGAAGGGCAGGCTGTGAAAGGTCCTGTGATGGCAACTGCTGCAATACTTGTAACCAAAAATGAGTGCAATGTACCAACAAATTTCTGCCACAACACGTGGGCATATGATGTGGGCAAACTCGGAAAAGACAATAAAAGTGAACCTTCCTCACTGTCAGCCCAAAAGAGTTGTTCAGATGGAAATATGGCCCAGAGCAACAAGAAGCACCAGAAACAAAATCCCAAGTCTCACAGCAGTCCTTATTACAGCAATGACTTTTATGCCCCTGCTACCCTGCACAGTGATCTTTTGGAAGACTCTAGGTATACTTTGGGAAAGACCCAAAGAAATGAAACTTTAGCAGCAAAGATCGATGAGTTTAACCGGACTGTATTTCACACAGATAAACGTAACAATGCTTTGCAAGAAAACCAGGTGCCTCGAACAGTATCAGAAGATCACAAACCTTGTGGCCCACTGTGTGACTCTGCTATTAGCAGGACAGAAACTGTAAATGCATCTTGCATTTCAAATCCCAAATTCTCTGCAGCAAAGGAGCAGGAAACTAGCAATCCCAGCAAAGCTGTCAGAACAGCAGGGCAACAAAAGCAAATAAATGGACTTCCAAATACTAGTGGTTATAGGCACATGCTTCACGAGCATGACTGGAGACCAAGTAATCTATCCGGTCGCCCGCGTTCAGCTGACTCAAGGTCGAACTATGGTGTTGTTGAAAAGCTTTTGAAAAACTATGAAAAATCAACAGTGACTTCTCCATGTAATGCAAAATGCTCCAAAGATAAGTGGACACGAGCAAATTGTGAATTCACCGATGGGGGTTGCGAAACATTGAGTCAGTATTTAGAAATGCTCCAAATTGAGCAAGGAAAGCAAGAATTGCCAAGGAATTCAGCCAGGCATATTGGGCAGCAACTCAAGCAAGGGAAAGAGCGACAGAAGTTACCAGAGGTAAGGTTCATAAGAATGACAAGAACAAAATAATTCAGTTTCATACCAAGTTTCAGATTCTAAAATGAGGCAGGCTAATGCGCTATTGTAAATAATATGCAGCGATAGACACTTTGAGCCAGGATTTGGATGAATCAGGAATATTTCCTCTGAAGGGCAGAAGAGTTTGAGTAAGTATGACTAGCGAATATGTGTGCCAGATTCTGATCTCTGCTGCTGTTGTGTAAAGCTAGATTTTAGCTGCAGTGCAGTTATTCAAGGACCAAAGTAGTGAGAACTGCAATCAGGTTTTAACTCCCTCCCTCGTTCCTGTAGCTGATGAGGTATTTCACAAGCCTCCCCAATAGCACACTTGGCCATGTCAAAATGCTAGAGGGCTTAGATAGCATTCTTCAGCATCCAGGGTGCTGCTTGGTTCAGGATTTCCTTGGAACTCTCTATGAAAAGGGGTATTGTAGCTCCATAAACTTTCCAGTAATAAAATGACGTCCTCTTACTCTTGTCTCAGTTCCAGGCTTCTCCTATATATTCAAGCATAGGCTTAAAGTAACAGAAGAGTATGGCATGACTAATTAATTTATATTTGGCTGAATTTTATTTGCAGAACTTTAGTAATATTGCCTTTGCCAACATTCTTTCTTAATGAAAAGAGAAACAGATGGTTTTGAAAATACACTATAAATTGCAGGTTCTGTAAAAGACCTGCAAAGAAAGAAAAATCACTTTTCCTGAAGAGCTCCTTGGCCAACAATCACGAAGAGATGTGCTCCTTAGTGTCTCAGAAAAGAGAAGACAAATGTATTTTGAGCTGAGAAACTTAAATGGGTTCAGACTGTCAGCTGTTATGCTTTAAACTCTCACAAATTCACAGACTTCAGTGAAGCTATGTGGATTTAAACAGCTGAGAATCCAACCATGCAGATTTTCTTTTGCACGTCTTTCCGACAGCCTTGCAGTGATGCAACATCTTGCTTAGCAGATGCTTAGCTTTACTACAGCACAGAAAGAAAAAACTATGAAGCTTCCGATTTCCTTTTCATCCCATCAGCTTTTGATAGGAAAACAAATTTTCATCTGTGAATACATAAGGAAGAAATAATGACTAGATAATGATTGAATTTACATTGGTGTAAAGCCAAAATAACTTTACTAAACCAACTGGATTTTTTTTCTCCATAGGTTTACACTTCGTGTTGTCATTTCTAGCCACACAAACTAAGTGTAGAATATTGTCTAATTAGGGAGCACCGTTTTAGGTCCAGCAGCATTCATGTCTCTAAAGACATAAAGAACTACACATGGCATGAGGCATTTGATTTATTTTCAGTATTTCCAAATTACATCGCTGTGGTTATGATCAAAATCTGTTGGTTTTCTAGTGTATATAAGGCTCTGCATGTAGACATGACACTGCATTAATACACAACCACACTGAATTAGTTACTAAGTGTAAACAGCATCATGTTGCACTAATGGAAACAGAGTTCTTAGCAAGATGTGACTGCTGAAATAGGATCTATCAAAAAATACCTGAAAAGTATGTAGCTCATACCCCAGTAATGTTAAGATGGTATCCTGAGTTCTACTTTTAGAACAGTACACAGTGTTCATTGACAAAAAAACTTCCAAAAATGAAAAGAAATGAGAACTGAATGCCACCTTTCCTTGTGTCTGACACTTGTCTCCATATATTTTAAGCTGCAACCGATGTGAGAATCCCTATACATAGAAATAGCTGTTCTTTTGCATTCTGCGCATTACTGTGCTCCTTTTAATAGCTGGAGACCACCTGTTCTGAGGTCACCCCAAATGTCTTCCTGCATTCCCGCTGCATTCCACAAAAGCCGTAACTTGTTAAAGCGAGAAATTGCCTTTGTGTTCTAGATATCTGTGCCAGCTAAATGTTTGAGTGGGAAGGGTTTCTCCCGGCCCGCTCGGCCAGCAAATCGACGCTTACCTTCCAGATGGGCATCCAGATCACCGTCAGCACCGCCTGCTGTGAGAAGAACAGCATACAACTGCTCTGTCTCCTTTCGGTCAGAGACCTCCGTAGTCTGAACCCAGAGCTGGGTCGGATGGTGTTGTGAAAGCTCTACGCCTCATTATTAACTGTGTTCGGTATGTGCTATAACAACCACTTCCACACTGTTGTATCTTGTCCAAAAGTGACCCCCACCACATGCCGGACAAAGCGTTTTGAATCTTAGGTCATCATCACCATGGTCTTCAGTGTTTTTATTGAAATGAAATAACTATACCCCTGGTTTTCTCTGGTTTTTTTGGTAATAGCTCACAAGGAATTTCTTTTGAATGGCATCTTCCTTAATTTGCCAATCAGTTTTGAGTTGAAACAATGTATAGTGCTGTATATTCTGACTCTTCTGCAAACAGCAGAATGTAAAGCTGTATGCATGATCATGTGTTTGTAGGTGCATGTGTTGGACTAGGAAGTATACAGGTCTGTATTTAGAAGAGACAAACTGTGCTAGTGTTGACATTGAAATTACAACCTATATGCCTACATATATATATATACTTTGTGTTTATTTTAAAAAGTTTGAAATATACAGTCCTGATGACATTTATATTTTGTATCTCTTTTACATAGGTTCACAGGTGTAGTATTTAATGTACAAAAACTAAATATGCATTTTTGTGACTGATTGCAGCGATAATGCCTTGCACAATATGTATCTGAAGCAGACTAGCTCGACTGATGCATCAGTCATGCTTCACGGCATCCTCGTTCGGTTTCCTAACCCTTATGATGCTAGGACAAAATACCCAAACATATTTTTTTTTAATTAAAATATTATATGATTTGTAATACATTAGCCTTTTTCAGCACCAGAGACATTTCTGAAATGTTCCAATCCCTTTTAAAAGCTTAAATGTGCCATTATATATTTAGCATACTGTAAACACTTCGCTAATTTCGACTAGTGTAATATAGTTTACGAAGGGAAGAAAAGGGTTGTATGTACTCAATTCTGTAAAACTTATTTTTCCTTCTAGCATTATACTTTGAGGTTTGGCAAAGTCAGATAACAATGGACTTGTTTACTTTCACTCAAGGCAGGAGAACAAGGACCATTGTTCCCAGTGCTGCAGCCACACTCCTTTTTTACTCTTCTCCTAGACTAGAGTGCCTCAGCCACTTGCTAATTTACTGCTCCTGGACTGACTCGTGGCAGTCAGTTACGAAGTTTACTTGCACTCTGGCAACAAGCTGCATCTAGTATGGAAATATTGCATCGAGGTATGATCACAATGCTGCCTGAAATCCTAGACACATGGCGTTGGAAGTATGTTTTTGCCATCGCATGAATTGGTATTATGGGCCGTCTGAATGACATGCACAGAGCCTGGCTTGTTCCTTCCCCCAACGTGAAAGAAATCCAGATGCTACCCAGACTCTTGCTGAACTTTCAGAAAGACAGTGTCCTTCATCCTGGAATTTTTGCACCCTTCTCTAGGCTGTTGCTGGAGGCATAGTGCGGTAACAATGACAAATGTTACCTTTAAACAGCACGTCTATGATAAAAGGAGTAGAGAGGCACTTCTATATCAGCCGGGTCTTGTCTTGCAACTTTTCTGCTGCTGCTGGAGAAACAGTGTGTATTCAAAGGAATTTCAAAAATCACCCCAGGATCCATTAATGTGCACATCTTCTTATGTGAATGTAAAAAGGATTTCAGAGAGAGTGTAGGCTTTTGTCCTAGTGAATTGTATATGTGGCAATATAGGGAAAATTAATTGTGCTTAATTTGATAGTGATCTGTTGTCCTACTCCAGTCATGTTGAGAATCCATGCCTTTTTCCTTCTTTTTAGGGCCTTATTCTTCTTTCTTCCGCACAACTTTGGTTTTGCAGAGCAAGAAGACAGGAGGCCATGTGTTCTGAGCAATACGGCCTGTATGGTAGTACCAGTAATTGTTCAGGCATGCCACCATGGGAGGGAGCAGGCATTAGAGCCATAAATCCCACTTTATCATGCCTTTATGGCTGCCTGCATGGCAAAACCATGCTCAGAGTACTTTGCCCAATCTAGACTTCCGGTCTTTTTGAGGTATAAGTGGTGGGAAAATCCCACAGACAGATCAACAATTAATCAAAATTTACTCAGACATTATTGCAGTTATTACCGAAAAATATACAAGGACAGAAAATATTGAAGGAAATTTTGAGGAAAATTTATACAGTTTGGTTAGAGACAAAAATCTGTGTGCTTGAGTAAAAAATCAAGAGTACTATAAATTTGCCTGTTTGCCCTAATTTAGAGATTGCACTCCATCAGCTTCCTTAGACCTAGAAAAATCAGAGGTGATTCATGGTGATTTTGGAACATGGCTTAAGAGTCTAGCTAACTGGAAATCAGCAAACCAAAATGCCTTGCCAATTGACCTTTTAAATGCCTAAGTAGCTGAGCAGGTTTAAATGCCTAAGGCTAAGGAAAGGGTAATATGAGAAATTGTAAAAAAATGTGGTTCTTAATTTCAGTCAGTGTTGACTTCAATAAAACTCCTTTAAATTACCTTCATGGTAAAGTTTAGCAGTTTTGTTCTGAAAAATGGTGGTGCACTTTCGTTTGAAGTCTGTAACTACAAAAGCGTTTCCCTTGATTAGTCAGTGAAGGTGTTTAATTCCCATCAGTTCCTTTGATCACCTTTGACATATATCACATTGTTGAATAACAGAGAAAGGATCAAATATCTACAACATTCCCTGATGTATGTAAGTTTAATGAACAGAAGGTTTTTGAAATAAACTAATAGGTCAAGGACAAGCCCATTTTGTCTAGACTTTCTGTGTCCGTCTAATTACAGACATTGGTTCTGGCGCCCAAAACTGTCAAAACTGGTGATTTTGGTCTGCAGGTGGCTAGCTGGACATACCAATTTTAGGAAATTGCCACTGACATTGTTTAAATATTCTCTTCAACTGCACCTGTACGGCCAGTGCACTGTGGTGAATTTTTTAGTTCCCAGAATTGTGATTACTGAACCATAGTAAGGGCCTTATTGCACTTACTTGCTAGCAGGGGAAGAGCTCCATTGGACTTCAGGGTTCTTCCATGTTATCTTTGGCAAGGAAATACAGTTACCGTGGAAGCTCTGAAGCCAGAGTTTTTATACACGCACACACATATGCACACACACACTCATGCAAGAACCACAAATAATCAAGTATAACTTGACCTTTCTATTAATCTTAGTGTCACCAATGGAAGCGGTGAGTTTTGTAAGCCTGTTTTTAAAATAGGTTTTTAATATTATTCCTCTATATGCTGTCTAAGGTCTTAATGCAGATGCAGACTTGTTCAGATTGTGCTTTGAACAAATCTGAGACTCTCCTTATTGCATGTTTATGGGCTTTAGTACTGAAATAAATGCAAAACTCCCAGCACACATGGAATCACCTGTCCATTGAAATGGGGGTGTCACTAGGAATCAGCTGGCTGGTACTTAGTTGACAGAAAGCATCATTCTCCCTCCTGATGGAAGATGGAGCCATAATCTTTCCCCGAGACCCTTTTAGGGAGGAGTGCAGCAGAGTAGAAAACCAGAGAAGGGTCAGTTGGAGCTTATCTACATATGCAACAGAGCAGGCCACCTGAAGGCTAGGAAACTGGCCCGACTCAGAGCCTCTGCTAGAAGCAGGAGGAGTACAACTTTTGTATTTTCTTTTTCCTTTAAAATCTCTGGATATCATTCTTCAAAGTGAGAGCACATTTCCACTAAATGTTTTGCCTTCCCAGTGCTAGCAGTAGACTTCTTGTGTATCTTTAAAATGTTGCTGAAAGGATGAACTTTGCTTTTTCTCCAGCAACAATTATTTTTCACTATTAGGCATTCTGTAAGGGAATTAGCTGTTATATATAGCAAAGAATTGGCAATGTAACATCATTTTCCAGAGCATTCAGAGCACCGATTTATTTCTCCAGTTGTCTATTTAAAAAATTCTTTCTGTAAGTAGGGATTTTGTATCCAAATGGCTTCAACAGCATTTTAGCAAAGATCTACAGCAACCCAGCAGGGCAGGCCATTTGCCTTAGAGTTTTGTTATTTCTGGACCAAGCCTATATTTCCGAGCATGCAAGAACTTATGCAATTCTCACAGTGTTGCTATGCAAAGAATTTCTTTGGCTTTGAGATCTGTAATATACAACTCTAGCTATTATACTGCTGGTATTCTCTATTGCACTGAGCTGTAATGGTGTCTTTGGTTGTATACACGGTCTTTAAACTGGAAGGCAGAACACATTTGTTCCAAATGCACTACATCAACCCCCTTGTTGCCTCTAGCCTTTCTACTCCTCCTCAGTTCCCAGCGGATGTATATTTTTATGTGGTTTATTGCCATTGGTCTATATGTATATGCCATACCACTGGGCTTTCTATCTGTACTGCAGTCAAAATATTTTTTGGACAGCCTGTTCTAAAAAGTGCTGGTGTTACTATTGCCATTCACAAATGTATTAGATCTTGATCTATTGTTTTGCATCACTGAAAATGCACTTCCTTCATCAGCTGTTAGTGGCATACATTACACCAAATTTGTGCTCTTGTTTTCTGAAATTATGATTAATCTGCTTTTGGGGTTTGCTTCTACCCCTCTCCCTTATATCTTTTCTGTTTGGCAAAGTACTTGCATCAGCAGAGATGTGTTTCTGATGCGTGTGGTTGACCCAGTTGCTGTGTGGCTATGGGAGCTCATACCCAAGGTTGCCTTGCTAACTCTGTTTCTCTAAAAAGAATTGTATCAGAATTTCCATGGGGTAAGAGAAACCAAACCCTCAATATGATGCAAGTGAAAGTGTGCAAATAAAAATCAGAAAGAAAACAGAGAATCAAAGAGGAGGGTGCAACACTTGTAGTAAATGCTCTGGCTAGTTCTTTGCTTCTAATAGAAGATCCCTCTGTGCTGCCTACTTCATACCACCTGAAACTTCCAGGAACGTACTGTCTTTTTTCAGTCAGCATCTTTGTATGTATGCTCTTCCTGCTCTGTGAGCCCATAATAGCAGGAGATACTGAAAGACTGATGTTAGTAATGTCAGATTAACACCAGTCCTTCCTCTTCCCATATTTGATGGTATGGTGGTAATTGAAGTCTCAGTTGTTAATCCTTGCTGTGGCAGCAGCCAGTTTTACTAGGAGATGCATGATGGTACACACAGCACAGACATTATGGAATGCACAATATATTGTGTCTTTCACCCACGCTGCACAAGGGCACACTCTGTCACACTGCTGAAATGGGGACATTCCTGGAAGATAAATGTGAACCAGCCATGTGTTTGAGGACAACAAGAGCAAAAGTATACTTCAAGTCCAGTGATCGTGCCAGGCAGTGTGACCAGAGTACAAGTAACTTCAGTCCTCAGTATAGGATGCTTCCTTCCATGCTTGGACAAAAATACAGTCTTATGGTCTTCTCTGGAGGAATGGGTGTTTTTTACCACGCTGCAACAAATTTACAGTCTTATGCTCTTTTGCAGAGGGATGCCCCTCTCTAGGGACAGCTGGGGAGCAAAGCAGAAGTAGAACCTGTCCTAGGATGGGGCATCTCCTGAATTTTGATCAGATCATGTAGTGTTACATTCCTTACTAATTTTGAAGGGGGAAAAAAATGAAGGAAAAAGAAAAAATAGTGCAATATCCCAAGTAGTGTTTATTCTTACAGTTTTCCTAGTACCTATCAAAGGGCTGCTGGTTTATGCCTTTTCTCTAGTAACCGCAGTCCACAATGTTTCTGTTTAAGGGTCCAGACTTTGATTCCTTCTAGTGGTGCGTGTTTGTGTGTGTATGGCCAAGATTCACTGAAAAATTACACTGTAGGGGAGAGTCCATACATTTTACATTTTTAAATCAGATAATCAATGTGTGACCCCAAAATATATGGCTATATTGCATGAGATAATGTTTCCCTTTACTACAGAGCAGACGCAATCCCAACATGATTGGGGGGAAGAGAGCAGGCACCACACAGATATGTCCAAGGCATGTAAGACAAGTAAGCAAACCGTACTCGTGATATTAATGGGTGAGCTAAAATCCTTTGACTAGTCACTGCAGTAAAGCCAGAAGCTCTTTAATATTCATTCTTAGTAGATGCATAGACTTATACTAACTTGCTAACATGTCACAGGGATCTTAATGCTAAGGAGTCTGGTTTTGATTGCCCCTCTGACTGGAGCTATGCAACTGCCTGTGGCAGATGTGCCTGGATAGTCTTTTACCAATGCCCCTCAAATTTCCATAGTTTACTGCAGCTAAAAATTTCTAAACCATATTCACAGTAGAAAAGGACTTTCATTAAAGGAAATTGCATTCATGTGTGAACTCTGCAAAGATGACACTGCCAGCTGGCATGGCGACACAGAAAATCGTTCTGAGTTTTAGTTCTACATCACGAGATATATGCAGCAAGTCAGCTGTTCTTGTACCATATAAGATGCAGAGCTGCTAAAGATATTATTGATGGAAGTGCAGCACAGACAGATACATAGGTACATATGGTCTGCTTGCTTCTTTGCAGAATCTTTCTGTTTTTCACAGAGATATTCTGACTGGTTTGGGAGTTTGAGATTTTTTTTCCAAATTCATCTCAAGGCGGTTGAGCTGCTCAAGCTATTGCTGGTAGGAATACACAGGGAGTTCTGCAACCAAAATGTCTACTCAGAGAAGTAGCTGGCTACCAAAGGAGGTAAGATGTTCACAAACTGGCTCGTTCATTGTCACATCTCATCTGTGTGTATGTGTGTAAATATATATGACACATCTTAGGAACTTTTCCTCCAGGAAGTCCCACAGTGTCCAGTGCAGGTCTCTTTGCTGTAAGACACCATTTACTGTGTATATGAGTACCACAGTCAGACACCTAGTACATACAGAAAAATTATGTCTAATATTGTATGCAAACAGACTCCTCCCAAGGAATGGTACTGAAATGCTTTACATTAAAAACAGCATGAAACTTAATGGGATCCAGCAGTTTCTGAAAGCCCATTTTCATATAAGTAAGTACAATTGAATTTTTTAATTAAAAAAATGTGCTTATGCATGTTGTCTTTTCCTTCCAAATACTGTAAGTCTACCTTACAGCTCTGATCCTGATTTTGCCTCTTGCACTGCAGGGAAAAATAAAAAGAAAATGGAAATAGAAATAGTCAGAAAAATCCTCTAGCTTAGGCATTGCAGAATGACGGGTACTGGTCTCCCTATACATGGCTATGAGACTTTGACACTTAAGATCATGCAGACCGGTATGGTCCGTGCAGAGAAGCTAACCTTCCATTTCTCCTCTCTGTAGTTTTACTCCCTCCTTCCCTCTCCTTCCATAGGGAGATGAAGATTCAGCCACCCAAGAAGAGAAATAGGCTGGTAACAATGGCTGCCTGGAAGCTTCTCTTCACTTTCCAGCTTTAATTCTGCAGGCTTCCAGACCTGAAAAACACATGACGTTTCCACGGACCAGCTGTGAGAAGCCAGAGGAAGATGCCTTTTGTGGTCTTTCTGCAACAAGCACTAAAGCAGCCAGTTTTGGGCTTAATAGTTTTATGGAGTTTTTTTGCAGTTGTAGTGTGGAGAAATCTTTTGCCTCTTCTGTGCAGGAGTTTGTTTCCCTCTCAATCACCTCTTGGAAGGGTTTCTGCAATTTTAATTCATTTTACAGCAAAATTTCACAGCAGTTTGGACAGAAAGTGAAGAATCCCTCATTCCCTATTGGAAGGTAGCCAACAGCTGAACTAGATGTACAAGGGGCCAAGAAGAATTTAAAACTGTTTAAAGATCTCCAGCCAAAGTGATCTGCAGTCAGGCCACCAAGGTTTTTAGAACTGAACTGTCTCTTTAAGCTTGGCACTGGGAAATAAACCAACTTGTTTCAGTTGCAGTGAGTGGAAAGTGGATGATGAAAGTAATTTGCAACATTCAGAAATTAAGATAAGAGTGGTTTGGTGATGTAAGGAGCACTATGCTGCTTGTACAGTCTCCTTTAAGTAGTTATGTGTTATATATTCTGTTTTTCCTAGGATGCCATTCAGTGCCAGCCCATATGTCTTTTGGTCTAGACTGCTGTGTTTCATAGGAGTTTCACATTTAAATACGTCTGGGAGAACCAGGCTGATCTAATGCTGGAGACACCGTCTCTGATCTGCAGCATTTGAGAAGCTCACTAATTGAGTGCTTGCTTTCCTTTCACGTCTATACACACACAAATATGTACACATCATGTGTATATATACACTGATCAATTCTTTTACTGCTCCCTTCTTGCTTTTGCACTGTCACTCCACTGTATGGAAAGGGCAACAGTGGGGCCTGTACGCAGTTGCAATCAGTCTTAGCTAAACTGGAACAAACAGTGGCACTGCACTGGACTTGGGATCCCAACCAAAATCCCAGTGAAAAGAAATCTTGGGACATTTTAGGATGGTGTGTTGAAACAAGGCATTTATCATTCATCTCAGCTCAAGCAGTCCTAAACCCTTCTCATGCTATTCTTTTCAAACTGTATAGGTCTGCAGCTGTCTTTACAGGGTCAGTTTGCGTATATTCATATTTTTCCCTACCTACATTTTCCTATGACTTGGAGAAAGGCTGTAGAAAAAGGACTTTGAATAAGACTGAAGGTTTCCCAAATTTGGGATGATTGGATTCAGTTCATTCACTTGGCACACAAGGGTCAAATGTAAACTGTGCCTGATCAGAATTTATCAAAATTTGGAGAGGAACCAAGTCTTCAATTCAGACCCTTGGTTTAGTCTAATTGCTGCTTGAGCCTCCCTAAAATCCAAAAGCAAATCTCAAATTAATCTACCAGTCCTCATACCTCCCACAGAGGTCAAATTTTGAAGACTGCAGAGAGAAACTTCAAATTTTACATGCACATATAAGTATTATCAGTGTGTAGAGACTATAATGGATCCCAAAGCACTTCATGCAGCTCAAAATTTCCTGCCGATATTTCACATGGGTGATCTCCACTCTAGCCTGTAAGACCAACTGTGTACGAGCCATGAGCCCCAACATCCACAGGAGAAAGAACACAAGTAAGAGAAACTACCAGAGAAAACACAAAAAAAGTCCAAGCTGCAGCCACACCTAAGACATCTCTACTAAAACAAGGAAGCAGATACCAGCCTTGCTGCACAGGCTTCATTCAGCATTGACGACTTATTGCCACAGATGGATGTGGAAAAGGAATGGTCTCTTCCTCTTGTACAGAGGATCGTTACAGGGACTTCTATGTTCGTAGCTGGATCCCCAGCTTTGCACCGACTTTCCTGAAAAAGCAACTGGCCGAGTTGAAATTAAATAAGCTTTTGTGCAGGGAGTATATACTGATGTCATTAGTCATCACCTTTGTTCCAGAACTCCTTGCTGTTACTTCTGACCAAGAAAGGCTGGAGGAAAGAGGGGTCTTCTTGCCACCCGTAGCAAGTTGAGGATTGCCAAAGTGTGAATTTTCCTAAACACAGTGAAAAATCCAACAGCCTCACTTCTGCTCTTTCTAAAATGCTATATGTACACACCTAGTCACTGTTGACTAAAACTGTTTTGCATGACAGTGATATTACCCACCGTTGACTAATTGAGCATTACAAGAAAGGCCAGCTGCAGCAGGCCAGGAATAAGGAAATGCCGTTCTTGAATTTCTTATTTCTTTGGCAGAGACACAGAGATTTTGGTTTACATTACTCATGTAGCTTTTAGCTTTCAGTTGGATCAAGAGGGGAGGGATTCGTCCATCTCCATTGTTCAGACAGGTCTTGATCTGCAAATTTATTTAATGCTATCAGACAAGAACTTCTGATCACTGCACTTTGTTTGGAGGTAGAATAAATGACTGAGCCAGCTAAGTCATAAATTTGGGGGATGGGAAGACCATTCTTCTCCCCACAGGCAGCTTACAGGGTGAGAGCATGCTAGATACGAGATGTTAAATCTTAAAGCACTGGCACATGTTTATCTTCTAGCTGTGTAGCTGCAGCCCTGTGGAGCAAGCATTAACATTCCTATTTTTGAAGTGAAGGAAAATGAAGCAGAAAAAACAGCAGGAAACTCTTGGCTTTCTAGGGGCAAGTGGGAAGAAGTGAAGCAGAAGATCAGAGCAGAAACAGCTGTAGCAATATGATGTGCCATGCTCTTTTTTACTGCCCTTTCCAGAGGGAAAGAGTGAAACCTCCACCACCTTACAAGCCAAACACTCAGACTGATGGCAGCTCCGCTAATGCTGGGGAAGGCAAAATCTAGCTGATTTTGCATTGAAATGGGTGAGGCACTTGTATGATTCATTCCAGTAGATCTTCTTGAGAAGGTGGGTGCCTCCTACAGAGGGAGGGGAGGCAACTGGTGAGTGAGGGCACCTACTACTGAGCCAGCATCATTGTGCCACTGTTAAGTAGTTCACAGCTATATTATATGAATGCTGGATCTCACCGAAGACTGAGGAGGTACCATGTGTTCTGCTTAGACTCAGTTCACAGTGAGTAACTGTTGAGTTGGGTACAGTCTTTAGTCACTTTCATAGATTAGCAAGGAAAGATTTTTTTAGAGATTTGGTCACTATCTCAAGTAATTTGATAGCTCTGCCAAGCTTATTCTAGCCAGTGAACTGTGTAGCACTTGCGTAATTAATTCTGTAAATCTGTATACACAATATTAAGTCTTTTTTTTTTTTTTTTCAAAATGGATTTATGTTCTACAGAGGCTCATCCTTGTGCATACATTTCTGGCCTAACAACTGCATGTTTACTATTAGTTTTCTGTATCTGTAGGAAGTTAATCCAAAGAACAGAAATGGCAGCAAGATGGATTGTGGGACTGGGACTTGGGAGATCTGTACTCAGGTTTTTTGATCCACCAGGACACCTTAGCTGATCTTGCTCAAACCACTGGGTGAGATTCTCCAACAGGGACCTAGTGCTACAGGACTGAGTGAGGGACTTGCATAATTCTGCAGGCCTCAGTTTTCATTCCCCTTATGCAAAATAACGGTTATAATAATACTTTCTTTGGCTGACTAGTCTGTTTAGATTATGTTAGTCACTTTGCAGGCATAGCAGAGAGACAACAGAAACTCCCTTTCAGTGTGGAAGAAATAGTAACAAACCCAAAAGCCACTGAAATCATTAGAAGTCTTTTCTATCTTGGATCAGGCCCTGTGTGCCTAAGACCAATTTTCAGCTAACACTTTCTATCACTGAATTTGTGAGACTACTGAGGAAAGGAGCCATGACAGAAGGACCTTTTGCATCTGCAAAGAGAATTCTTTTCTTTGATTAACAAGTATCTCCCAATTACACTCTGGCCAAATTTGCTAAGTGTTAGTCCTAATTCTGGGAAAATGTGGGTATACCAAAGGCCAGCTGACAGTCTTGCAGACTGTCATCCAGAAGAACTTCTTATTATCAAGGTAGTGGATAAAGTTATTGAAATATTGCTGAATTTACCATATAAGGCATATTGGATTCAAAACCAGACTGGTCTGTGACTGTCAGTATGATTTAACAGATTCCATGCAGCAGGTTCCAAATCTGCAATACTTTATTCTCCTGCCCCTGATTAAGGTCTTGGATCCATACAGCTCTCACATTTAATTGCAGTCTTCTGCAGTTAAAAACACATCTTTAATCAAGTGCTGGGCAGCCACAGTTAGCACAATCAAGTATTCTAATGAAAGAAAGAAGTTGTAGGTATTGCCAGCAGAGCTCACACAAAGCACGCTGAAAAGGCAGGCAAGCTGACGGCTGGGAAAGTTTCTCCTTAATCACCCCTCCCCTCTCCTGCTGACATTTTCTAACTCAGTAGAAGCTGCCAAATCGCAGATGTCTGTGGGGCCTGCATGAATCAGAATAAAACAAGGAAGCTAGTATTTGTAGGAGAGATGGGAGCAGCAACAAATAATACTGACCCGATTATTCAAGCATGGTCAGACATAATGCCAAACTGCGTCTTCTGATATTTGCTGTGTGATTTATATACCAGTATATATTGCGGAAGTCAGTCAAAAAGTACTGCATCCCCTTTTTTCTCCTCTGGTGTGAATCTCGTAGCTTTTTGGTCCTCTGAACCTGCTGACTTCTGAATTTTGCTATACCAAATTCCTCAAACACAGTTTACAGGGGGGCAGCAATCCCAAATGAGATAATGTTTGCTCACATGGTCATAAGTGTAGATATTTTGTTATCAAGATTTTTAATTGCTAGGCAACAAATATTCCATTTTGATGAAGATGTGATATTGCATGCTGGGACTTGTAGTTTCAGCACTGTATCAGTGTATGGAAGTAAAGGGTCAACACATTGTTCACAGAAGTTGGTTCCTAGATTCACTCTGAGGTCACTTTTGCTACCCTTTCTGATGCTTTCTTGTTGAAGGTCCATGCTGAAGAAAAAGTATCGATACAGGTTCAGTTGCTGAAGTTTAAAGAACATGGGAAGAGGAGAGGAATGCTGAGTCACAGGCAAGACTCATCAAGCACTGCTGCTGTGCTCCGGACTCACTGGCATTAGAATAACCTCCTCCAGGAGCACGACTGCTGCTGCAGTCCAAGCCCAGCTAGACTTTGGTAGCACTCAGCAGTGTCATGTACTTTGCAGGAAGGAGAGAGAAAAAAAACAGCCAACCAACCAAAAAAGCCAGAAGTAGGAACATGAGTTAATTTGTTCTGGAAATAAAATTTTTTCAGTTCACAGGAATACGTATCTGTGCACACTGATGGATTGGCCCTTTTGTTTTTTGGATGGAGTGCAATGCCATTGTTCCCACTTTGTAGCTGGAGAGCAGAGGCACAGAGAGACCTATGCTTTAAAGGCATTGAACTGTGTAATTCCAGAGACATCTCATGGGAATTAGGCTTCCAAACCAAGTTTCGGCATCTGGCCAGCTATTGTCTTTCCTCCCTCCCTGGCCAAGCTGAGATTACAGGGTAGAGAAGGAAATTGAACCCACACCTCTCACATCCACCATTATAGCTACACCCCCACCAACTAGGATGGTTATTTGGGCCCTGTTTACTTGTACTGTTAAAACTCTGGAAACTGCTTTAAGCTGTAAGCATACATAACTTGCATTTCTGCCTTAATAAGTACCTGTTTGAATGGCAACATAGGTTAGCTGTGCATTTAGTGAAAATACATTTTTCAGCCTGCTTTTCTGTCATTCCTCCTCCTGCTCTTATGAATGAGCGCAACCTCCTGATGTACTTTCCCTGTCTGGGTCATTTTATGTGCTTTGAGTCTTTTTTCTTTTTTATTCAGTCTAAGAAAATGGTTGCAAACTTTTCAAGCATGCTTTAAGGGGAATTTTGCCTTACCTCTAACTCCACTTTGGAATTGCCTCCAATACCATTCTGTCCTCTCAAAAAAGGTAGGAGTAAAAAAATGTGTTTTGGATAAGAAACTCCAGGGATTATCAATGACACAAAGCATATTTCATACTGTTCTCCATCCCCTTCTTTTTGTTTTGACATGTATCAGTGCTTTTCACCACTACTGCAAATTGGGCAGAGAGGTTTTTTTGTGGTTCTCTATGTCAACACCAAATTAATTCCTAACAAAGATTACAGATGCCCTGGGGCACACCCACCCAACAAAGTGGAGCTGGAGCACGCGCTGACCTGAGGGATGCTAAGCCACCAAATGTCACTTTGTGGTTGTCTCTGAGTCACTTTAACACAGCTTAGTCATGGAATTAGTACCTGGGTCCCAGCTAGCGAGCCCTGCAGATTCTCGTGGTGCCTCTGTAAGATTATTTTCAAGAGGCTCCAGATGTTCACTTGCAGGCAGTGAAATTACCATCTCTATTTTGTTACTTGTGTGGTTAGAAAATATACATACAAAAGAATAATCTTTCCTTGTAGAAGCTTGTAATTTTGTTTTGTATAGCAGTAGGCGGCAAATGGTAATGAGAGACCAAAACCCATCACACAGACTAAATGACATGTCTCTTTCTGCAGCCAAATTTAACTTGTATTGAAGTCCACGGGATTTTTGCCAACGACAAGTAGGAATCCTACAAGTTCCTCAGGGTCAGTCAAACGGTAAAATTATATAGGAAAAAACACAGCTGAAAGCTGTACTTCAAGTATATATATATATATATAAAGTTAGTCCTGCTCTTAAGAAGTTCACTGGCTGGGCTTGCACAGCTGCTCAGAAACAGCCCCCAGACTAGCCATGCGGCTGAGTTCACCCTGCCAACACCACTTGCCAGTGGGAGCTCCTTGGGATGTGGCTCCAGGGAGAGCCAAAAGATGCTCCTTGATGTGAGCCCTGCACTAAAGCAGCTTCCCTGGCATACCTCCCTGCTGTGCAAAGCATCCCATGGCCCCATTGCCTCTGGCACCGGCAGACCACAGGTGGAAAGGAGTTAATCCTGGATCCTGCCTAGGAATAATCTCCTTAGCTTTTCCTAGAAGACCCACTTGACTTGGGGAAAGTGACAGTTGAAAGGAGCCTCATTTTAAGCCAAAGGCATGGATGCAAGTTCAGCTTGCACAGATACAAAGTAGGTGAAGCCCTGCTCTGAAACACACTTTTAGGAATTTTTTGTGGTACAGTCTCATTAAAGTTGCTAGTTTTCTACTCTCTCTCCCTTTACAGAAGATGATAATTAAGGCACATAAATGTAGTACACAGAATCCTGTTGCTTAGACTTTGATACTGTTTTGTGCTTCTGATCCCTGGCTTCATTAAAGAAGTGTAAAAGAATTTTGTTTCAGTAAGTGAATTGTTCCCTTAGATTACCAGAGAGTATTTAGTGTTATGCTAAGATAGGATTCAGAAAAAGACATCCTTTCAAAAGGGTAGACAAAATAAAGTAGGAGGGTAATCATATGCTGGGTAATTGTTTAAAAACATCAGAATACTAAGAGACATGCAGTTTAAAGTGAGAAACGCAGATCTAGCTGAGTACTTTTTGGAGGCACCAGGGGAGATTTGGACTGCCTTGTGCCAGACACAAACTCACATTGATCAGAACTTATGGGCATTAAATGGATGAGATGAAAAGACAAGAAAAAGAAGAATGTTTATCCTTGTGCTTGAAATTTCCTACTGTAGGCAGAATCAGATAGAAAGAAACTATTGCTGGAAATGCTATAACCAAAGCACAGTTACTGCATCTTCAAATACTCTAGTGTAATTTATCACACAAGAAGCATCCTACACCCTGCATTTCTTACAACTGTTCAGGCAAATACTAAAAGACATTTTACTGCAAAATGAGATAAATCTTCCACATGAACTCACAGACTCACCAAGTTCAGGAGATCAGCAGTGGCTCATTTCTGAACAACTAGGTCATAGCACAGGTACTGACTAGGAGGCCTGGTATTGAAAGTATCAGGTGTGACCACCTCCTAACTTTGTGTGTTTACATATTTATCCTGGTGATGCTATTACACAGCTGTAGTCATTCTGTTCCTACGGGCCTCAGCAGTGCCTGTGAAGCTGGATAGCACTGCCAGCAACGGAGGAGGAGGAGGATATCACCAACTGATCATGATAGTTTAGCACACCTGGTGCTTATGTGGTATGTTACATCCCCAAAGCACTGGGCAAGCAGTGATCCGGTAATGTGAATTCACATTTTATGTCAGAGTAACCACTGAACAGGCCTAGTAAAAATCTAACTTGGCACCTGTGCTTGCTTTGGGTACTTGAGTGCTACCAAGACTTTACAAAGGGGGAAAACCAACTTGTAGCAAAATATACATCCCAATAATGCACAGTTTCTCTGGAAATCAAGCTCCAGACATCAGCAATACCCCATGACACAGTCCATAATCCTAACAGTCAAGACATACACACTAAAAGCAAGCCAATGTCGTCTTTCTCAAAGGCAAAGCTATTTTGGGATCCAGCCTGCCAATAGTATACTAATAGATATTTTCAGGTCCTGGCTTCTGATGTCTATAACTCACCGACAGCAGTGAATTTCCTCTCACCAAAGGGTAACTATGTTCTAGAGAGAAATGAATCTGATTTACCTCTGAGGCTATCTTACATTTTGGTCTGGACTGCTACCTATTTCTTTCACTGCCTCTCAATATCTCTCTCCATGCTTCTCTCCTTGCCTGGCAGTTGAAAAAAAAAAAAAGCAAGAAAGCACAAGCAGTGTCTTAAAAATTGCCACTTTAGGGAGATAAAAAGAATGTTATACTATTAGTTGCTGTAGGCAACTTCCACGTAGACGTGAATGCTCTCCTGGAACACCAAATGCATTCTGCCTCCCTGCTTTCCATTTTCCAACAAGCCATCCTCACCAGCTTTCAGAAAGTGTTAAGTGCTCTGGAGAAACCAGGGATGTAAATGCTGCTATGGAAAGTAGATATATGAAATTATAATAACTACCATTGTACTTACTATATTGAGGTATATAATTGAAGAGGGGTTTTTTTAAAGCATTAGTCAAGCTTTTAAGCCTGTTAGGAAAGAAAGATAAAACAGGCACCATTTTCAGTATTTCTCATCATTTCTGAGGAGAGAAAATGAATGAAAGTTGAAACTATGTGCTTCTCCCAGGTCCAGTTCTCATTAAGTGTTAGTACATAGTATTTGGATTTTATTTGCTCATGTTGTGAGTATTCAAAGTCTGCAGATTGATCGTGTTCTGTGAAGGTTTTCCTCAAGCTCATATGGATATATGAGGTCCCTGCCACATGACTAAATTGTTGACTAATTGCCATGTGCCACCTAAGTCCTGGGTATCCCTAATAATCCTCTGTGCACCAGCTGCTAGTCTGCCATAGATACAAGGTAATGCAACATAGCTCTGTCTGTTGTGAAAATAAAACACGGGACCCAAGGACTGCAGTCAGGCTTAAAAATGCAGGGATTAGGAAACCTGTGTCTGCCACTCATCTACTGGGCAGTTTGGGGCAAATCACTTTGACCTGTCATCTTCCTCTGTTGCCTTTTACTTCTCTTGCTTACTTAGGGTAAAAGAACTTGAAGGATCATGTGCTCTTGGGATCTCTAGACTTCCCCATACA
The DNA here is from genome assembly GCF_023634085.1 of Falco cherrug. NCBI lineage: Eukaryota > Metazoa > Chordata > Aves > Falconiformes > Falconidae > Falco > Falco cherrug. Next base: position 57,277,462 of record NC_073702.1, read on the forward strand.
AAGGATTCTTATGTTTGTTTGGTTTGCATCCATCTAGGATATGAACCTTTTGGTTCATATGAACTTAGAGAACACTCTCGTGAAGACAGCTGTGTATGTAAGTAGTGTGAGTTCAACGAGGTGATTAAATATCAAGTGCAGCAACACCAGGGAACGGTACAGTGCCTGAGTGCAGGAAACAATACCCTTTAGTCTGAAATATTCCTAATTGAATCTGACTCCTAACTAAATCACTGCTGTGAGTCACAGCAGTTCTGCAATGTAAATACCTTTTTTCAGACACAATAAAATACAATCGGAATCAGCTTGTTCTTATTGATTAGAACATAATGCATTAGAGATCATCCTTTCCTATACTCTCTATTTATAGTGTCTGCACCATGGAACAGTCATTACAGCTTTTCCATTCTCATTGCACAATCATGAGCAAAGCATTAAATGTTCATTCCTGTTAGCACAAATCAGGCCTGTCAAAAATGACAGGGGCTAAAGTCAGTCAGAGAATAACGTGAGGGGATTACATATTAACTTCAGCAAACCCAGGGAATGGTACAGTGTCTAAGTGCAGAAAACAATAGCCATTAGTGTGAAATATTCTCAATTGAATCTGACTTCTAACTAAACCACTGCTGTGAGTCACAGCAGTTCTGCAATATAAATACTTTTCTCTGAGACAATAAAATATTATTGTTGTTATTGATTAAAACATAATGCATTAGAAAGCATCCTTTTTCATACACTCTATTTATAGTGTCTGCATCACGGGACAGTCATTGCAGCTTTTCCATTCTCATTGTGCAATCATGAACAAAGCATTAAACAGCATTAAGCAATCTGAACACAACCATGAACAGCGACGCATTAAGCATGCATTCCTGTTAGCGCGCTAACTCCGGCCTCCCAAAAATGACAGGGACTAAAGTCAGTTGGAGAATTTAAGCATTTGTGTAAGAATCTATGCAAGTCAAGTGAAACCCAGGGAAAAAGGGGTGTGATTTAGCAGGGGATGTTAGCTTTCTCTGTACGGGGTGTGTTACGCATTGAAGACATGGTATATATGTTTACACTGTCAAAAACGTTTACAAGGCAGATGGCACTACGTGAGTATTTTGTCCCTGCAAAAGTGGTTCTGTGCCCAGTTCTGCAGCTTTTTCTCCACTCCCTCCAGGAACCTGCAATCCCAAGACAGCTTTTCTTAAAGAAGCTTGCAGTGGAAAGCAGGGCTTGTGTTCTGCCAGACCCAATTCACCTTAACCTGTAGTCAGTTGAATGAGGTACGTATTAACTGGCACTAAGCAGGAAAGTACCTTTAGGTTAACGCAGTGCAACTGCAGGCACAATTAGAGAGAAAGCAATGTGCTGGAAAAATACTCCTCCTACCCCTGGCTTTGAATGCCATGGAGGGTTCAACTTTGAAACTGCTGTCTTCAGTGCTTTTGCTGCAGGGTGCAGGCACAGCATCACACAAAGCCTCTGATTTAGAGTCTGCTTTCTGCAGAGGACACAGAAAAGTTACCATCTCAAGAAAGATGTACACAGGCCGAGATTGATGCTATGACAGCATGGTGTGTTCCCAGGGAAAACAGCAACTGTAATGTTCTTAAAAAAATCCATTTGGTCTAATGTTTGGAGTAACCTCACAGAGCTCCAAAGGGGAGGTTAGCGGATGCTTACTATCGTACAGAGCCCTCCTTCGTGATATGAAGCAGGTAGTTAATAATCAGCCTCCCAACTGAGCAAAGCACATAAGCACATAATTTAACTGCTTGAAGTTAGACCTGTGCCCAAGTAGTTTGCTGAACTGGAGCCAAAGGATGGAAAATGTGATATCAAAGGGAACATTCAGCTGAAAAAGAAGACGTGTATTACTGGAACTGCTTGTGACAATTCTTTCAAGTCCCTATACTCTAATATAGGTTTTATTTTGTTCCTGCTTGCATCCTAGCACAGCTATGCAGAGCTAAGCTGGAGTGATTCACCCTGAAGGGTCTCTATTTCAGTGGAAATCACTTTGTGTGATTTATTCTAATTGTTAGTAGTAATTGTGTACTTTTCTGGCAGAAAAAGTGAGTAGTATTTAAAAGTGAGCAGCAAACAGCAGTGGAAGACTTACAATAAACTGTTGTTCACTAGCCATGAACAAACACAGCTTGCTCCAGATTGTACATCCTTCTGCTACAGGTGACCCTGAACCTCAGAGCACCACAGAGCAATGTGCACCTGCTATAAATAGCCACAGAGGGCTGTTTGAGAGTCCTCTGATGGTACTAAATATTTTTGCAGGACTAGGTCTTTCATTTGTCCTTCATGGTATGACACAATGTGAAATTCTATTGCTATGATATATTAACTTGGATATTTTGGGCCTGGCTGTCATTTAGAGCAAAATGGGCAGTAAAAGCACCAATCAAGTTTACACAGTTTATGTCTACCTCAAGGTCTTTCACACTTTCTTCATCATGTAAAATGTGCCAAAGGCAGCCACATTCCTCAGGGATGTGCTTGTCACACTCTGACTTCCCCGTGGCCTCAGTAGCACCTGTGAGCAGGACCATGAACAATGAAGCGCTGCTCCTGCCTCCTCCCTGTAAGAGCTTTCATCCCACACCTTCAGTGACCATGGTCCATCACGAGCTGCTAGCTGTTAAAGTGTCTCCAGGGTGAAAGCAAAATATATGTCCAGAGGAAAGAATGGATGTTGTTCCCAATGTACAGTGCAAAATGCAGGAGGGGGTACAGGAGCAGGTAAAGCCTACGTATGGGGCTATGTTTTGGATTTGTGCTGAAAACAGTGCTGATAACACAGGGATGTTTTAGCTGTTGCTGGGCAGCGCTTACACAGGGCCAAGGGCTTTTCTGCTCCTCACCCCACCCCGCCAGCGAGGAGGCTGGGGGTGCACAAGAGGTGGGGAGGGGACACAGCCGGGACAGCTGACCCCGACCGGCCAAAGGGATATTCCGTACCCTATGATGTCATGCTCAGCATATAAATCTGGGGGAAGAAGAAGGATGTGGGGGGATGTTCAGAGTTATGGTGTATGTCTTCCCAAGTAATGGTTATGCATGGTGGAGCCCTGCTTTCCTGGGGATGGCTGAACACCTGCCTGCTGATGGGAAGCAGTGAATGAATTCCTTGGTTTGCTTTGCTTGCACATGCAGCTTTTGCTTTATTTATTAAACTGTCTTTATCTCAACCCACGAGTTTTCTATTTTACCTTTCTGATTCTCTCCCCCATCCCACTGGTGGGGAGTGAGTGGCTGGGTGGTGCTTAGTTGTGGCAGGGGTTAAACCACAATGTGGACCATCGCATGTCAGATTCCTGTGAGTCCCACTCCACACTACGTGTTGTTCATGAACTTATGCTGATCACCTTGCAGACTGATGTGAAAGAATAGTATCTGTTGCATCTGCAGGGAATGGTTTGATGCTAGCAGTGTCTTGTGGTTTTTGAAAAGGTAGGCACTATCTTTTGCTCCACATGCTGTGGGACATAATTTGATCTTAAGCACTATATTGTGTCAAGAGGTGGCCTACAGGAGCATGAGAGTATGCTAGAAAGCACATCCAAATTGCTGTACAGCAAGGGTAGGGCCTGTACAAACACACCAACTTTCACAGGGCCACTAGCCAAAGGATATATATTGTCTCCAAGGGATCAAAAGAGCTCCCGCTGGTTTTTATGGGCCAGAGCTGGGCTGACTGTATGGCTGTTAACTCAGACAAGCCAAAGCTGTCAAACCCAGAAGCTCTTGCTGGCCCACTGCTTGACACAGAGAACATTGTCCAACAAGAACTGAGTTGTTCATAAGCTGTTCCTCATGAACCTCCTTGTAGTTCCTGAACTCATGTGGAAAGGGCAAATACATCCTTGGAGCATTCCTGTCCTGCTTCTGCTTCCCCGCCACCTGACAGACTGATGGGCATCAGAGCATGCAGCGTTTGAACGAAAGAGAAGGTCACCATGATAGGAAGCCAAAAAGATCAGGCGCTGTTCCAGGCACGGCTGCTGATATATAAAATATAATCCAATTGGCATGCAAACCCTCGTAGCTGCCAAACATATCCCATGAAGAGCTCAGGGTGGTCTCCAGGGCTGGACCACTGAGAGGAAAAAATGTACTAATGGCAGTGAAGTGGGGAAGCCTTGCCAAGTCAGGACAAAAATCATGCGTGTACCTGTTTCCATGCCTGTGAAGACAGCTCTGTTATGCCTATGAGAAAGGACCTACACATGAACATGGTCACACATACATAGGCACACGCTCAGCTCAGGCACACGTGGCCCAAGACAGCTCACACTAGTGTCACCCTGCAATGCCATCACCATCAGACAGTGCTGCTTACTCAGACTGCACTGTGCACTGCTGCCCAGGGGGACTTCACTGCCAGCCACACATTCCCAGCACTAATCCCTGTGCCCCAGCCTGGCAGGCAGGATCTGGGGAGAGGTCCAGCTGAAAACCAACCCAGAGGAAAAAAAAAGATTCATGTCCAGTCTGAGACACTCCCTGACTCAGTTTGCCATGGGTCCCTACGTCTGCTGGTGACAGTGCAAGGGAGGCTTTGGACATGCGCAGCAGGGCCAGTCTTGTCCCTTTTGATGACGGTGTGAAATCAGATCTGTGTAATTGCACATGAAACCCCAGGCTGGTTCATGCAGGTCAGACTTGGAGGAGCATTCAAGGATTTGTTTCAAAGAGACTGTTTGTTTATCTGGACTGTCCTTTTAGATTAAAATAGAAATGAGCATTGAGCATAAAGAATTTTATCCCCCTGGGTACTTAGATGAATTTAGGCCACTTGACAGCCCAGTTGCTGGCTGACCTGGCTTCTGTCCCTTTACCCCTTCACCCACCTCTTCCCAGCTGTAGCCTGCCCTCTTGCTGTAATGGCTCTGGAACCCTGTGCTGAGTGGTTCAGCATGTTAAATCCTCAGCACATTAACCCATTAAAAGAAAATGAATTCTCCACTAGTAGTCCAGGGTACTGGCATGCCTTTTGCACAGCCTCTGACAACCACCAGAAAGGCATGGAAACATGGGGGTAAGAGCAGTGGTGGTGGCAGTCTGCGGGTAAACCAGCGTAGGCTCCTCCTTTGGGACAACAACCCCAGAAGGTAACAGTCACCTTTTGGTCTGAAACAGTGCATTTCCTGACTTGTTTTGTGAACACCAAAACCAGTGAAAGGCAACTTAAAGTCTGGCCTTTGATCACAGCAGTAGTTTGCATTTGGTTTTGAGTGGAACAATAGTAATTTAAAAATGTAGTGGATTTGCTTTCTTGGCTTTATTTCTCTTGGTGGCCAGCAGGAAGGAGGTGTTGAAGTAAGAGATGTCTTGTCCAGCTGGAGCAGTTGATTGATGTTCAGGATCATTTCCATGTGGAGAAATAATCGACTACATGAATCACGTGTCCTTCAGTGTGAACATACTTAGCCTACAAAACACAAAGCCTTGATGTCCTGAGCACAGTTGGAAGGAGTGGGCATTTCCCATGCTCAGCACCCCCTAGCCTGGCACGCCAGCCAGCTCTGTGCCCATGAACCCCAGTTTCTGTTGCCTCCCAGGAAGACCTGTGATGGTTTCTCTTTGGTTTTTGCTGTCAACACACATTTGTCTTTAGCTCATATGCTCATCCCAGGCTTGTGACTCAGCAGACTTCAGCACCACAACACACTGTGCAGCCTTCGCTGGTTGCTGCTCTTCTTGTCATGAGGTTTTGCTAATGGCAGCTGGTGGCTGCTCCCATTGAGTCAGAAGAAGTACACATCACACCTCTGATTTGCAGTCATGTCTCTCATGTAGTCTTGTTTTAGGACAGGCAAAACTGTCAGCATTTCTGCACTCTTGAAGACAGCTCTTCAAGAGTTTGATTTCCTGATGTCTTTTCTCTGCATACGTACCCTATAGTGGGAGGGGGAAGAGCCAGGTACAGCCCTCTCTCCCTTTCAAATATAAGGCAGCAATTCATTCTAATGCAACAAATCCGTTTGTGGTCTGCACGAGTATTAGTTCTGCAAGTATCTCATGTCTGCACTGGGCAACACTGAGGTTAGTACTTGTATTTGTATTTGTGTATTTTCTTCTGCTCTTCTGCTTTTATGTTCTCGTTCTCTCTTTCATTTGTTCATGTGTGGTCCAGTAATTTTCTCCTTACACTACACTTTCCATTATGTTTTTGTCTACCAGGATGATGTTGTTTTCAGTTGCTCCTTTCCCTAATTCCACATGCAGCCCTGCATACCCCTCTCCCTGTACAACTGTTCATTTGCTACTAGTTTGACCCAGACTGGTAACGCAGTTTCTGGGATCTGTTTTGAACTGCAGCAAAACACTCTGTACAGACTCGAAATGTTAGTACATGCAGAGACTGGAGATCACCAGTAATGGGCATTCAGAGGCCAGGGAACTTCCCTGAAACTCAAACCAACTTTGAGCCAATAGTTTTTGACAATAAATATGTCAATAAATAAAACAATACTGGAAATTTAAACACACGTACATTTACTTTTCCAGTATCTTCCTTTTACTTTAATTTTTTTTCTGCTCTCTTCTAGAAAGACATAAATCTATGAATTAATGATCAGTTCTGGCCCTGCAAACACCAGAAATTAACATTTTGGGGGGTGCTGAGTGCATTATCTATGAGTACTCTGTGTGTGCACGCGTGCCTATGCATGTGACAGGTATATGACATGGTGGCTTCACCAAAGGTGGCAGATGCAAGCTCTGTATTGTAACAGAGCTTAATTTTTCCTAAAAAATGATTCAGTTCTTGAACATAGAGATATCCTAAATACAGACATCTTCACTTTCAGGTTTTGTCAGTATTCATGCTCATAAAAAATAAAAGATCCCCAAATCTCTAAACCGAAAATACTGTTACAAAAAATGCATTTTAATTTTCTGAGTGCTCCAGTGACCGGCCAGTGTCCCACTATCCTGGCTTATCAAGCCTCACACCAACCTGCTAGACTATCTTTCTTGTACCCAAAGGATGTGAGAATGAAGGTGGCGAGTGGAAATACATACTGTGCCTCAACTGAACCCTTGTGTGTGAGAAAATAATGAAAATATTTATCTGCTCTCAGTGTTCTGATAATTCATTAATTAGCAATTGTATTGCACTCCAAAATTCTCTGGTGGGAGGCAGGACTCTGGGGTTACCCTTAGCAGTAGTAGCAGGAGTGGTTTTAGCTGTGCAGGCAGGACTGGTTTGGTTCTGAATGCAACACTGTGCCCGCCACTGTCAGGCCAAAAAACTCAGAAGTTCAAAGGTATTTTGTAGGTCATGTTACTTTGGCCACTTCTCCTATTTAATATGGAAATCTGATGTGTTTTTTGGAAGAGGCAACTTCCTCTGATCCAGCAGGGCTGTTTTCATTATAAACAAACCTCTCACAGTAGGGCTGGAGCCCGCACTGCTTTGTGCCTGTTGGCTCTGACAGCATTTCCCTCGGGAGGCATGGAGGTGGAAAGCAAGTGCCAACATCTTCAGCCAGTGGTGCTTGCTCTGGGGGCATGGCAGCAGCCCACCAGCAAAACCATCCAGACCCCATGGCCCCATGCAAGTCCTGTGCCACATTGGTGCCAGCCCCAACGGAGCATGAGTAATGAGGGAGGAGAGTGATGAAGCACTGCTCGATGGGGACCACGGCTCTGGCAGCACCCAAAGGAGGCAAAGAGGGGATGGGGTGGTGAATGGAGGCAATGGGGAGTGGGAGGGAAAGCCCTGCAAGGAAAGCCTGCAGGAAAATAAATGGGGATAGAGAGGGATGTTGGAGGGTGGCTGAGCAGAAGGACAGGGTAAGGACTAGGAAGGGGAAAAGATGATGACAGTGAAACCATGGAAACAAAGACATAAGAGGGAAAATAAGGAGTGAGCATGATTTCAGACTCCTGGGAGGGAAATCAGGTGTTGGGAAATGGAAAGAACTGTCTGAGGGGACAGAGGAACACAGGGAGCAGCCCAGCATTGGGGACAGCATAAGGACTGATGGGAAAACTGTGGGCAAAAGAGAGACAGGGCAAGGAAAAGTTAATGGGGAAAGGCAAAGGGAGGCTGGACTTGAGGCAAGAAGAATCAGAAGAAAGAGGGAAAGAAAACAGGCAGAAGATTAATGTAATAAGGAGAAATAAAGAATGAAAGTGAAGAAGCAAAAAAGTGCCCAGGACTTTTAGAAACTTGAGTTCATTCAGACTTGCTCCAGCTCAGGTTTTAGGGGTGACTCTTGGGATAGGCTCAGGAACCTGTGTTAAACAAACTCTGCTTTTTGGAAATTTTCTTCCAATACTAGTGAAGCAGGATGTTTGAAAACTGGCATGTTTCCTATGACACAGAGGAGATGGAAAGAAAGAAAAATAATAGACTTGTCCACAAAGACAGTAATTACAATCACATGCTCTTATAGCATAACTATTTTTAAGGGATCATTCTAGTAGTTTTGTTCATTAACTGTCACTGGGGAGGAGAAGGACCATAGCGTAGTAAGGAATTAACCAACCTGTGTTTACAGCACTGCCTGCTGCTGGGTGGAGTAGTGCTTGGATGCTGTAGGATACCTGCCTATGCTGTACATCATGGGGCAGCAGGTGGGGAGGCAAGATGCAGTTTCACCAGTGGTTTTAGCCAGCCTGGTATTGCAGTGCTGCTGGATGGGCTGTGCTCCCAGCGTGGAGAGACCCTTTCCTGGCCAGGCAGTGATGCCACTCTTCTCTGCCTGGGGGACCCCGGCTCCCTGTTGGGCACTGGCTGCCTGTGAAGGGGCTGGATTCTGGCCAGCTCCCAGTGGCTTGGCTCCTGCCTCAAAGGCTGAACAAAAGCATGGGAACTCAGCCCTGAAAGCAGCCAAGTCTCTGCGTCCTCTGATACTGCCAAATTCTCGGAGCAGAGAGTTTAATTGCATGCAAGCCGTGCTGTAAGAGCAAGGCTGAGACTGGAGGGCAGTCTTTCCATCAGATGTCTTGCTGCTGTCATGAGCTTCACAAGATGCCTACCTGATAGCATGATGTTGCTTTTTCATCTTTAGTATGCTACTCAACCCTGAGCGTTTGAATTTCGCCTATTCAATTCACAGTGTGTAATGTTCCTGGCACAGGGAGAAAAAGGCCACACACAGAGAGGAGATGCACGTGGCATTCATTGCCTGTGGATTTTTGGCTCATTTCTGCAGCTGCTGTCCCTGGAGGCTCTTGGCTGAAGGCTGGGACGAGAGGGCTGGCAGCAGGAGGGCGCAGCCATGCCAGGCTGTGCCGAGGCAGGTTAGCCAGGTGGGCTGCAGGCACCGGCACCAGCTGGTGCCATGGGTGCTCCCACCCCCTACCCTGCAACCCATCCTCTCCGTGCCCCCACCCCGTCATCAGGAGTATGTCTATCCTGATATGTGTACCAAGGAAAGACAGCAATCATGGCTGACCACAGGGTGGAAGAATACTTCCCCATCTGGTACCACCAATTGTGTGGAAAGCCACCCCCCAGCTGTGCCAGTGCCTTGCTCCTAGTGCCCATGGAGATGCACAAGCCTAATAAAGGCCACTGTGTTTTAGCAGCCCAGAGCAGAAGCTGCTGATCAACAAGTTCAGCAGACGGCACAGGCTGGCACCGTGCAGTGGAGCTCTCCTCCTAAGGAATTTCTCTGTGCTGAAAGGTGTTGAAAGCTTTAAAAAGTATTAGCAAATATAGTGGTTAAGTACTCTCCTGCATGTTAAATATCTGGTTTACTGTATGTGACATTAGAGAGCCACATTTAATGTCATGTTCAAAGAGATATATGTCAGTGTGCACCCAGGGAACTGCTGTGTGGTAGCCCTGCAAATGCACTAGAGGGGTGGTGAGAAGCCTGCCTGCAATGCTGCGGGGTAGGGGGGCATTTGCCAGCGGCAACAACTCCATTAAGACAGCGGTAAAGTTGAAATTCTGTAAAAATCAAGAGGTGCCAAAGCAGCAAGCTCTTTTGGAAATCCAGCTGGAGGAAATGGCATTTGTTCCATGAAGATGTAATGAGAAGTGCTTAAAAACATAGAAACAGAGGTTGCATTTGATGAATTCTATTGAACAAGAAAAAATAGTACAAATACCTGGCACTAAGAGTAAAAATTCTCAGCATATTTGACTCTTCAAAATCTCTGCTTACAGGTGTGAAAACAGCTTTGCTTACTTCATAACTGTCAAGGGTATAATGCCTTAAAACAACCCTCCTGAGATCTTCATCTGGTTTTATAGGTGTTTTCTTACTGATGTAAGTTTTCTTGGGAAATGGTCTGGGCTCTGGCATCTCGTTAGAAATAGAATTGTATTGACTGAAACAGACTGTAAAAAAACCTGCTTACAAACAGGTTGCTTCTTGCCATGGTCCATATCCTGATACTGTGTCCATGTACACACTTGATAGGTCCTTCTTTTTCAGAGGTGGTGACGCATGCAATTCCTGCTCATGTCAGGAATGTTTCTGGATGCAGCAACCTTTTAAAAATTAAAAATCGGGTCAAATGTAGTTTTCCATTCTGCTGGTTACATTTCAGCATCTCAAGAACATCACATGAGTATGGTGTGGACAACGTGAACCTTCTTCTTGCTTCTCTGCTCTGTGGTAACAAATCGTTACTTGTTACTATTATTATATTGATTTTTTTTAATAGGGTGGTGAATTTCCATGGAAACTGCCAGTACATTTCTTCTCCTTCTGCATCCTGGTGTTCAAATTAGCTCAGAAATGTAGTCTGAACTAGCTGTCTCCCATAGCAGGATCTATGGTCAACTGTGAGCATGGGCTGATTCTGGAAGGGTTCATAGAAGGAAAAGCAAACTGAGGGAAGTGAGGAAAAAGGTCTCCTTCTCCTCTGGGAAATGCCTGGCACTCTGAAAACAAAGGAAGTTGGAAAGCACTCAGCTAGTTTAGCTTCTCTTCAGCAAGGGCTGCCTGTGGGTTTACACGCTTGTGGATTTCCCAGAGCGTGCTATAGAGCTGCCATTGCTTCTCTGTCTCTCTCCCCCAGCTCTCCCTCCCTCCCTCCCTCCCCATATCAGCTATACTGTCATATATAGGTGGCATGGACATGGACTTCATATTGCTTTTGCTTATTGGCTAATGCAGGACTACCTGCTCAGGCAGGAATTCCCAGGGAATTATGGGCATTTATGCACATAAGCAATTGACACTAAAACTGTTCGCAAAGGGATTAGCCTGGGAAACTCCCAGATGCCCTAAGGTTTAATGATAGAAAAATTGTATTTGTATGATGCAAGGCCTGAAACTGAGGACAACTTCACTGGTCAGGCTCATTTAATCCCAGGTAAAGGTCTTTGCTTTCTGGAATAGCTCATAAAATAATAGGAAATAGGGATGGAAGCAGCTTCAGGAAGAGTCTCAAATATCAAGGCAAGACCAGCCAGACTTGAACTGCCTCCAAGAGCTCCCTTCCCATGCCTTGTTCTCCCTGATGTCAGGAGAGCTTTCTCCAAAGGCTAAACAGGACATCTGATGTTGTCCTTCATTTAGAACGCTGTCTTCTTGTCTTACCCACTATTGCCATGGAGAATTGGTTTTCTCTTTCTCCTTGAAGCATTTGCTTTCACGTCTACCAGGCCTTTGCATCAAAAACCCTACTCCAGGGCTGTCCTGTCCGTGTGGGTTGGCCCTCTGTAGAAAATGGTTGCCAGAAGGGTCCCTGCTGTAGAAAGCCTGAACATGGTTCTGCACAAGCTTTAGACAAGACCTTTGTTCAGACTTGTTTACTGCATTTAAGCCATCAGTGCTGTCAGAGCGCAAGCAGAGCCAGAGGGACATAAAAAACTGTCTGTTCAGGATAGCCTTTGGGTGGGCACACCCCTCCCACCCCACACACACTGCACTTTCTCTACCAAAGCAACCCACACTTTTGGTGGCTTTTGGCATCTTTGCAGAAAAATTGTAAAGCGACTTTCACAGGTCAGGAAAATGGGGAGGGAGTGCATAGAACCAGATAAAGCGGTGGCTTATTCTCTTGGGTTATCATGAAATGGTGCTTTTCAGTATTTTCACTGTGATAAATGTATCAGGATATCTGAAACAGATGTGAATAACTTAAAATTTAACTCAGACACAGCCAGACCAACTTGCAACACACAAATTGTTTCTTATTGTCAAAATGTGATTGGATACCTTATTTTATTTCTGGGAAAGGGCTGTGTGCATCTTGAATTTGTTAATTTCACTTCTTACACAAACCTACAAAACTGCCCACAGACCTAATCTATGTGAAAATTGTTCTCTTGGTAAACAACCCTTTCCCTTAAATTCCATCCCTTTTTAATTCTAAAAATTCATCTTTACAATAAATCTGAGCTGTGTGGTTGTGAAATTTTGGGTTTCCTTTTAACTGCAAATAAGTTTTCAGGACTTATAAAATGGCAGCGTGTATGAACTCTCCTTCTGCAATGTTTGACTGACAGTGTTAGTCCCAGAGCTATCCTGCCACCAGAGAAAACAAATTGCTTTTAATGCATGGGAATAATAGGCTTCCCAATGCCAGACTTTCCAAAGAGGCAACATAGGGGAAGCTGACAGTCTGACCTTTCTTCACACAATCCTCCAGGTGGATATAAGGGCCACACATGGTGGCCAACAAGGCATGTCAGCTTGGCACAGCACCAGCAGCTCCGGGATGCCTGCCCAGCCAGCCTCACTGCTGGGACAGTTACACACAGTGGCAAGCCTGGAGTGTAAGAGCAGCCCTCGCACGTATGCAGTGACCTGGGAGCTAACTAGCAAGTGCAGTGCCTCAGGGTGGGCAAAGGCTTTCATGCACGCACTCTCTTCCACAAACCAGTACAGCGCTTGCTTTGACCAATGCTATTTTATCCAATGCACCGACCCTTTTTATTTATTTATATACGTATATATCTATTGCTAAATAAAAGTTCACATTACACCATCAGTGAAAGCCTTTCCATTGCCCTCTGCCCTGCATTGCTTTTCCTCACTCCCCCTTCTCATTCCTGCACCAGCAAAGCCAGGCTGGGGTATGGGAAAACACACAGCCCATCGATGTGAGGCCTATATTTAGAAGCTGCAGATTAATTTGCAATAATTTGATCACTTCAGCTCACTTCCTAGGGCATTGATCACAAAATCCCAAAGACCTACATGTCATACAAGTGCTTATTCTTATTTTTCTCATACTGAGGTCTTTGCTGATCTGGACTTCCTCTGGGGATACAAAAGGAAATTACCAGTGGTAAGGGGCAAGGAGAGGAGATGAAAGGGCTGGTGGGTTTACACATGCAAGGCTGCACTTTGGTAATACAAGACCTTTAAGACTAGGAAAGTTAGGGTTCCTAGTGCTGGATCAAAACCTCTCCAGCCCCCTGAAACCAATCTGACAGCAATAAACTCTGCCATCTCCCATTTGTTCAAAGAACACTGACCGGTTCAGCTTTCATCAGCCAGCTTTATATCAACGTTTCAACTTCACACCCCATCAGGTACTGCCTGTTCTCCAGCAGCTTGTGTGAAAGCTTCAGGCTGCCACAAACTGCTGCTACGGGCTTGGGTTAATTCAGCAGGAACATGATTGTTTGATCTCATTTGTCCTCTTAGGTCAGCTAGCACTCAGGTTTGGTACTAATTATCATGAAACCACAGTCTTGAGAGATGGCACAGGCAATGATTGGAGAGTAAGAGCAGAAGGTAATTATGAGAGAGAATGAGGGAATAAAATGGGGGGGGGGGGGCGCGGGGGAAGCGCAGGGAATGATGTAACTCTCCAGGGAATAAGTAAAAGCAAAAACCCAATAAAATCCAGATACAATTCTTCAGGGAAAAGCCAAAACAGGCATGGTAAGGGGAAAGGATAAGGCCTGACGTTTTGGTAAACCCTTCATCCAAAGTGCTTTCTAGTCACCACTGACTTAAAAAGAGGCAGTGTATGAGGTGGGTAAACACTCCTCCTATTTTACATGTGGGGAGGTGAAGATGGGCATACGTGGGTGGAAACCTTGGCAAACCCCAGGCAGCTCTCTCTAGCCCTAGCAGCAGACAGTGCCTCACCTCCAGCTGGGAGCTGAGCTGTGGCGAGTGGTCGCAGCTTCCTGCAGGAAGGTGTCTGGTTGCTGGGGTGGCCAGAGGGGGCACAGCCAAGAGTGAAGAGCTGGAGGAACCAAAGAATCAGTGTTTCCCTCTCCTGCATGAGCACAACTTCTGGCAGGCCTTCCCAGTGAGCTTTCTGTATCTTCTAGCAAAGACAAACTCTGTGTCAAAGGGAAAACAGCTTCACAGGTAAATGAGCAGTACATTTTTCAAGATAACCTCATCCAAAATGTGTTCTGGCCACGGGCTTTTTTCTTTCTTCACATGCTTCTGCTCCTGAGGACCTCCTATGGCAGAATCAGAAACAGCAGTGAAAACAAGCTCTTCAGGCTCCGATTTAAGCACACCATGGTGTTGTCTTAAAGGACTTTGTCCCATAGTAACAGTAAGCTTAAGTGCACATGAAACTACTTTTCATTTTAGTGCTTCTCTGTCTCAGACCTTTCTGCCTGTGAATTTTGTAGGCAGGGCTCAGAAGGTGAGATCCCAGCACGGCATGGGCCAAAGTGAAAAAGAACAGCTGAGTCTACCAGTAAAACAAAAATAGACATGGTGGTCATGCCGAAAGGGGCAAGGCTCTGCAACCACACAGTCCAGCTCAGCATTCCCCTTGAATCAGAAAAACTGGAATAGGATGGGAAGACTCACTCTTCTTATACAGCTTCACCCACATCCTGCTGAGGACAGATCCCATTTCTTTAACAATGTGGACCAGGCTAAGGAGGAGCCAGAACAGTAAATATTGATGAGGGCAGAGTTCATAAAGCCCTGCTCATTTTTGTTTTCTTGAAGTATTATGTAGCAGCAATAGTAAGTGAGTCTCTCTTCTTTTTTAGATGTCTTCAGGGAAATGTGAGGGTTTTCTGATTTATTTTTTTAATTGGGTGAAGCAAAAATATGGAAGGTGGAGTTAATAGTCTGAAACTCAACATGCTTGAAACTATTCCAGAGCATTTCTGGGCTGGGATGTTCTGGGGAGAGCACCTCTGGGTACCAGGAAGTTGTTCAAGGTGTTTATTTGGAATTTGCCTTTCCTCCTTTAATCTTGTTCCCTTTGGGGAGGTTTTCACAGAATTGTATCAGCGATTCTGATAGGAGAGCTAAAGTAATTTCTTTCTGCTTCTTTTATGTAGCAGGCAGGACATCCAGTCATTTGATTGTCATTGATTTCCTTGGGAATTAGGCATCTAAGTATTTTTGGGATTTGAGCCAAACCTCCATGAAGAGCTCTCCTTTTTTCACCTCTAAAATTTCTGGTCAGTCTGTCCACAGCTAAGTGCCATAATCTGCCTTGAATCTTAGTGTTCTCAGCCATACATCCCATATTCCTTTGCTGAGTTTGCAAGGACAAAGTCTACCCTCCGTTAGAGCTATAAGCTGCACAGCTGGGTGAGAAATGGTGCATGGGTAGAAGGGCCTTCCTCTGCTCCCATCCAGGTTGGGGGGTGGAGAGCTGCTCTGTGTGCTGACAGCTCAGGGAGGATAAAATGGGGTTATGTGGGGATGTTCCTCAGAGGATGAAATTTGCTCACATATAAAAGTTATGTCAAACAGAAGGCTAAAATACATATCCCCAAAGAAAAGAAAATGCAGCTGGATGCAGTTACTAGCATGAGCTCTGTCCATTCTCTGGCTGCTTTGGGTTTTTACACCAGAAGTAGCCACTAATGGAGCTATTTTGACAACAGAAAAGAAACTGGTATTTTGGTGCTACCTTGGCTGGCTTTAAAGCATGTGCTTTCTTGCACTGTTTTTGCATAGCAGATTTTGGAAGACGGTTCAGCTTTGATAGTGTGTCCTTTCTGAAGGGCTTTGCCGACCTTTCCTGAAAGCTAACAAGACAGAAGTGAGCTGCCTGCATCATTTCCCTCTCACTCCTTGACAGCTCCATATAAATAATAACACTTACAACTGGCAGCTGACATTTACATGGTCTAAAGAAAATGACCTCAAAGGACTGAGGCCCCCTGACATGTGAAGTTTATAAAATGATAGTGAACTTGTGTGTTCTGCAAAGTAAAATATAAAAATCAGTGGGACCCAGTGAAGGTGGAATAGCTCAAGTGGAGTTTGAGAGTTTTATTATGTATCTGTGTTTCATCATAACCCAAATTCTCTTTTCTGCCTCTGACTGCTGGATTAGGTTCCTCACCAGCATTTCTACTGCAGCCAGCAGCCAGGAACACCAGGGCATGCAGAAGCAGGCTCTGAACTTGCTCTGTCTCCTGGCTGCTGGGTTTTCCTGCCTGCCTCTGAAGGCCAACTTCAGCTGTGGGCTTTCCTTGCTCATTCATTTCCTACCCTGCTAAAGTCTTTCAAATGCTGGTATCATATTCTGGATAATCCCATCAAGCCAGACCCCTCTAGCACTGCCAAATCTAAAGCAGTGCCAAGGCAATATCTGAAGACACTAGCAGGTGTTGGAGTACATGATGGCCTGGATTTCTAGATGAAGGCAGCTGCTGCACTTGCAGTCATGTTGCCTACATGAAGAAAGGCTCTGGTCTCTTTCTGCACATGGGATTTTCCTAGAAATTACATTTCGGCCTTCTTGTGTCCATCATTTCTGTGTACCGCACTGAGGGACAGTCACCTGACAGCAGCTTTCCCAGCCTTCTACACACAATGCTGCAAATAGGTATCACCAAGTATTCACTTGCAGCTGGGTATGGTAGTTGGAGAAGAGCTGTCCTGAATGCTGGGGAGCTTCCTTATTCCAAGAGGCACAAGCATTTTTGGGTGCTCCTATTGTGCTGTGATTGGCTTTATATACTCTAAAGATAAAAGTCACCAAGCCCTAACGACTCATTATGCTCCTACTGCCTTAAGCAGTGTGTATTAACCTAGGGTTTGTATACTACTTCTAAAAGGTTTGTGAGAAGTCATTAAGAAAGGCAAGCCTATTATCACTAGGCTAGATGCTTAAAAAAATAAAGTCAGCAAGTCAAAAAAGGCTTCAACACACTGCTCTTGGATATATTATTTTGCTTCTGAAATGTGCAAGTTGAATATCAGTACCAAACTATAAGGTCCATTGTCAGCCCCTAAGTAGGTGTAATGAAGATTTCTGTTCTTAAGGGTTACTTACTGTTACTATTGCAAATCATGAAGGTAACAGGCATGAAGGACCCTGGCAGAAATTTTTAGTAACATACTGAGTGATATACTTTATCTTCTCCTTTGATTTTTATCTTTTGTCTTTCTCCACGTCTCTGCTCCTCAAGCGTCTAAATAGGAAACCTGTTTAGATTCTACAAAATGTGTTTGGGTCTGCTTTTCACATGTAACTTTCTTTTGTTGAATCAATATGTATGAATAATATCTACAAGAAACAAATTCTTGTAAAAAGCTGCGTGCAGCCTTCTGCCATGCAGCAGGCAGTCCCTTGGCCCACTCAGTCTACACTGCTTCCCCAAGTCGCTTCATAAGCCACAGTAAAAAAGACACACCAACAAAAAAAGGATGGCAGATCTGTGAGTTAATCCCTCAGCGGACACAGAGACATCGAGGCTCTCTGAACATGTGGCCACAATCTCCCATGTCATAGTCTTTCCAGAGATTAATTTTGGGGCATCAGTGCAAAATATGACCATTTGTGCTGACTGAATATTTTGCTTGGGACTATTCTTTTTGAATAATTTTTCCAATACTCTTGCTAATGATGCTGGTTTGTTGCTTCAGTGATTTAATGAAATCATTAGATCTTCAAATCTGCCTTCTTGTAAAACAACAGGTCATTACACTTCAGCCAGCTGTTCCTGTACCGAGTACAATAATTCATTTCTGACCCAAAAGTAATATGCTTAGCTAAGGCATATTGAAAGAAACTAAAACCAACAGCGATGAAGTATGTTCTGGATTGCTGGGTTTATATATGCATGTGCACAAACATACACACACATATACACAAAGTCAATTCATAGATATATGTCTGATTTCTCACATTAGTTAGACTTCATTTTCCAGCCACTATTCTTGTAACACCATATCTTTACGATTAGAGATATTTTAAACCCTATGCATTTACTCATTAAATGTCACCACATAACCATGTCATCTTTTTTTTCATTCTTGAACTCCTTAGGTCATTTTGTTTGTTTGCTTGTTTATTTCCTAGGATAGTGCCTTTCAGTCTGCTAGCCTGGCTTATATCTCTTCTTCCCCAATGTGAAACTTTGCAGGTTTGTTTTGAAGCCATTTTCACTGAATAGTTACAGTTTATCAGATGATCAAGATCATTATGGTTAACAGTCTTAGTCTGATCTCATCTATTTCTTTCATCTTGTCTCAGCCACCAGTTTTAGCATCAGTGATTTTTTATTTACTTCTTGGTCCACACAAAAATGATGACTATTGCTAGACTTGAGCCAAGGTCTGCAGAAGCTCCCCAGATACATCCTCTTTCAATGATGATACCTCACTAACAACCAGTTTCGAGATATGGGGTCACATTTCTCTTTGCCACAGAGTACTCATTTTTAAAACAAGAATGTTGTGTGTTTTAAAGATGATTGCATTACACAATTGGACAAAGTTTTAGGTTAAGGTCATATGTCTCATTAGAGTATCCAAAGTCATGAAAAGTTATATATGTTCAATATCTGTATCAACGATCTGGATGAGGGGATCAACTGCATCCTCATTAAGTTTGCAGACAACACCAAGCTGGGTGGTAGTGTTGATCTGCTGGAGGGCAGGAGATCTCTGCAGAGGGATCTGGACAGTCTGGACCGGTGGGCCAAGGCCAGTTGTATGAGGTTCAACAAGGAGAAGTGCCAGATCCTGCACTTGGGTCACAACAACCCCATATAACACTACAGGCTTGGGACAGAGTGGCTGGAAAGCTGCCTGGTGGCAAAGGACCTGGGGGTGCTGGTCAACAGCTGGCTGAGTATGAGCCAGCAGTGTGCCCAGGTGGCCAAGAAGGCCAACAGCATCCTGGACTGTATCAGAAACGGTGTGGCCAGCATGACTAGGGAAGGATCATCCCCTTGTACCCAGCACTGGTGAGGCTGCTCCTCAAACACTGTTCAGTTTTGGGCCCCTCACTGCAAGACAGACATTGAGGTGCTGGAGCATCTCCAGAGAACACAACAAAGCTGGTGAAGGGTCTGGAGCGCAAGTCTTACGAGGAGCGGCTGAGGGAACTGGGGTTGTTTAGCCTGGAGAAGAGAAGGGTAAGGTGAGACCTTATAGCAGCCTTCCCTAAAGGGAACCTGCAAGAAAGCTGTAGAGGGACTTTTTTCAAGGGCCTGTAGTGATAGGAGAAGGGGCAATGGATTTAAACTGAAAGAGGGTAGATTTAGATTAGACCTAAGGAAGAAATTCTTTACTGTGAGGCTGGTGAGAACTGGCACAGGTTGCCCAGAGCATCTGTGGGTGCCCCATCCCTGGAAGTGTTCCAGGCCAGGCTGGATGGGGCTTTGAGCAACCTGGTCTAGTGGAAGGTGTCCCTGCCCACAGCATGGGGGTTGGAATGGGATGATATTTAAAGTCCTTTCCAACCCAAACAATTCAATAATGTTATGTGGCACTTAAGGACATGGTTTGGTGGTGGACTTGGCAGTGTTGGATTAACACTTGGACTCAATTATCTTAAAGGTCCTTTCCAACCTAAATGATTCATTGGTTATATGATCCTACATGTGCAAGCTACTTTTATCAACCAAACTCTTCAATAGGTGAAACCAGGACTGTCTTACACTAAATATTTTCCATAAACTATGTGTCTTGATACTGTCCACACATACTACATTGAATGTGATATCAGGGTAGATGATCTGTAATTAACTGAGTTTTCTTTTGTGTTCTGTTTCAATACTTCCAGACTTGGGATTTCCTCAAGGATACTACAATTTATCAGAAATAATGATAGAAGGCCATTGATCTTTTTAGCTTAATTTTCTGTGACTTCTGGATGCAAGCCATCTAGACTCAGGCTGTATTGCATATTCAGATTTTTAAAAGTTCTATTTAAATCTTTTTAAGAAAAATAGACTATTTTCTGGAATATTTTGTGCATATATTGATTGCAAAGTCATGTGGGCTTTTTTAAGCAGAGCTGATTGTAGTTTAAAAAATGTCCTTTTCATTGGTTTAAGTAAATTGAGTTCACTTATAGTAACATATTTCAAAGCAGGATCACTGAATCCAAATCCATGACATCAGAGAAATGTAATTTGTGGGCAAGTACTGCTTATTACTTCAGCTGGTGCCATGGATTAGCTTTAAAAGAAAGGTGTGGCCTGAGGAAACTAAGAAAAAAGAAGTTCCCATTTTTTAATAGCTTTCCCATGCAAATCAATGCACTTAACTCACACTTACCATTTAACACGATAGCACAGTACCTAAATTCAGCAGTGTAGGTGAGACCATGTAATCTTTTGGTTGCACTGCCATTAGAAGATGTAAAACTTGTGAAACATTGCATTTACAGTAATTATGAGCCTTGTACTCCTGCGAAATCACAGCTCCAACTTGTAGTTGGGGATCCTTTGAATAAACGCTGGAGAGAAGGGAATCTCAGAAATATTTCAGGAAATTTCAGGAACATTCTCACTTTCCCCAATACATTATTCTGGGTTTACATTTCTCAAAAGAAGAATGTAAACCCAAATTTTAACTGCAACTTCCCTTGTCTTCTTTCCTGCTGACAGTTATTTATTCACTATGTGTGAATAATTGCTAGTGACCAAACTGCTCTGTGGATTTGATCTTTATTTGACTGCAGTACAGGTGTATTTCTTAAAGTGTGTTTCTTGGCTAAATTCACCCATGTGCGGGAATTATTAGAGCTTGCGAAGTGGACACAGAAGCCATTCCCCCTGATGCTCGTTCTTGCTGTGCTTGCTCTCAGGAGGACATGATCGCTTCTGATGGCTGGCTGGTTGATTCCAACTCTGGCTTAAAAATTCCACTAGAATTTTGATTGGGTTTTTTTTCTTTCTTTTTTTTTTTTTTTTTTCTGGGAGACAATGACATAAACAGGAAAAAGGAACTCCAGAAACTATGAAATCATTTCTTTTCCACCCAAACAGGCTCTATGTGGGACAGGTTTCCAACGCAAAGAGGGTTCTGTCAGATTTATTGCCTGGGCGCACCATTTGCATTTAATTTTCCCTTCTCATCATCACACATGTATATTGCCATGTCCATACGGAATAAACACCAGAACTGGAGATCCAGACCACTAACATGCCTTCTACCACTGAGGCAACTCCTCCTATTCAAAGGGGACTTAAAACATCTTTAATCCCTGCGTGGACACAGGACACTTAACCAGAAGACTTTCTTGAATGACAAAGAGGAAGCAGATCCAGACTGGAAGATGGACAAGCCAAAATCCCACACAACCCATCTGTTCTGGTTAGTGAGATACTTCCTTGGTTATATAAGTCAATGTTTTACTGTATTGGCACCCTAAGGCTAGTCTGGTTTGTGCCAGAGGTTGGTTTGTCTTCTGCATACTTCAGTGTGATGGACTGGAAATGGAAAGTGCTCCTTGGTGAGCCAGGAGACAGCTTTCAAAATAGAGGCTGAACCACTGCTCAAAAGAAGGGGCAAGTCTCATTCTGTTGATTTCCTAATTGTAGAATTGGGCTAAAATCCTCTTTTGGCATGTTCGTATCTTCTTTTTAAGGGAGGGCACATCAGAGACACTCTGTACTAGCTTGGAAAGCTATGTCCCACCTAATTTGACTTTCCACACAGTCACTGAGGGTGAAGTCTGTTTTCTGGAATTCTCCTGCAAGAAGAAATATTTCTTCATTGAAAATGGACCTTCCAGGACCACAGGAACAGCTGGAGTTCATTGATTTTTAACTTACGACAAACATTCCTCATTATGTTTTGCAGTATGAACTCAGCTTTCGTTACTTCCTGAGGAGAGAAAACGTTAAGTCTGCCTTCCTGATAGGGCTGCAACAGTTTATTCATTTCCCAGGAATGCTAATTCAGTGCCTCTCTTCTTTTTCTTCTTATAGTCAGACCACTCAGGCAAAAGTATGGAAGCATCCAAGATTATTTTAAAGCCATTCACACTCTGTATTTCATTATGCTGTCTCATTGAACTGCTCAGCTAAGAGCATCCAAATGACGACATCATGCAAGCACGTCTTCATTATGTCAATCCATGAGCACAACGATGCTCATGTATGTATACATACATTTATAGCACTTACAGCTTGTAGGTTGTACAGCTGATGCATTAATCTGAAGCAGAAGGTTGTTTTGGCCTCCGCTTTTCTCTAAAAACCCAGCACCGCATCGTCATACAGATGTGCGTGAGTGCAGTGTTAGTACAACGTGCAGCTCCGCTTGCTAAACAAGCACTGCTGCCTTGAAACGAACCTGAAATGTATGGCTGGGATTTTAGTTTTCCACCAAGGTGCTTAGACACCATTAGAGTGACGAGGAAAAAAACTTTTTAAAATGAGAATCATACCCAGCGAGCATACAGGCACTTTGACTAGCCATGCTGCCATAGCCTCTGTCAACCTTATTGGGGCTGGTTTCAGTGCTTTATTATTAAAACCAGAGAAGTACTGTCAGTTGTAGAACTGGACAATCTGAACCCTTATAATCAACAGATTAATGGAAAAGTTAAGCAAAAGCAGTTTGCCTAAGAGCCAAATTATGTCTGCTTTTGAAAGGGATTGATTTTGCATGGGCCAGACTTCCCCCCCCCACACACACACACAGCCAGTATGATGCAAGACTTCAGTTTGCCCTGTCTGGGTACAAAACCAGAGCTGTATGAAGAGTTTGACTGAGTTTTCCTCAGGTCTTAGGGATTTGTTTTGTCCTATCCTTTCTCCTCTTTCCCTCCCTGCCTCACCCAACAAAAGGTTTCTAGAGTAATTTCAGTCTTAATTTGACTGAACAAACCAAATGTTTTAAAAGGAATTCTGCCCTGTAAATAACACAACTCTTCCCCCTTGTGGCATTTCTAGCAAAAATCAGAATTTGTGATGTTTACGGTAAATATTTTGTAAAGCTGATAGATACAAACCATTGTGTTTCATTTGTAGCTACAGGCAAGGAGAGGGAGGAGCACAGCAGATGTCTGAAGCAGCACTTGAAGGTGACTTGTGTCACTTTTGACATGAGTTCAGGGTACAGCAGTGCTGCACCTCAAGGTACAGTGGTGACATCAGCTGCCCTGCAGTGCATGGCCTGACAGGACAGTGTCAGGCTCTGCCAAGAGGCTATTCTGTTTTCAGGCATCTTGTACTCTTCCAGTGACAGACACTATTTAACTCCACACTACCCCGGTCATAATGGGAGTCAGCCAAGGTAGCATGTCCTTCAGAGAAGAGTCACTCCTTGGCAGTATATGATAAACAACCTGTTCTTCTTTAGCTTAATCTCCCATAGTTTGTTCAAATAGATGCTCTGGCTCTCACCAAGGACTTCTGGCATTCTATACACTGTCAATGCAGTGAAGACGTGGTTCCTCACAGGAGATCATTCATTCCTCTGATGGAGTAGCAATGGCAGAGGATGCATTTTTCATGTGCCATTGCAGAGAACACAGGAAATTTCAGAGCAACTGCATGTGGATTTCAGGATGTTACACCATGTCATTAATTTTATGAAGTTACAAAAATATAACTTAGGGGAGGGTTTTGCTTGCCACTGCTCTGCCTGTAGTGACTTGGAGCTATCAGTCTGTACAGCAAATAACTCTGCTTCTCCCCTTTTATCCTCAGTTTAATGCCAGACCCTGCATCAATATGCACTTGAGTTTTTTTAGGTTCATGATGAAAAAGAAACCAGACTTCCTGGAGAGGGGAGGGAATGCTCTTGGGTCATGTCACAGAAATTCCTGTTTGAAGCTCTGGTTTTTACTTCAGCCCCAGCACATCTTTGAGCCCTGTGAGCGGCATTCAGCCTCTCTTGCAGACTTTCTTCTGTCAGTGTGTAGCTGTCAGAGTAACTACCAGGGGTTACAGATGAGTCATAGTGGTAATTTAACAGCAGAAAAACACTCCTCCCATCGAAGTCTTTGCAACACCTTTAACAAAGGCAGAGCTGGGCTTCACTGAATAGCATCTGTACATTTAACTTCTTTCATTCCATACTGCAGGCAAGGCAAGGGGCACGTTTCCACTACAATTTTTCCTCCTTGGAAAATCAGAGCCTAAGTCTGCTTTTGACATGAAAAATGTGTGTTTCAACAGCCTGGTCTGGAGACTCCCTGTAAATTCACGCTGCTGCAACAAACCAGCACTTTTATTTTTCATTCCGAGTCTTGAAATAGTAGCAGTTTCCTCTTTAATTTACCTGCTAACTGTATGGAAGAGAATAGACCATTCCCTGGCATAGATCTGCAGAGCAATAGCCGAACTTCATGATGAGCAATTTCAAAATATCATCAGTGTTTGCCACTGCAGAGTATTTTTTCCTCAATTCTCCCACAAAACTCTGGCTACAGTCAATTGTTTTTACACTATTCCATTTGCTCCCACACAGTTTCACAAGTATTTGATTACTGTGTTGGTCAGA